>NW_027397113.1:564905-608154 GCF_003265705.2 Callorhinus ursinus
CGCGCACCCCGCAGGCCGCTCGCCGCCGGCGCCGCCATGGGGGTGGAGGGCTGCACCAAGTGCATCAAGTACCTGCTCTTCGTCTTCAATTTCGTCTTCTGGGTGAGCCGGGGCTGGAGGAGAGCGGGGGACAGGGGCACCCCGAGCCCGGCAGGCCGCGCGTCCCGCTAGGCCCTGTAGTAGAGGGGGCGCAGCCAGGCCGCCAAGGTGCGGGGCCACCTGTGGGCGCCGGGCGCGGATGGGGGTCCTGGGCAGGCAGACGGGCAGGTGGGGGTCGTCCGGGGGGGGGGTTGCTGCGAGCCGGGTCTCGGGGCTTCTGCGCGGCCGGGCTTAGGGCCCCGCGGCCGGGCCGGGGCGTTTGGGGGCCTCGGGTCTGTGCCCGCCGGGTGATGGCGGTCGGCGCGGTGGCTGCGGGCTCGGCGCGGCAGGCTGCGGTGTCAAGGACCACCCTGCTTCACTGGGACTGAGGGGGCTCGGGGGCGGGGCTCCCGGCGCCCCGCCCTCCATGAGCTCATCTGGGCCACCGCCTCTGGATGGGCGGCCGCGGCGGGGGTTGGTGGGGGGGCGCGCACTGGGTCTTAGTCTTGGGAACCGTCCGCTCCGCACTTGGCCCAGCCCCGCTCACCCCAGTGTGCCGGCCGCGGCCCCGGGGATGGCGGTGAGGGGCCGGGCCGGGGCGGCACCCGCACAGGAAGCGCCTCAGCCCCTTGTGGCCCGCGTGGTGGGCGCCCGCACCGCGGTGGCTGCTCTTTGTGGGGCCGGCCCCCCTGCACTCCTCAGCCAGTCCGAGATTGCAGTCCCGGCTCTCCCAGGAGGCTGTGGAGGCCTTGAGGGGAGTGGGGCTGGGGCGGCCGTTCTGAGCTGCCACAGGGCAGGGGGCCCTGAGGACTTGAGCGTCTCTGGGCTCCTCCGGGGCCTGGGTCCCAGTGGATGCCCAGGTCTGGGCTTAGGTGTGGGCTTGGACATCCCCCTCGGAAACAGGTACCCACAGGATGGTCAGTCTTGGGGTGCAGGAAGGTCTCAGGCGCTCCAAGCTGCTGGCCTGCAAGTTGCGTTTTCCTGGCCTGGGTGGGAACTGCTGGCCAGTGACCACGAGTGATTCGGCTTTGTTTCCGTTTCCTGCCGGTGTTGGAGTTGGGGAGGGGCCCCGAGTGGGTGCAGGAACCCCTCTCTTGGCCCTGCCCTCCTTCCCCGTGGCCCTGCCCTCCTTCCCTGTGGCCAGTCCTCTGGGCAGTGCCCGGGAACCCTCCTGGACCTCTCTGCCGCCCCAGGCTGCTCACCCCTTCTCAGCAAGGACCATGACAACATCTGGCAGACAGCGTAGTTCTCAAGTAGACGCGGGAGGATAGACTTTTGAAACGGTCCCCTGAGCAAGTCTGTTTCCCAGCTACACAGCTGAGGGTCCCAGTGTGGAGGATCCCAGTGCGGATCTCGGGGCGATGAGGTGTTTGGGGTGGGGGACGGAGACTGGGCTGAGCTCTAGCTGGGAGTGGAGTGCAGGTTACACACCCCACCCGGGTGGGAGGGCACAGGTTGGGGGGACGCTGTAGCTACTGGCCTCTGCCTGGGGAGTGGGTGCAGTGGGGCTGTCAGGAAGGGCCAGGACTGGCCTGAACCGCCCTGGACCAGGGGGACACGCAGACGCCCCTCTGCTGGCCTCTGAGCCCGTCCCCTACAAGCAGAACCTGGATGTGGGGTGAGGACCCTGACCAGGAGGTGGTAGATGAGGGTGGACAGAGGTAGAGGATGTCTCCCGGAGCAGATTCCTGTCCTTGGGCTGAGCGTCAGTGCTGGGTAAGTCCCTCCCCTCTGCCCAGCCTGGGAGGTCTCCAGGGCAGCCCCTGCTCACCGCCCAGCTCTGCTTGGGCGAGCCTGGTAGTTCCCCAGGCAGCTGGGGTGGAGGTTTGACACATCCCCAGGGGCTGCTCTTTATTCAGGCTTAAGGAAATGTTTCCAGGCCTCTCCCCTCCTGAGCCACCCAGCTGAGCATTAAGAACTGTATCCCACAGTCCAGTCACCATGGCCCCACCCATCCCTGCAGTGGGCACATGCAGAGCTGAGCAGGGTGGGGCTGGGGGTCACCACTCTGGCAGGGCCCCTCTCTGCCCCGGCGTCCTGCCCCACCTGGTTGACAGCGTGGTGCTGCGGGGTTGGTTCCGGACAATGGAGCGCTCACCCCACTGCTCGGGTCTGGGTCCTGGGCCTTGGCTTCCTGCTCCGTAAGGTGGACGTCCTCCACATCCCATCCCCCAGGTTGGCGGATTAGCTACCACCCTTAGGGGCCAACTCAGGAAGCGGTTGTAGGGCCCAGATGGCCAGCAGGAAGACTGCTGTCCTTGGCCGGTGTGGGCAGTGCCCTGGGGAAGGGGCTTTGGGTGCCCCAGAAGGCATTGGGTGAGGGAGGGCCCCTGGTGCCTGGCCTGACTCTCGCTCGCCGGGCACCCTGGGCACAGTGCAGGAGTGGGTACTGAGGGGGAGCCGGGAGAAGACTTTGACAATGGATGTCTGCATTGGGCCACTTTTACAAGTTGCATCTTAGAGAGTGAAAAGGCTCCCACCTGGGAGCAGGCCTCAGAGGCGGCCAGGCTGGCTTCTCCAGGAAAGAGCCCGCTCAACCCCGCACGCTCACAGGCGCGTCTCTCTCCTCCACGAGCCAGGACTTCGGGGCCCCAGGCGGCGTGCACTCAGTATGCCTGACCACCGCCTGCTTT
Source organism: Callorhinus ursinus (assembly GCF_003265705.2). Lineage (NCBI taxonomy): Eukaryota > Metazoa > Chordata > Mammalia > Carnivora > Otariidae > Callorhinus > Callorhinus ursinus. The sequence continues at coordinate 567,617 of NW_027397113.1, forward strand.
GGGGTTCCCTGGCCCGGCGGGGCCAGGAGTAGGAGCACGAGCAGAAACCCGGGCCAAGCTGGGAGACAGCACAGACACCCTGCCCGGCAGCGTGGAAATCCTCTCTGTTGGGGTTGGACCTGGCACTTCCTGGCAGAGGCCGCTGGTTCTCAGGCTTCTGCTGCTGGGCATTTCAGGAAGAGCAGAGGTTCCCCTCCCTGTGACCTGGGGCAGGCAGCTGGCACGTGTGAGACCCGCTTGCTTTCCTCATCTGTGAAGTGGGTACGATCACAGGCCTGTCCTTGGAGGCCAGCCAGGGAGAGCACAGCGTCCCACGCCTGGGCCTGGCCACTCCTCCAGCCTGATGCCTTCAGTGGCCGCCTTCCAGAGGTAGGGCAGCCAGACTACGCTGGGAACAGGGCTGATTAGAAGCCTCGCTAACTGGCATTTAATTCTCGCTTCCAGACAGCACATGACCGTCTGTCACTTAGCTGTTCTGTTGCCTTCCTTCCGGGATAGGGGATGTGTGACCCTGGCAGGCTCTGGGTGGGGGTGGGGATTTCCTGTGCCGGTTTCGGGGGGGTTGGCGAGTGGACGGACTGAGTGGCAGAGCTTTGGGGGAAACAGCCGTTGGGCTGGGACAAGAAGAGGAAGTCTGTGGTCTGTCCCTGAAACGAAATAGCCGCCCCCCCCAATGAGGATGTCCAGGCACCAAGAAGCCTGGGACCCTGGCGGGCGCTGCTCCAAGGCTGATGCAGTGCCCCCCCCCCCCCCCCCCAGCTCAGGTCTGCCTCCAGAAGTAGAGCTCATCCCCAATCCCTAGCTCATACTGCTTTGAAGTCTGGACAGGGAGATGGACCCAAAAAGCCACCCCTCCCAAATCCTCTGCCCCATGGCTTCATTTCAGCACCTGAAACCCCATGAGGGCAAGAACCCAGATCAAATCAATATGGCAAAGTCCAGGCACCCGTGGGAGGAGCTGATGATCACCTTTGCACTGGCCTAGTGTTTCAGGGTGGGGATGGGGGAGAGGCACAGCGTTTCTCCCTCTGGCCCTGGCATCCCAGGACCCAGGCCAGGGCACGCAGCAAGGGCTGGACGGTTTTCAGCCCTGGAGCTGCCCCGTGGCCAGCATGCCTTGTCCTTGACCGAGAACCAGGCTCATCTGGAATTGGCCCTCGGGACCCTTCTCCCGAGTTGTTTTCCATCTATCCCGTGGAATGTGGTTTGATCCAGCATGCTTCCAGAAACCTCTAGACTTCTCAATGCCCCCTGCCCCCAAAGCACACATAGTTTCTACCTTGGGGCCTGGCTTAAGCCCCTCCTGATGACAGAGCAGGTGCTAATTCACATAAGACCACTTGGGGGCTTCCAGGTGGACCCCCGGATGCCAGGGGTTAGGGTTAGGGCAGGCAGGGGGCCAGGCCCAGTGCGCTGGCTGAGGATTTCCCTTGCTAAGCTAGCTGCCGGGGACGGGGCGGCCACCCTCCCTGGGCATGAGCTGAGGGCTGGCCAGAGTGAGGGGCTTAGGACGTGGGGTTGGGCCCATAAGTCCCTCCAGTCGGTGGTGCGGGTGCTCCGGGTGGGGGGTGCTGGGAGCCACAGAGGCCGGGGGACCCAGGGGCCAGCAGCACAGCCCAGGCCTGGGGGTCCATGCCCCCTTGTCCTCTAACTTGGGGAAGTTAGTGCTGCCCTGCCTGTCTACAGTGACTGGGTACCACGGTCATTGTCAAGAAGGTGAAAGACAGGAAGCCAGGGCCGCCCGCCCTGCAGAGTCGGTGGCTGGGTGACCCACGCCCAGATTGGCCGGGCTGGCCTGGCTCATAACTCGCCCTGGGGGACGTCAAATGGCTCCCTGTAACCTGTATCACCTGCGCCGTTCCTTTGGATGGGTGCTGAGGTTGGTTCTGTCACCGCTGACAGCCGGCTCCCGACGCTCAGGCTGACACCCAGGCCTGGGAGGTGCCGGGGTGTGGCTGGGGTGACAGCCGTGAGGACTGCCCGCCTCCCTGGGTCTCCAGTCCTGGGGCCGGGAGGCCTGAGCCCAGGAGCTCAATGCCCTTGGTCTTGGGGTTTGGGGTGGGGGCTTCCAAGAGGCAGTGGGTTTGGAAACCACCAACCGTGGTCCCACCGCGAGCTCACGGGGAGCTCACCCTCTTACACGGCTGTGGCTCCGCTTGGCTGAAGGGCCCACACTGCTCCCTAACCCGGGGGCTCAGCCACCCCCCCCTTTGGACAGACGGCCTTTCACTCTGTCTTGAGGTGGTAAAACCTCCAGCTCCCACAAGGTAGCACTCCCCTGGGCCAGCCAGGCCCTGGGCTGGAGCTGTCCCCTTCGCCTCCAGCTAGGGCGGTAGGAGGCTGAGGTCCCCAAGTGACCATGTGAGGAGGTCCTTCTACTGCTTCATAGCCTGGCATGGCTCCAGGGCTGGGGCTTCCCTGGGACAGGGACAAGGCCATCCTGACCTGCCCTGGGAGCCCTCCACCTGCTCTCTCGTCCTCTGCCTGAGCTCAGCCGCCTCCCATCTCCCTGCCCAGCCGGTGCCCGGCCCACCGGGATCCTGCCTGTCCGATGCACACGGCCTGCTCCTGCTGCAGCCCGTCCTGTGCCCTTCTCTGGCAGGTCCCTGGGACGTCTGTGTCCACAGGCCCCTCCCTGCAGGGGCCAAGGGGGCCGAGGGGCTCCCCACAGTGGGGTTGGTTTGGGGCAGGGGAACAGGGCACTTCCTGGCTTTTCTACCCAGGGATTGGGTGGTGGGGTTGGGTTTCTGATGTGCCCCTAGAGTAGCGGGGTGTGGCGGGGGCCTGCACTCACCTCTTGGGGGGAAGTGGCTCCCGCAGCCCCTAGCTGGTGGCCCCAGGGGCCCTGGGTCATGACCCCCTTGCTACCTACTGTTAGATGCTGGGCCAGGCGGCTTCCTGAGGGCCAGGGGCCTCCAGCGAGGCTCTGCTTCCTGGCTGAGGTACGGGTCCCTGCTCTTCCCTCCATATACCTGCTGCCTTGAGCTACTCCCAGAGGCCACGACAGGACCGTGGGGGCAGCTGCCCAGCCCCCGGGAGGGCCCGCGTTGGGCCTTTCCCCTCAAGGTGGGTGGAGAGCGAGGGTCAGTCTGCAGGAACCCGAGACCCCTACCCAGCTCGAGCAGTGGCACCAGGACCTTCCTCATGCCCCCCTGACCTGCCACAGCCCGTCCTAAAAGCATCTCTGCTGTGCCTCTTCCCTCTGAGTTAGCCCCGTGTCCCTGAGGGCATTTCCGGCCTCACTTCCTGCCTTTGGCCTTCACTACCCTACTTGGTTGGGGGGTCTTCAGGCCTCCAAGACCCCCAACTGCCCAGCCAGGTGGCTGCTTCCTGGCACATTTTCCCTGGAGGTGGGGGGTCGGGGAGCAGAGCTGGGGTGGAGCCGGGTGCCCCCAACCCGCCCCGCCTTGCGATGGAGCTCCCCCCACCCCACACACACTGCCCCCTGCCCCCCGAGCGGCCAGCGCTGCTGAGAGGGTGTGAGTGACGCGAGCAGCCCTGGGGCCCGCGTGGGTGGGTCTGGGGCGCTCGGGGTGCGGGGGCCGAGGGCACGGCGGCCCCAGGCTTGCCCGGGCAGCACCCACTCCCTCTTGCTCCCTTTCAGCTGCTTCTTGGAAACGGCAGGCGGGCCGGGCAGGAGCCCAGCATGCTTGGCAGCCCCCTCCTGTTTCAGCTGACGCCGTTAGTTATTAATTCTCAGAAAGGAGGGAGAATGAAACAGAAACAGAATCTCTCACAGGGCCCTGAACTGGCCGGTCCGTGCCTGCTGCGGGGCCTTCCCCTGTGGCCCAGCTGGCTGGCGCCCTCCGCGGCGCTGCCGGCCGTGGGGCCTCTCGGGGGACACGGCCTCTGGGCCAGGAGTGGGTGGGAGCCGTGCTTCCGGCAGGTGAGAGGGTCCTATGACCCTGCGCGGAGGGCTCTGTGGGGCGGGGACACCCCCAGCACCGGGACGTTAGCTCATCTTCCAGGGAGGATGTGGAGGTGACCCCGAGGCGCGGTGGGGCACCCTTGGCTGCCACGCTCTGTGCCCCACCCTCTACCGTGACCCCTGCTTTCCCTGAACGCCGGGCTCCATTGTGTAACAGTTCTCCAGTCCCCTCTTTGACCCTAAAACCTCAGTTCTGTGGGCAAGACTTCAGCGCGACGTTTCCAGATGCCTGCTGTGGGCCCTCGAAGCCTGGCGAGCCCAGCGTGTCTGGCTCCTCGCTGCGGGTGCCAGGTGGCACCAGGACGGCAGCCTGGATCCCTTGGGGCCCAGGTGAAACATTTACCCCTAAAAGTCTTGCTTAGAAGTTCAGTGGTCGGGGATTGAGTGGGAGTTGGGGGTTTAAAAATAGCCTTATCAGATGTAGAGTACACGGCATGTGTTTCAAACATACAACCTTGACGTAGGTAGAGCCCCATGGGACGGTCACCGCATCACGATCGTGGACACGTCCAGCAGCCCCAAAAGCGTCCAGGGGCCTTGTGATCCGTCCCCCGTCTCCGGGCGGCCCGTAGCCTGTGTCCTGTCACTGCACCTGATTTGCATTTCTGACACTTCTGTGGAAAGGGGACTTCTTTCTCTTTGGTCCGGTGGCTGTCATTCGGCACAGTGCTCCGCCGACTGGTACGTTTCCCCACCGTGTGCTCGTCGCCCCCCCTGTGGGCCAGTCTAGGGACAAGTGGGATGCGCCCGGTTTGGGGCTGGGAACACCAGGGCCCCTGCTGTGGTGTGCAGGGCGCACGTTCGCGTCCCTGGGCGGACGCGGGTGGCAGAGGTGGCCGTGTGGAAGCGCACTGAGTCCTGGTTCCTTACACATCCCCACCAGCCCATGAATGGCAGGGCAGGAGCCTTCCCTTCTCTGCGGAGGGCTTTCCACCCCCCTGGGTCGGGGTGCTGCCTTTGTCCCTCCCTGGTTGGTGATCTGCCCCCGGCCACGTGGGTTTCCTCGTCTGGGAACGGGATGGTCCGTGCCACCACTGTGTTCACCTGCCCCCCCCCCCCCCCGGGGATCTGCACAGGGCCTGGAGTGACCGGGACCCCAGCAAGCAGGGGGCATGTAGGCACTGGGCCCTGGAGGCAGGACCAGCTTCCCTTTACCCCTCAGGAGTGCAGGCCTGGGGGCTGTGGGGGAGTCTGAGGCCGCCCCGCCTGCCCCGGAGTCTGAAGGAAAGCCCTTCTGAGGCAGCAGAGGTGGTGACCAGGGGGTGGGTTGAGCACTGCTCCCCACTGTACTTCTGTTAGGACCGTGCACCCTGAGACACGCTCGTCTCCCCAGCGGCTGGGGTGAAGGGGCTGCGTGAGGAAAATGGGAGCGGTCGCAGCTGGGCCACTGATGGGGACAGGGCGGCCGATCGGGGCTTTTGGCCGGGGCGCTGGCGCCACAGAGGGCTACAGAGGGAGGCCCAGGACAGGGGCTTCCCTGCCCCTCCCCCTCCGCCCCGGGACATCTTACAAAGGCGGCTCTGGACCACAGTTTCAAAAGAGAACAAGTGCCGGTTTCAAGCCAGAGTTACCACGGCAACCCTCAGCCTCGACACTGCCTCCTTCAGAGCCGCAGCTGGCAGCCACCTCGGGCAGAGCTGAGTCCTCTGGGCACCCGCCCTGCCCCACCGTCCCACGGGGCCCCTGGCCGTCTCCCGCGGCTGACGGGTGTCACCGAGAGGTGCAGGATGCTGAGAGCCCGGGGCCCTGCCCTCTGAGGGCTACGCGGTGGCCGAGGGCCCGGGGAGGGGACACTGGCCAGAGCTGGCACACAGTTGGCCCCGGGTGGGCCTCCCCACACTTGCTGGAGGTCAGGGCAGAGCCTCCGAGCCTTGGCCTGTCCTCCCCAACCAGACCTGGAACCCTGGGGGAGGTGGGCTGAGAAGCGGAAACCCCCGGCTCATGCGGGGGGCAGGCAGGTGCTCCGAGGGAGGTGCCGGCAACCCGGCCTCGGGGGTGTGAGCTGAGACCGGTGTGGCAGGGCCCGGGGAGCGGCTGGGGCTTTCCGTGGGGCAGCCCTCGGGGCAGGTGCCGGTCTGGCCAGGTGGTGTTCGCGGGGCGTTTCTCCTCCACGTAGCACATGGAGCTCTGGGCCTGTGTTGGGGGACTGGGGGGGGGGGGCAGTGTCTGCTGCTGTGGGGGGAAGCTCCGTGGCCGGCACACAGACGGTAGGATGGGGAAGCCAGGAGCTAGCGGCCGAGCAGCGAGGCCCTCCGACCCGCACCCAGGCTTGCAGAGTCCACGTCGGTGGGGCATCCGGGGCTGGGACGGCCTGGAGGATAGGAGGCTGGGGCCCGGACGGCAGCATAGCCACTGGCCTGGGATGGTGAGATGCTCCTGTGTAGGCCGGGCCCAGCATGGTCTGGGCTCCCCTTCAGCACCTCCCCCCACCCCCAGTGGCCCTGTGCTCGGAGGACGGTGAGTCTGCGGAGGGCCTCCCTGAGCCGGAAGCCACGTCCTCCCGCCAGGCTCTGAGCAGAGCCCCCTGTCCTGCCCTCGCTGCTCAGGCAGCCCCTCCCCTGGCCTATCTGGGAGCACAGCGTGCTTCCTTCCTCCTGCAGCGCAGTGGCTTCCCTTCCCAGGGCTGACAGCAGTAAGGATTTATCCCACAGATTGCCCGGCCCCTCGCCCCCGTGGCTCCCTGGATGCCACCAACCTCCGCTCCTCCCCTTGTCTGTCGCTCCCTCCTTCGGCCCCACCAGGGTCCTGGTGGCATCAGACCCCCACCCCTCTCTTTCCCTTGGCAGCAAAGACTTGCAGTCCCCTCCACGGGCTTCCCCGATGAGCTGAGGACTGCTGGAACCACCCCCTTGGGTCTGGTGTGGACTATGGCCAGATTTAGCAAATAAAAATACAGGACATCCAGTTAAATTTGAGCTTTAGATAAAAAAAATGAACGCTGTTTTGACATAAGCGTGCCCCATCGAGTATTGGGAATGTGGTCCCCAATACCCAGGCCTTCTTTCCTGGGGCATGTCAGGCACCAGGTCTGCGTGTGGAGCCGGCAGACAGCCCAGACCCCAGCGGTGCCTGGGAGTGCCACATGGCAGGGGACGGCATGGGCCCGCGGGCAGGTGGAGGTGACGGTCCAGCACCTGCCTCCTTGGATGTTCAGTGTGGTTCAGCCCACACTCACCCCTTCGGTGCTCTGGGAAGTAACCCTGTACCCGTTCTTTTCCCAGTTGGCCGGAGGCGTGATCCTGGGTGTGGCCCTGTGGCTGCGCCATGACCCACAGACCACCAATCTCCTCTATCTGGAGCTCGGAGACAGGCCTGCGCCCAACACCTTCTATGTGGGTGAGTGCACTTGGGGGGGGGGCCCAGGACCTGGCTGGCTCTGGGCTGGGGGGCCAGCAGGAACACCCATCAAGGCGTCTGATCATGACTGCTGCAGATAGGCAGTCAGGAAGGGCTTCCAGGAGGAGGCAGGGCATGGGCCAGGTCAGCGAGGCTTGCTGTGTGCTGGGCTGCTGGGCGGAACGAGGCCTGCCAGGAAGGGCTCTTTGGGCGAGAGGGTGAGACAGAGCGTGGGTGGAGTCAGGTCCGCCTGGGGGCCTTGTGGGCGGGGTGCGGAGGAGGTCCCCTGCCTGGCTGGGTGGGGGTGCGGGGGGCAGGAGCCCGGCTCCCAGGCAGCACTGGAACATCACGGGGTGTGTGGGCTGTTGGGACCCCACCGGATGGCCTCTGGGGGCTGACTCGTGGCAGGAGGCCTCTGGGTGGGGGCGGGGGAGCTGTGTCTCGTGGTGGGTATTTCGGGGGAGGCTCGCTGGGAAGGGGTGGGGCTGGATGCCTGCCTGGGCAGCAGGACTGGTAGCTGAGGCAGCTGGAGCTGAGGGGGAGGGAGACTCAGGCCCCAGGGTGAGGCAGGGGCCAGTGTGACTCAGGCTGCGCCCCCCCCACACCTTGCTGCCTTATTGGCACCAGCTGTGGCCGCCTCAGGGGATCGAGCCGTCACCCCTGCCCCACCCTGTCCTGCGGAGCCTCACTTCTCCTTAGGTTGGTCCCCAGCCAGTGGGAGGCAGGGCCTGGCCCTTGTGGGGCTCTGGAAGCCTCGTTTCTGTCCTTTAAAGGAACGGCCTGGCTGGCCCCTCGGGTCTCCACAGGCCTAGCAGCGGGGCAGGAAGTGTGTGTGGGTCTTTAGGGCTTGGGGCTCCATGTTAGGACCAGCGGCCGCCCCACTGCCCTGGTATCCTGTGTGCAGCCCGGAAGGGGTCTGGGTCCCTCCCAGCTGCTGTTTGGGGCTGGGGCGGGGGGCACGGGCTTGCGATACATGCTTGGTTGCTGAAACAGGGATGGCCCAGGGCTCCTGGGGCCACAAACGGGATGTGTGTCCCTTCCCAGCCCATGATCCTCTCTGAGCGGCAAGGTGGAGAGGTCTGACTCAGGAGCACCAACCGGGAGGCCCCTCTCCTCCCCGGAGACCGGAGCCTACTGCTCCGGCTGTGGTTTCCCAGGGCCAGCCGTCCCTGGAGGGGCTCCCGAGCCTCCCATCTCCAGATTCCTAGGCTCCCCCCTGGGCTGTGGGGCCCCTCGAAGGTTTGAGTCTCTGGAGGAGCGGGCGGGCACCCACGAGGACCATCACCCAGGGTCTGCCAGGGGCCAGGCACCCTCAGGAGCAGAGCGGTCAGCTTTGCTCACATGTCTGAGGGCAGGGAAGTACCTTCCAGACCCATGAGACCTCCTTCCAGGTGTCCCCTTCCCCTTCCCCAGGGGTTCAGGCCTGCAACAGCCTGTCCGGGAGCAGCTCCTCTCTATGCCCCACCCCCTGCAGGGCCTGGGTGCTGTGGGTGTGGGCAGGTGGTTTGGGGAGGGGTCCCCCCTCCTGCCTCATGGCTGGAGCAGCTTGTGCTGTTGCTGCCCCCTCCAGCTGGCCCAGCTTTTAGAGGGAACCCCGGTCACAGGCTCAGGTTCAGGCCCGGCACACGGAGGTCTGTGCTTCTGCTCTGGTCCTTGCCAGGAGGAGCCGGGCTGCAGGCTGTGCCTGGGCTCCAGGGGGATGCGGTCCCATAGGAGAAGCTTGTAGGGGACAAAACGGGCACTGTCCTGCTGGCCTGCCCCTCACAGGTGCCACATTGGGCTGTCACCGTGGGGCCTGACCCTGGCTTGCAGGGGCCCCCACTTGCCTCTCCTGCCACTGGCGGCGGGCGGGGGGGGCTCTCCTTGGGGAAGCAGCTCCAGCCGCTGGACCACTTGGTGGGCGGGGTGGAGGCAGGGCCTGCCAGCCCTGGGACCTGGGCTTCTGCAGTGGCCCCCGTGGGCTGCCGAGTCCCTGCCCATCAAGGACTGGCCTTCTGGAGCCTCCCGCTGGTCCCGAGGCAGGCTGGGCCTGCCAGGGAGGCGGGGGAGCAGATGTGGGCCCTGACAAGAGTTCTTTGTCCAATGCTGGCGGGGGCGGGGGCAGGTTAGCGGGGCTCCGTCAGCATCCAGGGCAACACTGCAGGGCCCAGTGGGTCACCAGCTGCACTTGTCGGAACCAGACCTGTCTGGGTGGGCCGTGGGCACCAAGAAGGGCAGCACGGCCAGGCCAGAGGCGCCCCCCACCCTGTGCTGGCCCTTCCTGCCTCCCTGGGAGCCCATGCCCAGCCTGGTGGGCACCCCCATGTGCTGTCCTAGAACTGTCCCTCCCACACCATATGCTGTCCTCGGTGGGGCCGGGCCACCCCAGCTGCTAGGCCACCTCCTCCGGCAGCCTCTAGTCCCTCGGAAGCCGGCTCGAGCCCACTCCTCTGGTCCAAGGAGCCACACGGAGCCACTGGGTCTGACCCCCTGAGCAGTGGGCACGGCCCTATGCCCCAGGAGGGGGTTAGTCCAGAGGCTTGCAGGAACCAGGGGGCGCAGGCTGTACGCAGGCCTCACCCCGGGACGAATGCAGCGTAAAGATCTGTCGGCTGAGCTCTCTGGGCACTCTGCTGTGCCAGTCAGTCCTGGCCCGGCCCTCGGCAGCCTGGCTCCCAGGGTGCAGACCCATGCAGGAGAGATGTGGGTGTTGGGGGGGGCGGCGCGGGAGAGGCACTCCCCCGGCAGCCAGGCTGCAGTGCCCTCGCCACTCCTCGAGGGCAGGTGGCCCAAGTCCAGGGCAGGGGGTGTGCACCCGGCTGGGGAGGGGTCTGGGGTGGCAGGCCCTCGGGGGGACATTGCGCACTGAGGGTGTCCATCGCTCTTCCACAAAGGCATCTACATCCTCATCGCTGTGGGTGCCGTGATGATGTTCGTGGGGTTTCTGGGCTGCTATGGGGCCATCCAGGAGTCCCAGTGTCTGCTGGGGACGGTAAGGTCTGGGGCCAGGCGGGGGTGGGAGGGGGCTGCAGAGGCAGAACCCAGAGTTCTGCTGCAGACACCCCATGTCCAGCTCAGACGGCCCCCGCCCCTTGCCGGTGTGATCCTGGAGTGGGGGCTCGCAGGGTGGCCTAGGGACATTTCCCGGAATGTCAGCCCTCCAGGGTCCCTGTGTGGTTCAGAAATCCCGCCCTGGTCGATTGCTGTGACATCTGGTTCCTAACTCATGGTTCTACGGTGGCTTTTCTTCTCTGTTTTTAATAAAAAGCCACAGAAACAATAGCGGGCGTGTCCCAGCCCCTCAGCCAACCTCAGTGGGGAAACTGAGGCCCGGGAGGCCAGGAGGCATGGGTGGTGGGCGCCTGTGTCACGGTGACCCCCTTCCCACGGGGAGCGGAAGAGGGTCACTTGGGGCCCGAGCCGCCCGGGGCTGTGCCGGCCTGCAGCCCCCAGCTGCTGAGCCCCGGCCCGCGGGGATGCTGGGGAGCCCGGCGGGTCACTGCTGGGACCGAGTCTTGCCCTCCGCGTGGCTCATCTCTGGTTGGGGCGTGGGGGTGGGTGCCCCCGCTCTGGTTGGGGCGTGGGGGTGGGTGCCCCCGCCAGCCGCACACACACCCGTCGGTCACTCGGGCGCCTGGCGTCCGCGCGCGGCCCGCCCTGAGCCGCCTGCTCTCATCGCCCGTGTCTCTGCCGGCCCCCGCGGCCTTCCCAGTTCTTCACCTGCCTCGTCATCCTCTTTGCCTGTGAAGTGGCTGCTGGCATCTGGGGGTTTGTCAACAAAGACCAGGTGAGCCTGGGGCCACGGTGGTGGGGCTGCCCCGGCCCGGCCGGGAGGGAGGAGTGCCTGCTGCTCAGGGTGTGGGGAATGGGTCAGGCCTACCCTTGGGTTGTGGGGTGCTCTTTGGGGCTCCCCGTGGGGCCTGCCGGGCAGAAAAGCATGGAGGGCTTTCTGGAGGAGGTGGCTCAGGGGCTGAGTAGAAGGCAGGGCCACCTGTCTCCCAGCCTCGGGTGGGGGTGGGGCGGGCACCCAGGTCTACCTTGGAAGCATCATCTTCAAGGGAGAGCCAGGGGAACGCTTACCCCCTGGGATGGCCCCTGTGGTGGCCGGGACCTCACCCCTCCTGCACACCCCTCCCCCAGATCGCCAAGGACGTGAAGCAGTTCTACGACCAGGCTTTGCAGCAGGCCGTGGTGGATGACGATGCCAACAATGCCAAGGCCGTGGTGAAGACCTTCCATGAGACGGTGCGGGAGGGGGTGCTGGGAGGAGGCCTGGGGAGCTGGGGGGGGGGTCGGGGGGGCCGTCCTCTTGGGTCAGGCCCCGCTGGGGTTGAGTCTGGCCCCAGCACAGACCTCAGGAACAGGAGGGGTGCTGCAGACCTGGCGGGCCAGGGAGCCCTCTCTGGGACGCCCCTGGGGGCACTCTCGGGGACCCATGGATCCCCAGGGTGAGCCAGATGAGCCTATTAGGCCAGGGCACAGTGGGAGGAAGGGGAGGAGAGGGGCCCCCGGGCTCTGTTCTCCCCCTGAATAGACCATCCCAGCACCCCCCACCCTGGGCCAGCCCGCGGGATGCGTGTCCTTGGCCATCTCCCCACGGGTCATGTCTGCACAAGGGCCCAGGGCTGACCGCGGGGGTCCTCGGTCCCTGCAGCTCAACTGCTGTGGTTCCAGCACGCTGTCTACACTGACCACCTCCATCCTCAAGAACAACCTGTGTCCCTCGGGCAGCACCGTCATCAGCAACTTGTTCAAGGTACGCGGGGCCGGGCCTCCCAGGCTTGCTCCCACACTTCGCCACCACCAGCCATGCGTGGGTCCCGGGGGGTGGGGTGGGCTTCCACCAAAGGGGCACCTGCTGTCTGGCGCGCTCTCTGATGCTGGTGGGTCTCTGCCTCTGGCTCCTGATGGGAGAGTGGGTGTGGAGGGCGCCCCGACTGCCCAGGTCCGCACCCTCCTCGGGTGGCTCAGCGACCTGAGCGGAAGCGCGCACACACAGCACGTTCCGTTTCCACGTCTGTTTTAAAACGGGTGTGAGATAACCTGGCAGAGACCAGGCCCTGGTCACACCTCTTCTGAGGGGTTGAGTCCCTCCGTGCTCTTTCCACAACGAGCCCGTGTGCCGCTGCACTGCGGGGGCCCGAGGGCCTGCGCCCCTGACGGTCTGCGGGCTGTCGCCCCCCCGCCCCCCCAGGAGGACTGCCACCAGAAGATCGATGACCTCTTCTCGGGGAAGCTGTACCTCATCGGCATTGCGGCCATCGTGGTTGCTGTGATCATGGTGAGTGCGCGGGCCAGGCATCTGCTCAGGGCACGCCCTCAGGGCTTCGGGTGCTGACTGTCCCACCCAACCCCTCCCTGCAGATCTTCGAGATGATCCTGAGCATGGTGCTCTGCTGTGGTATCCGGAACAGCTCCGTGTACTGAGCGGCCCAGCCGCTCCCGCTGCAGGGGAGGGCCGGCGGGACTCCTGCAGTGCCCCCGGAGTGACCGGACATTTCTGAGGACGGGCCGTCACCGCCCATGTATATAACTTCTCCGGTATTACTCTGCTACACTTATTAGCCTTTTTACTTCTGAGGTTTTGTTTTTGTCCTGAAGTTCCCCGTTACCTTTTGGGGCTGGAGTCACCTATAGAGGGCACGTGAGCGGGCCTTGGGGACTGTGAGGCAGGCGCCCCCTCTGCTTCTGCGGCTGGAGGGGCTCTGCCTGCTCAGCCAGGCCTGTCCTGAGGGCCCCTGGGCCCACCCACCTGCCCCCCGGGCTGCGCGGCTCATGCCTTTTTTAACCGTCGTTCCTCTCCTGCCACTTGTGTGGAGCCGGGTCTGCAAGCAGCCTTACGCCTTCAGTGCACCTGTCCTTTCTAACTCGTCACCTTTCACTGTAATTACGTCTCGAAAGTCATTCAATAAAGGAGAATCCGGGCATGCGAACAAACTGTCTCTGTGCCTGCAGCGTCCGAGACCCCGGGGGCGGCCAGAGGGGCAGAGGAGCCGGCGCGGGCAAGGCACGGCTCTGTGGACCTTGCAGGGTGTGCCGGGGCCCCGAGAGCACTCCACACAGCAGGTGCCCCCGTGGTGGGTCCTGTGCCGCCTTCACCAGCCTCCACCCAACCTCACTCCCCCGCCTACTCCTTGGGCACCACCGCCCAGAGCGGGGCAGGTACTGTGGGGTAGGGTGTGCTTGAGGCGGAGGGCCTGCAAGACTCCCCTTCCTCCTGGCGCACAGCTCTGCGGAGGACACACACCGTCCCCCCACCACAGGGACTCTTCCTGGCCTCTTTGGGTGCTTGTAAGTGTTCCATGGAGAAACTGGGTAGCCCCGGGCCTGAGCTGCGTCTTGCGAGGGCTGAAGAGGAAGGTCTGAGCCTCTGCACACGGGGGGAGCCCACCCGACCGTGGACCGTGACGGACGTGAGGCCCCGCTGCCAGCCCCGGGTACTGCTGGGTGACGTCACCACGAGCTATGCGAAACCGACCCCTTGAGGCCGCAAGCGCCTGGCTGGGGTTCAGGTTGAGGGCTCACAGCTGCCTCCCGTGAGGTTTATTTTGGAAACTAGCCCCAGCCCTGCATTTGGGGTCACCGGGTCTCAGCGGGGTCCGCCCCTCCTACCACACCCCTCCGCCTTGCGTGCTGGGGTGGGTTGCTGGGAGGACAGAGTGGCCCACGGAGCCCCCTCCCGCCTACTTCCCCCTGGGCGACCCTGGGGCACCCTGGCCCCCGGGGGGCACAGCGCAGCCGCAGTCCGGGCTCCAGGGGTAGGCCTGGGGGCGGCCCCAGGAGGGAGGGGTCCCCGGGGCATCCTGGCCCCCGGGGGGCACAGCGCAGCCGCAGTCCGGGCTCCAGGGGTAGGCCTGGGGGCGGCCCCAGGAGGGAGGGGTCCCCGGGGCATCCTGGCCCCCGGGGGCACAGCGCAGCCGCAGTCCGGGCTCCAGGGGTAGGCCTGGGGGCGGCCCCAGGAGGGAGGGGTCCCTGGGCTTCCCGACCACGCCTGGACTGCAGCCCCGAGAGGAGCGGGGGCCGGCGGGGACGCACGGGGCAGCCCGGGTGGACGCGGCCGGCCCGGCCATCACGCCTGGAGGTAGAGACGATCGCTCCGCGGAAACCCGGACCCGCCCCCAACCCCCGACCCAGGAGGGGCGCGGCCGCGCGGTTCCGGCCGGACCGGAAGCACCCGGCAAGGGCGCTGCGCGCGAGGATGCACTTCCGGTTTGGGGCATCCGCTGTGCTCGCGACTTCCAGCAGGTGGCGCTGGGGCCCCGGGAACGCGGAGGCGGCCGTTAGCCCTCTAGCATTCTGGGAGTCGTAGTGCTGCCTCTTCCTCCTCCCTCTTTTCCCTACTCAATTCCGGCTCTTCGCGAGGAGGAGAGACGCCGTTTCCGGGGAGGGGAGGCTCGGAAGAAAAGTGAGGACGCATGCGCAGGGGCTACGCGACCCGGGAGGCCTCGGGAGTAGCGGCCCAGTGCCTTGTGGGAGATGTAGTTCTTCAGGTGCGGACGCCGCGTCGCTGGGCCGGCGGAGGACTCGGTTTCCCAGAAGGCCGAGCGCGGCGCAAGATGGAGCCGGCCCGACCGCGCCGATCCGGTAGGTTTGTGCTGAGGCGGTACGCTGCTGACCGCCGGTCGCGTTTCTGGGAGGTCGCTGTCCGCAGCCTACTTGCCCAAGCCCCGAGGCCCCCCCAGAGTGCTTCGTGTCTCCGGTCCCTCGCGGCCTGGGCCTTGGGCCCCCGAGCCTTGTGCGGCCTGGACCCTGTCCGGCCCAGGCCCCCGACGGGGCGGAGGAAAAGCCAGGGCTTCCGCTTCCGAGTGGGGGCCGCGCGCCGAGGGCAGCTCGTGGGCCCGCCCCCTGGGAGCCGCCCCCAGCCCCCGAGTCCCCAGCCGCCGAGGCCCCAGCCGCCGAGGCCCCAGCCCCCGAGGCCCCAGCCGCCGAGGCCCCAGCCCCCGAGGCCCCAGCCCCCGAGGCCCCTGGCCCGCTGAGTCCGCGAAGTTCGGAGAGAACTGCAGGAAACGCGCCCGCACTCCCTGTCTGTGCGCCGGGGTGTCCCACCGATCCGGCCACTTCTCGCAGTCGCGGTGGCGTCCCCGGCGGTGCGGGCCGCGGGAGCGCGAATTTAGGAAGCAGGAGTCTAGCTGGAGCGGCTGCTTCCCCTGCAGCGTGCTGTGCGACTGGCGCACTGTCTCTCCCTCTCTGGTCCTGCCAGCTCCAGAACACGTCGGTGGGGTGTGTTTCGTGCGCCCTCTCCCTCCTGGAGGTGTTCCTGCGCTTGGGGAGTCGTGCCCCAGAGCAGTGGAGGTCTCGTCCCTGTCTGATCGGCGGTGGGGGCACTCTCGGCCGCCCCTGGCCCACTGCCTGCTCCTTGCTGGGCGCACGCCCCACGGTGGGCCACCCTGGACTAGGGGGGCTTGGTGCGTAGGAGTTGGTGGGTGGATGGGTGAGGCTGGGCTGTCCTCTGAGCCCGGGAATACACGGTGCAAGGTGCCCGCTTGGACACATTTGGGCCACTCATGAGTGTTGGTGGCACTTCTGTGCCCTGCTGGGAAAGGTGAGGTGTGTACGGGGTCGCGGGGGATGGAGGTGGCCCTCTGCAAGAGCTGCAGGACTTGCCTCTGCTCAGCAAGGGTGCCCCAGGTGGTCATTGACACCCCACCTCCCTGCGGGCTGACCTTCAGATGCCACGGACCTGGCCGCAGACCCCTGTGGAGTTCGCGGGGCCTCTCCCAGCAATCAGGAGCAGAGCTCCTTGCCTTGGGCCGGGCAGGTGGCCCAGTCTTGGTGGAGAACTTGCGGCGTGCCATGCGCTGTGCTGAGCAGTTAGTAAGTGAGCCTACCTGCTTGAGAGTAGTAGCATAGAGCCACTGTGTTGACCCCGGGGTCAAGCCCTGGCTATCTGCCTACTACCGCAACCCCATCCCCCGGCATCCCCCGGCGGGCCCTAGACGTGACTCAAGAGTGTTGAATGAGATGATCTTTACGAAGGATCTGCTCTCAGGCCTGGGCTCTGTCTGGGCTCCATAAACCCAGGACCACCCCTCGGGGGTTGTGGCGCCATTTCTGCACCTTTGCGGTCTGATCTGATGGTTGGCTCTTCCCACCCTCAGCCCGCTGCAGTTGAGCAGCTGACCGGAGCCGGACTGAGGCCAGCACGCCTTTGCCAGCACTTCCCCCACCAGCACTCCAGTGTCCGCACAGACATCCATCAGACAACGGAGGTGAGCGGGCTTTCAGGGGACAGGGCTCTCTGTCCCTTGCCTTGTAGAACCTAGTTCTTCCTGTGGGTCCTGCCGCCGGCCCAGGGACAGTGGGTCTACAGGAGGGACCTCTCCTAAGTGCCTGCGATCCTCAGAAACGAACTTCTTGGGCTGTCTGGTCTGGGTGTGGTGTGCCCTGGGACACATGTCTGAGGCAGGGGCAGGAGAGGCCCTGGAAGCCGAGCAAGGGACAGAGGACAACGCTCTGCCTTCTGACGCTGTCTCTCTCAGCGACTCAGACTCTGATTTCAGCCTGCCTGCCGGTGCTGAGATGGAAGCTCTGTCCCCAGGGGTGCTGCCTGGGGAGGCCCAGGGGGACTCAGACCCTGATGAGTCTCCTTTGCCTCCGAGGGGCCTCCCCACGGCCTCAGTGCAGCCGTTCCACCTGAGGGGCACGAGCTCCACCTTCTCCTGGCGGAGCCACAACATCTTTGACTGCCTGGAGGGCGCAGCCAGGCAGGTTCTGCCCTCTGTGGCCCAGACTGGCCCGGGTGACGATGGGGGCTTCCTGCGCCCACTGGCACCCTCAAGCCAGCCTCCAGGAGAGGGCCCAGGCAGGGCCGGTCAGAGCCCTGCCCCCACAAAGTTGCCGCCCGTCCCTGACTATGTGGCCCACCCTGAGCGCTGGACCAAGTACAGCCTGGAAAACGTGGCCGAGGTCAGCGAGCAGAGCAACCGGGCCACTGCTCTGGCCTTCCTGGGCTCCTCGAGCCTGGCTGCCCCCAGTGACTACATGCCCTCTTTCAACCAGGATCCCTCCAGCTGTGGGGAGGGAAGAGTCATCTTTACCAAACCCGCCCGAGCTGGCGAGGCCAGGCCTGAGAGGAAGAGGGCCCTAAGGAAGGCTGGAGAGCCGGGAAGGGCTGCGCCTGGGAACCTGGGCGCCGCAGGGAGCGAGGGCCCTGTGGAGCTGGCCCACCTGGCCGGGCCTGGGAGCCCCGAGGCTGAGGAGTGGAGCAGCCCCCACGGGGGCCTTCAGGAAGTGGGTGTGCTGCAGGCCGCTGCCCACGCTGGGTCAGCGGCAAGGCCCCCAGTGGTGGAGACTGTTGGCTTCCATGGCAGCAGGAAACGGAACAGAGACCATTTCCGGAACAAGAACAGCAGCCCGGAGGCCCCAGGTGCTGAGATCTAAGAGAAGAGACTGACCAGGCTGGCGGAGGAGGGCAGCCAGGGCCACTGGCCACTTGGGGTGGAGCGCAGCTCGGGGCCCCAGCCCCTCGGGAAGGGAGCCAGCGGACTGCCAGTCGGAGGTGCCGGCAGCCTGGGCTGAGGCTCAGGGTAGTGGTCTCTGAAGCAGACCGCTTGCCAGTGGATGGCAAAAACCCTGCCTGCCACGTGCCCGTGGGGCAACAGTAAAGGTTTGGGGTATTCCTTCGGCTTTGTGTCTCTGTGTAGATCCTTCTCCTCAGGACCAGTGTGCTAGGGCCTCGTCTGCCACCCGGCACACCCACATGCCCTGTTCTCTCATTCGATCCTCCCCAACTTAGTGCCAGGGGGCATGGAGGCTTTTTAAATAGACGCCTGGGTTTATCAGCAGCCCGTCTTCCCA
This sequence comes from Callorhinus ursinus, assembly GCF_003265705.2. Lineage (NCBI taxonomy): Eukaryota > Metazoa > Chordata > Mammalia > Carnivora > Otariidae > Callorhinus > Callorhinus ursinus. The sequence continues at coordinate 585,657 of NW_027397113.1, forward strand.
GAGGGACTGAGGCAGCCCCTCCTGGGTCCAGAGCAAGAGGTGCAGAAGGCCCCGGGCACCTCCAGGGGGTGAGCTCACAATCCCAGCTGTCCAGCCTCTGCCCCCAACAGGGCTGGGGACAAGGAATCTTGATGAAATGGGTCTCTAGGAGGCCAGCATGTGAGTGGGGACAGGGGCCCTCCCCAGCCCTGGCCACTCTTGCCCCTTAGCTCTGGCTTGCCTGGGCTGTGTGTGATGATGACCAGTGTCCTGGGACCACATCGCCAGAACAGCTGAGCTGTGTGCAGGGACCCTGCTGGTGTGCCCGGGCCCAGCGGTGGGGGAAGGAGCACTAGCCCCTGAGGGTGCCAGGGAAGGCAGACCGGGACAAACATGTACCCCCTGTGCCTGGTGACAGGACATAGCAGAGACTGGCCAGCCTTCCGTCCCAGCCCCAGACCCCCGAGGGAAAGGGGGACCAACGTGGCTAGCCGCTCACCCTAGCTAGGGCCAGCACAGGGGCATGGACCCCCCTCTCACAGGCAGGGAAATCCGCTCAGTGCCCCGTGGCCTTCACTGACTTGGTGTGGGTGTGTTCTCTTAGGAGAAAGCCGCCGTGGGGCCAGAGGTGAGTCGTCTTGGGGCAGTGTCCTGGGGCTATAACCCAGGCTAGACATAGTCCGGCACTTGCCGTGTGAGCAGGTGAGGGTGTGCAGGGCTGGGAGCCAACACGCACAGTCAACACCCGGCTCCAGGTCCTAAAGGGCAGAAGTTCTAGCTGCTAGTGTTTCCAAAAAATGAGTTTTAACAGGTGACACAGGTTGGGTAGGAGACAGGTATGGGCCCCAAACTGTTGCCCACCAGACGGGAGGTGCTTCGGCCCAGGCCGGGCAGTTGTGGATGGGACCCACGGGGCTCCCCCAGTCTGGAGAGGGCCCCCCGTACACCATGCTTCCACGTGGAGAGAGGTCCCAGGGAAGGTGCCAGGCAGGGCAAGGGGTGGTTTCTTCTGATGAGGCCACTAGAGCCACATGCCACTGAGGGCCCCGCAAGAGGTGGGGGACGTTTGGTGTGTCTCTAGGGCCTGGGATGGCCAGCTAAGGGCCCTGTCCCTGCCTGCCCATCGTGATCGGGGCGCTGGGAGAGGTGGGCCCCGTGTGCGGACCGTCCAAGTGGCTCAGGCGTCTGAGAGCCACCGGCCAGCCTCTGGGTGCTCGCTGCTGTCTGCATCCCCTCTGAGGCCAGCAGAGGCTTGCTGATGTCCACCTTTGAAGGTCTGGGAGGCTGCTGAGGAAGGAAGACCCCTTAGCTACTGGGTGTCTGTTGGGGCCAGCCCAGGGAAGGGAGAGGTGGCTCGCGCACACTAGCACGGGGCACGGTGGCCCCAGCTGGGAGGAGGTGGGAGGGCTGCCACCAGGCAGAGCCTCCAGAGTCCGAGTGGCCACGCCCTCGTGCCGGCTGAGGTGGGGGGCTCCAGCAGAGGGCACCTGCCCCACCCCGAAGACGTCGCCAGCCACGGGCCATCGAGGGCTGGGCCAGTCCTCCCAGGACGGGAAGGCAGATGACAGGGCCCAGCGCGACAGTCCTCCGCCTGTCCCCAGGCCAGCCTGTGCCCCTTCCTCAGCTGTGTCTTTCCCGGATGCACACTTACTGCAGCAGGCGCTGCTCCGAGGCCCAGGGGACAGCGGGGCCGCGGAGGACGGCAGGGCCGCGGAGGACAGCAGGAGCGCCGCGCAGTAGTCGATCTGGAGGAGGGGGGAGAGGCGTCCGGGGGGCCCCAGGGCCCTGCTACCCCGTGACCCTCCCCTCCGGTAGCTGTGCTGGAGGGAACGGGTGTGAGGGCGGGGGTCCAGGTGTGCAGAGTGGACAGTGAGGGGGTCCGGACGGCAGGACCCCTTCCAGGGAGGGCACGCTGTCCCTGAAGTCACATGTGGGGACAGGTACAGGTACTGCACCCCCCAGGGCCTCGCCCTGCCCTGCCTCCTGCTGAGCCAAAGCCTGGGTGCGGGCCCGGTAGTTGGGATGTCGGGGTGCGGGGCTGTGGGTGAGGGCCCCAGTCTGCCTGCCTACCTGTGACTCCAAACGCTTGATGCGCTTCTCTTGTTCTCTCAGTCCCCCGAGGTACTGGGCTACGGACTCCACCCTGCAGCAGAAGCTGGTGGGCTCAGGGTGCTCCACATTTGGGCGATCTCCCCATGGTCCCCAGATCTGGGTGCAGAGCCCCTCTGCCCTCCCTGGGAGCTCGATGGGGCTGAGTGACTGCCAGCAAGAGCGGGGGACAAGGGCAGGCAGGAGGCCTGAAGGAACTGCTGGGATGGACCATTTTGGGGGGACCCAGAGCAAGGAGGACCCCACCTATATCAGCCCCTCACCCCTCTCAGCTTCAGCCTCCCCAGCTCAGAACTGTGCCCGGCAGGCGGCGGCCACACCGGCTTTAAGGCCGCCAGCCGCTCGGCAGTGACGGTGGCAGAGGTCCAGGGGGATCTTACAACCTCTGGCACCCCGCTCGGGGTCCGGCCGTCCCTCGGCAGGCCCTTCGCCGGCTCTGCCAGCCCCTCTTGGCGGCCCGCAGGGGACACAGCCCTGGTGTCCAGGCCGGGGGGCTCCGGGGCACCCGTGCAGCCCCCACACACCTGTGGGCGGTTTTCCGCAGCACCTCCTCCTTGCTGTCCTTCCTCTGCTTCTCCAGCTTGCTCAGGTAGTTCTCTTTCTGAACTGCCTCCCAGGTGACCATCTGCTGGTCCAGGGGCTCCGGCAAGTCTCTCTCTGGGAAGGCCGGGGCGGCCACAGGCTTGGCTGGAGCCAGGTGGACCTCGGGGCCAGGGGAGCCCAGGGCAAGCCCCCCGCCCTCCGGATCACTGCAGACGGGCCCGTGGTGTGAGGGGGAGGAAGGCGATGGGCTCAGCCTGTGCTGGCTGCTCTGGGCCTGGACAGAGCCCGGCCTGGAGGCCTTGGCGGGGGGCTGAGGAGGGGACCCAGGCCTCTGTGCGCCTGCCCACCCAGCATGTTGCCCGTCCCCTTCCATGCGGTCCAGGGCCGCCAGGCCGTATCCAGCCCTGTGGCCTCACCCAGGTGCTCCCGCTTCTGCTCGGCCCCCTTCTGGAAGAACCTCTTGAGCACCAGGCTCAGGTGGCTGAGGACGATGAAGGGTGGTGCCAGGGCGGGGCGCTCGTGGTACTCCACGATGAGGTGATAGCGCTGGAACTTCCAGAACATGTCGGCGTTGCCCTGCACCACCTGGAACGTGTAGCTGTGGGGCCCGCGTGTGGGCGGTGGAACACGCATGGGCCTCCTGGGTCCTCCATCCTGGTCCCTGCTGCGGCCCCACACCACTCCCAGGGGCCCCCCCACTTCTGTGATGGTCTCTACTGCCTCGTTGCCCTCTGCGGGGTGTGTCTAGAATGGGGTTGCTCACGTGGGGTCTTCACCATCCCCTCTGCTCTCCTGGACAAGCCCAGGCTTCCCTGGTGCAAACCTGCCCTGGGAGCTACCCTTCCCCACGCCTGTCATTCGCCCCACCGCCTCCTCGGGGCCTTGCCCTCCCTCAGCCTGTGGTACAGGCTCCAGTCCCTCTGGGGGCGGGGGTGCAGAGAGGCCCCTGCACACGGTCCCTGGGGCCCCCCCGCACATGGAGGGAGCACGGGGAGCGGACCACCTGAACATGGCGATCAGTAGGTTCATGAGTAGCACGTTGGTGACCAGCAGGAAGGTGACTAGCAGGAGGATGACAAGCCAGTTGGCATAGAAGTTCGGGCAGGAGGGGGAGTCCTCCTGCAGCAGGGGGTGCAGGGAGCAGTTCACGCGGGCTTCTGAAACACAAGTGGCATGGTGGGGGTCGCCTGGACTGACACCCGCTGATCTTGAGAGCTTCCTCGGGGTGAGGCCACCCAGGGGCGGAAGGCAGTGGCCAGATGGCCCAACTACCCTGGTTGGCTGGGGATTATCGGGCTTAGCACTGAAAGTTCCTGTGTTAGGACACCCCAGTCCTGGCAAACCAGGGAGACAGTCCGCCAGGGGCACTGGTCCCACTCCCCCACCTCCTCCTGACTGTGGTCGCAGCAGGGCCACAGGTTCTGGGGGCAGAGCCAAGGCCATCTAGGGGATGGGGCACAGAGAACCCCAGTTTCTGCTGGTAGGTGTGTGCATTCCCCACCACTACCACCACCAAGGGCTGTCTGTGCTCGAAGCTGGTGTGGAGAGAGCTGGCCGAGGCGAGGGGTGACCCTGTCTCCCCCTGCAGGACTTGTCAGGGACTTTATAACACTAAAGCCTGTCACAGGGCACCAGCTTGGGCGGGGGTGGGGGGCAAGTCTGCACCATCTCCAAAGCTCATCTGGCCACACTGCCCTTGACCCTGATTGCCACAGGCACTGTGGACACAGAGCACCTCTGGGCCATGCCAGCTCACAGAACATTCTCTGGCCAGTGGGAATGAGTGTGCGATCTGGGAGCAGGCTGAGCTCTGCACCCCGGGCTGGCATGCCCTGGGCGGCCCGGGGATCACAGCTCCGGCCCCTCACCAGCCAGCACCCCCACACTCACGGGACAGGAGGTGTGGGGGGAAGGAGCAGAGCGTGAGTGTACAGGCCATGGCCGCCCGGGGTGCTTGCCGCATCTTCCTCAGGAAGGGGCCCGTGGCCGCATATGTGCGTGCGCCCGTGTGCCCATGTGGATGCTGCCCACGCCTGTACGCTGGACTGTTCCCACGGCTGCCTCCCTGGGTCTCCGTGCTGTGAGGCCTCGGTCTCTATCTACGTGTGCGTACCTGTGTCCCCACGCTATGCGCACGTGTCGGGCTGACAGGGCCTGTGTTCCTGTGTCCGTGTCTCCCCCCACCCCCTGGGAGCGGAGCCTCTCCTACTTTCCCCTGAGGGAGTTTTTGTGCCGGGCCACCCACGGGGAGCTGCTGAGCGTGCGGTAGGGCGGGGGCGAGCAGCATCCTCCCTGGCCTGGCCCACAAGTCTGCTCGGGGCTGATTCACAACCCTCCTCCCTCCCCCAGCGCCCACACTCTGAAGCAGTGAGACCCCTGTGACCCCCCAAAGGTGCCACCAGGCCAGGCTGGAAATTAAATTGTCCCTGGGGCTGAAGCCAGACTGAAGTCAGCCCCAGGGCTTCCCGCCTGGCGTGCAGGGACGGGGCGGGCAGGGTGGCACTCTGGGCCCCAGGCCCAACGGCTGAATGTGAGTGACTCAGCCTAGCCCTACCCCCCCGTGGTGGGGTTACCCAGAGGCCTGAGCAGACAGGAAGCCCAGCCCCAAGAGGGGAAGGGGCCTGTCCGGGACCCTCAGGGAGCTGGCCCAGGCCTGGCCCTAGTGACGGGCTTGCTGCTACAGCACTCTGCCCACCTGAGGCAGCCCAGGGACTGGGGGGGAGGCCTGTACTCCCTCTGCCCTCCCCGGGTAGCCCCGGGCTCCTGGGGAACAGGGGCCATGACCCCACCACACACCACTGTCCCCCCATACCAGCGTGTGGCTGGGGCCCGAGATGTGGCCCTTCAAGTGACCCAGTGCTCCTCGCCTCCCAAGGGCCCCTGCAGGACAGGGCGGCCAGGGCCCATACGGGGGCTGAGACTAAGGGCCTGGAACACTGCGAATGAGCAAACACCGAGGAGTCACGGGGGGCAGCCCACACAAACAGACCGAGGCAACGGGCCTCCAGGACACCCCAGGTAGCACCCCTCCCCATCCTGGTGGCCCATGTCTGCATCACCCCACTCTCACCCGACTGACAAATCCATTCCGCGGGTGGCGGGCATGCTGACCCTGCCTCACTAGCTCTGGGGGTCGGGTCAGGCCTTAGACGTAGTGCTCCCGTGACTGCCCTGGGGCCCTGGGTGGCCCCGGTCCTGCGCCAGCCAGAGCAGACGCCCTTCCCTGAGTCCTTACATGGGCCCCTGGCGCTGGCTCACCTTCCTTGAGGGGCTGGTTCCCTCTCCTCCCCCTCACCGGATCCTAGCCATCTCCGGGGCCTGCCCAGGTGTCTCTGGCGCCCACGCCAGGGCTCCCCTGCACCTGTCACCACCCAGCCCCCCACAGAGGAGCAGCTCTGCCTCCCAACTGTACCCACTGCCTGAGAAATTCTTGGAACCCCCACTGGCCCTCAGCCCGCACAAGGGCCGCCTGGAGACACCTACACCCTCTGGTAGGCGCGCACACTTGACAGTGGGAAAGGCACACACACTGGGGTGTGTCCCTGGAAGCAGCAAGGGCGCGGTCAGGAAACAGCCCCTCGGCAGACGGGCCTTGACAGCAGGCGGGCCCAGGGCCCGGTGTGGAGCCTCTGGCAGGGGGGTGGGGGACAGGGAGGCCCACTGTCCAGCAGGGCCGCCCAGGAGGGCAGAAGCACCAGCACGTGGATTGGCCCCATGATGGTGAGGGATGCACTGGGATGGCCCCTGCCCGTTTTGCAGCCTCCTCGCGCCTCAGTTCCTAGCCTGGTGCCCCAAGTCTCAGGTCCCTGGGATCAACAGAAATAAACCCGGAGCTGTCCCTGGGCTGTGGGGCCTGGGGGCCAGCCTCAGTGACTTCCCCATCTCAGCTAGCTCCTGGTTGGGGCCTCACGTGACCCTGAAAGAGCCCTCTCAAGGGCCCCATGTCCGGGGTGTTATAAAAGGAGACTGTAAACCAGACCCCATCTGGCTGTACCACAAAATGGGGGGGTCCTTCCAGCCGGCTCAGAGGCGCCGCCCCCCCCAAGCCATGTGCTAACCATCGATCTCGTCCAGTGGGATTTGCCCGAAGATCTGCAGGTAGGGCCGGTAGAGCACACGGCGGAAGACCCACTCCAGGCGCCTGTCATGGGGGTGCAGCAGCGCCTGCGTGGTCACGCCGTAGGCCACAAGCCACACACTCAGGAAGAAGAGGAAGAAAAAGACGTCCTTCATCTCCGGGGGGAAGCAGAGAGTGTTAGCAGTCTCCCAGCCGGGGACGCTCTCCCACCCACCACCGGGAGCCAGGTGGGCTCACGCACCGCCGGGGGCTCACCATGCGCTCCACGATGATGATCTTGGGGCCCAGCTGCTTGTGGATGGCGAAGATGTGGATGAGTCGGAGTGTGAACACCATGAAGTCAATGGCAAGGACTGTGCGGCCCGCCTCAAACATGGAGGGCACCATCCTGGGGGAGGGTGGCGGGTTGGTTGGGCTGCTGGTGCCCACAGAGGGGAAGGAGCGTCCTCCAGGACACACAGCACGGGCGCCAGAGACAAGCCGGGATCTCTGAGGCCTTTCGTGGCTTCATCCTGCAGGTGGCCCTGCCCACCGGCCCAACCGAGCCGGCCCCCGCCAGGCCTCTGGGCCCCACAGACCTGCAGGTGACGCCGACAATGAACAGGAAGATGGCCACCATGTCACACTTGTTCCAGTTATCTTCCACGTAGAGTGTGAACTTCTTCACCAGATGTGTGTCCTCGTCTGTGAAGAATCCCTGGCAGAGGGGCAGACAGTCCGCTGACAGCTCACTGGAGACAGCCCCGCCCAGCCCAGGCTGCGGCTGACAGGGATCAGGGCTCAGTGGGCTCGGCCCACCACTGACCTGCCGGATCTCTTCCAGCACTAGTGTAAAGACCCAGAAGTAGAGGGTGACCTCGGGCCCAGACGGCCCCTGAGGAGGTGGCCTGAAGTCCACCAGCAGGACGTAGGTGAACAGGAAGAGGAAGGCAAAGTACATGACCACGTTCCCCAGGAACACGGTCACGGGCGCGCCCCAGAACATGCGCCAGCGCGTGAGCAGGAAGGCAGCACGCGGCCCTCGGTCGCCCTCAGCCCTTGGTGCCTCAGCCAACTCCTCCGGCCTGCAGTACAAGGAGACCACAGCCACCGGTGAGGTGGGCAGCCTGTATGCCATGGCGCGAGTGCCACCCCCTGGCCAGCCCGCCCCATGGCCCTCACCCGCTGCCGGGGCTGCAGAGCAGTCTCTTCTCCGTGTCCAGGCTGTCCAGCTCCTGCAGGCCCTTGGGGCCCGTCCTCAGCGGGGCCTCCTCGCTGCAAGCACAGGGGACCCTCAGGGTCCACGGGGAGGGCACCAGCCAGCAAAGGAAGTGCTGAGTGCACTGAGAGGGTCTGCGCACAGCGGGGCCCACACGGATGCCGGAGACGCACCCCCAGTGGCACCCATGAAGCCCAGCCCAGCCCCCCCCCCACGGCTGGCAAGCTGGCAGCCGCCTGCGCCCAACACACCTGAAGGTGATGAGGTTGGTGTAGATGAGGGCCGGGCAGAGGAAGGCACAGAGCAGCCGCAGGATGGGCGTGCCCGATGCCATGTCCCCCCACCAGATCTTGGTCAGGAAGGCCTGAAATAAAGGCACCGCCGCTGGCCTCCCACCCCTACACCTTTGCTGACACTGTGCCCGGCATCAGGCGCGCCCTCCCAGGCTCAGCCAAAGCCTCGCCCTGCATCCCGGTGGGGAAGACCCTTCACGGGGGGAGGGAGGCCGGGTTTGGGGGTGTGGGAGGGCCGAGCGGAGGAGGCGGCACCTCTGCGGAGATCCGAGGCGGACAAAGGTCTGGCCGGGGGCAGCGAAAAGGAAGCCAGGCAGGTGCCTTCCAGGAGCAGAGCTCCTCTCCTGCACCCCCTGCCCTGCGTGACCAGGACTTGAAGAGCGGAGGCAGGGGAGGCCGGCCCTCCCTGAAGCCAGACACTCACCTGCACCCCATCGTGGGCAAAGAAGGACTTGGTGTCGGCCTCCGTGGCCAGATGCAGACAGGTGGTCCTGCTCCAGCAGCGGTTCCTACGCACCAGCAGGGCGAACGCACGGTCCTCGCTGTTGCTGTAGCACTCGGAGAAGAGATCTGCCCGGGGACACCAGCCGCTGGTACCCACAGGGCCACGGCCCCCGGCCTCCTCCCTCCTGTGCCCGAGCCGCGCCCAGCTTCCAGCATGGACACTGGCCGTGCCCGCCTGCCCTGCCTTTCCCTCCCCCCACCGTCACCCCACGTGCCCCGACCGACCTCCAACAGGACCCAGTGTGTGCCCAAGGCCACCACCGAGGACCCCTCTGTCCCTCTGTTAGAATGTTAGGGTCCGCCTCCCCACTAGGAGGAGCCTCTGAGTGGACCCCGGGCTCCGCCACATGCGTTGGCTGCGCGCTGGGCCGGTGGCTCACCCAGGGCCAGCTGCTCGTACTTGGCCTCGCTCATGGTGCAGTGCACCCCCGCCCCGGTCTCCAGGCGCGACATCTCTCTGAGGATCTTGCAGGCAGCCAGAGCGGCGGCCACCCCCTCCTGGCCCTAGGAGGCAGGGTGAGAGGAGGCGGCCTCCCCCGCCCCTCCCCGCCCCCCAGGAGCCCGGGGCCAACCCACCATGGCCCAGAAGTAGGTGGCCATGTCGTGGTGGTTTTGCAGCACGGCCCAGAGGAACAGGTCCCGCCAGGGGTTCTCGCTCTTTCGGTTCAGATCCAGCAGCCACTTCCGGCCCTCGGGCCGCCTGGCCGACCCCCGTTCCTGGAGGACAGGGCCATTTCAGCCGCCTGGCTGCCCAGCCCAGCCCCTCCTGGCCGCCAGCCCGCTCACCTCCTGGTAGAGCCCGCGACAGGCGTCGTGCAGGAAGTCCTTGAGCAGGCGGGAGACCTCCTGCAGGGAGAAGGCAGGCAGGCCCACGGGCGGCTCACGGGCTTGCTGGGCGCCCAGGCCAGCCAGTGTCAGCGGGCCCTCCTCGTGCTTGCGCTGCAGCAGGTCGAAGAGCAGGCTCTTGGGGGGTGTGGAACGGTAGAGCTGCTGTAGCCGCCCGTACGTCAGGAAGTCCCCCATGTCGGCGCCGTTGTCCACAAAGAGTCGCACAAACTCGGGCTTGTCACTCACCAGCGCGTCCATCATCACCTCCTCCAGGTCACAGGACTGGGGCCACCACGGGACACGCCCAGGTGGGGGAGACGGGCAGAGTGAGTGGGAGCAGGTGCACAGGGAGCCCCCCAGCTCCTGTCCCTCCGAGCCAGCTCCGGACCATAGGGGCCACCAGTCCTCCCGGGGGGCCGTGCACAAGGAGCCCCCAGCAGGTGCCCTGGCCTCCCCGCCCCCCTGGGCCACAGCAGGCAGGAGGGGGCCCGTCAGTGGCCCTGGGAACACCGTCTGCCCCCAGGCCCTCGACACGGCCCCCGCCCTGTGTTGGCCAGAAATGCGGCTCAGGAGGCATCAGCTGGCCGGCAGGCAGGCACCTTCCACTCCACATCCCCGTTGAAGATCTCGCTCCTGGCGATGTCCACGCGGTCCCAGGCCACGGCCAGCTTGAGCTCATCCAGGTAGTCCTGTGCTTCCTGGCTGTGGCTCTTGCAGGCTGCGGGCAGAGTGCGCGGGAGGTGAGGGGCGAACCCAGGGGTCCACAGAGCCTGTGGGCACAGGGCCCCTCGCGGTGGTCTTCCGGACACACAGCCCAGGAACCGCAGCCTGCTTCATACTCTCTGAATAATGGTGAGAGGCTCCCAATGTTGCAAGACTTCCAGAAGCCGGTGCTGGGAGCCCTGGCAGAAACGCTGGCCCCCGGGACCCTGATGGGATGGGGTGAGCAGAGCCGGAGGCCTGCGGGAGGAGTGTTCCCTCCCTCCCTCCCTCCAGGGCATCCCAGCCCCAAACTGCCCCTCCGGGCCTGGGTCTATGTCTGGCTTCCCCAAGGTCAGTCCCTTGGTATGGCTGGTCTCCAATGTGGAAAAGCATATCGAGTGACAGCCGGATGGTGAATCAGCCCAGTGTCGTCGATCAAGGAACAGGGAAACATAAGGCAGTCCTTGCACACCGTGGAAGATCCCTCAGCCTTAAAAAGCAATGAGGCACCCACCCGTTCCGCAGCCTGGGCGATGCAGCGACAGGAGCCGAAGGCCACACACTGTAGCCCATTGACAGGAAGGGCCCCAAAAGGGCACATCCGTCCAGGCAGAATGCAAGCCAGTGGGCGCCAGGGGCCCGGGAAACGGCGTGCTGGACGGCTGCCAGCTGCTTTAGGGGCAGTGAAGGTGTTCCGGAATTAGACGGTGGGGATGGTTGACAACTTGCAAATGGACTAAAAGCCCCTGGATTGGACACTTTAGTTTCTTAAATTATGGTAAAACATAGCAGACCTAAAACCTGCCAGACACGACCCTGTACGGATCTGTGTGTCATCTCTGTGTCATTCCAGTTTTGCCACATGTGCTGCCGAAAATGTGAGCGCTGGGCTGCACACGCACACACGCTTGCACACACATAGGTGTCCGCACACATGCACATGCTCTCACATACACAGTTGTGCTCACATTCGTGCTTACACGTACACAGGCACACACACCGTGCACATGTGTGCAAAGGCACACGCACACACGGGTGCTCACACTCGTGCTCACACGCACACAGGCATGCACCCGTGCACGTGTGCAAAGGCACACACACACACAGGTGCTCACACGTACACAGGCACACACACCCGCGCACATGTGTGCAAAGGCACATGCACACACAGGTGCTCACACTCGTGCTCACACGCACACGTGCTCGCACGCACACAGGCGCGCACCCGTGCACATGTGTGCAAAGGCACACGCACACACAGGTGCTCACACTCGTGCTCACACGCACACACAGGTGCTCACACGTACACAGGCGCACACCCGTGCACATGTGTGCAAAGGCACACGCACACACAGGTGCTCACACTCGTGCTCACATGCACACAGGCGCGCACGCGCACACACACACACAGCAGAGGGATGCCATCCCAGGAGTCCCGGCTGCTGACATCCCTCCTGGGCAGTGGCCCTGCCCCACGTGCCGGGCCTGCAGGGTGAGAGCCACGATGGGGCAGTGTGGAGAGCAGCCCCGCGCCAGATGCAGAGCCCGGGGCCGTGGGGAGCAGTGGCTGGCCTCCCTGCCTCCACCTGGGGCCCTCACCTTTCACCAGCACCTTCAGGATGACGGTGTCCAGCTCCTCGGAGCTCTCCTGCTCGAAGTCGTGCACGGTGAGCAGTTGCGGGTGGGAGATGATGTTCTGCAGCTGGGACATAGGACAAAGGCCCTGAGGTGGCCCTAGGGGCAGAGGGCAGGCCGGTGGGCAGGCCACAGGCCCAGCATGGTTGGCGGCACTGCCTGGTCACTTGGCATGTGAGGCAGGTCCTAGCGAGCTGGCCAGCTGGCTGCCCAAGGGCACCGGGGCATCACCTCCCCCAGCCCAGGGGGCTCACTCCCAGGTCCCTTGCTCCAAGGGCCTAAAGCAGAGCTAGCTTGGAGGCTTCGTGGGGAGAGGGAGGAGCCTGGGACTTCTGTGTGGGCCGGGGGCACAGAGGCGCCCAGGAGGAGTTTCTCCCTGGGTCAGCTCCCGCCCCCGCAGGAGAAGGGGATGGGACAGGGAGGAGGGCCTCGGCCTTTGGACCCCACAGTCCCTGGGAGGCTCCTACCAGCTCCGTCCAGTGTACGATGTCCTCCCAGCAGAAATGTTCGCCCGGAAACTTCTCTTTAAACTGCTTCTCGGCTACCTGGGGCACCAGGAGGTCGGGCTGGTTCAGCAGGGCGGCCAACACGTCCGCGATGCCCCCTGAGCCCGCCAGGATCAGCCACGGGGCAGCATGTTCCACGGCCCTGGAAATCCTCTGAGGCAGCACAGTGGGGAGAGTGGACCCCACATCAGCTTGGGCGCCGTCCTGAGCCCACGTGCTGGAGGTGCCCTGTCCCAGGCCGGGGAGGGCACTGCAGGCAGCTACGGCCAGCCAGGGGGGCCCCCGCCAGGCCCCCGCCTCTCTCCCCTGCCCTACCTCCAGGGTGCTGGGGTCACCATTGACCAGCAGACAGAGGACAGGGATCTCGATGCTGCCAGTGCCTGCGGACAGAGCACCCGTGAGGTCTGCCCCAGTGCCCAGGCAAGGGGGGGCCTGGCACCCTCCCTGTGGGGTGGCTGCCTGCTCAGACCATCAACCCACCCCATTTTCTGGGCAAATGCTGGCCCAGAGACAGTTTCAAGTGAATGTGGGTTGCACAGGCTGCATATCGCACACACCAACCCCTTCACCTCGGGACCATTATGGCCACTCATGGCTATTTCCACAGAAAGGAATGTCAATGAAGTCAAATGTTCAGTCTCCAGCCGCACCAGCCACAATTAGGTGCCCAGCGTCTATCCCATCTATAGGCAAAAAGTTCTCCAGCCGCGCTGCAGACTGCTGGAGGCCCACAGACGCAAGCCAGAAAGGTAAAGGAGGGGCCTCAGCCTGTTCGTCCCCCAAATATAAACCAGAAACGAGACTTCGGAATGTGAAGCCAGCTAGTGCTGGGCAGGCAGGGGCCACCAGGCTCCCGGGCAGTTGCCTCCCGATCGAATCTGGAGGCTAGATCAGTGTGTGGGGGCCATCCAGGCTCCAGCAAACCAGAGCACCGCACCACCTCTGTGATTTAAACATGCCTTTGGTTGTGTTTTCATTTTTATTTTTTTAAAGATGTTATTTATTTATTTGACAGAGAGAGAGAGACAGCGAGAGAGGGAACACAAGCAGCAGGAGTGGCAGAGGGAGAAGCAGGCTCCCGGCTGAGCAGGGAGCCCAATGTGGGGCTCGATCCCAGGACCTGGGATCATGACCTGAGCTGAAGGCAGATGCTTTACGACTGAGTCATCCAGGCGCCCCTGTGTTTTCATTTTTAAAGAACACTCAGTTGATAAATATCTTATATTGCTTATAAATATCATAAGCAATCATATGTTTTTTGTATAAATTTTTGTTACACACCAGAGTTAATCCAGCTTTCAAACCCACCGCTGGCTGCGGCGGGGCCTAGCCCTCAGGTAACGCTGCCCTCTGGTGGCAGTGTACCTCCTGGCTGGTACAGGGAAATGGGCCTCTCAAAACTTGTAGATCCGATTTCTTCCCAAAGCCGTGAGCCCACAGGAAGAGCCTCTGGCCAGGGGCGCCCGGGCGCAAACACACTGGCAACTACTCGGCCATCCGGCGGGAATGCTGCTGCCTGGCAGGGCTATACCTCTATATCTGCGCACCCGCCAACCTGCTGGCAGCCTCCCATCCCAGCCCGGTCTCCGCACCCACGCATGCTCAGTGCCTTCAGCCCAGAATGCCCTACGCACCCATCTGTGGTCCTTCCAGCCCTGCCCATACGCTGTGCCCCCGGAACCCCCCCGTGACCCCCTCCCCCAGGCCTCACCCCCGTAGCCAGTTCTCTGCTCCGAGATGTGCTTCTCCAGCCTCAGCCTCAGCTCCGTCAGCCCGTCCCCCTTCCCGGGGGGCCCAGGCTCCACCAGGATGAAGTGGGCCTGGTTGTTGTCCAGGGAGTAGAGGGGGCCCTGGCCGCTGCCGCTGTCCGTGGGGTAGTGGACGGGGCTGTGCTCCTGGACCCCCACCCCACACACAGCATGAGGCCGGGCCTGGACCTGTTCCTACCCCCAGCCAGAGGGAGGGCCGTGTAGCAGGCGCCTGGGGCCCAGGAGCAAGCGGGGCGGGGAGTGGGTCCTCCCGACCGAACCTGGGCGGAGGAAGCTCCCCGCACTGCCCGGCCCTGCCTTAGACAGACCCTGGGCTGGGAGCTGAGCCCGCTCGCCCGGGGTCACCCAGGCTTGCTGTGACCGTCTGGGCCTCCGTCCTGGTCCTGGGCAGAGGGTCCGTCTGTGCTGGCTGGGAGCGGGGCCGCCCGTCCCCACACTATTCCCTAGGCAATGCTGCCACCTGCTGGCCGTGTGCCAGGCTCCCCTCCTCCCCCTCCTGCTTCCTTTCCTTCTTCCTTCCCCTCTCCTCTCTCCCCTCCCCCTCTCCCCTCCCCCACCTCGCCCTCCTCCCCCCCCCATTCTCCCTCCTCTCCCTCTCCCCCTCCCTGCTCCCCGCCCATGGCTTCCCCTCAGTGTCTCAACCCTTCAGGATGCCTCACTCCCAGAGCCTCTCCCCGCCCCAGGGCAGAGGCTGCTCTGTCCACTGCAGGCCTGGTACACAGAGAGCCTCAGATGTTTGCCAAATGCCCCATGGGCAGCAGATGGGCGGCGGTGGTCAGCCTTCAAGACTGCACTGGTGGCATCCTCGGCAGACCCCTCTCCCACCCTGGGGTGAGGGATACTTGCAGGCCATGGGCCCCTCCCTGCCTCCTAGGTCCACCTTGCCCAGCGGCCATGATGCTCCAAGATAGACGCTTACCTGGGCATCTTCCAGAAGCTGACGGTGCAGGACGCGGCCCAGCGAGGCAAGGCCGATGGCCACCACACGGGCCCTGGTGGACGTGCTGGCCAGCGAGTGGTCACGCACGGCCTGTCCGACGTACCGGGCGAGGCCCACTCGGAGCGCACTGGTCAGGATCCAGGCCCCTGCGGCATGGGGCTTAGTGTGCCCGTGGCCCCCAGGTCCTCCCCCACCAGCTGGTAGGCCCAGGTCCCCAGGCCCATGGGAGCCACGGCACCTCTCCCACCTGCGGGTGTCAGCTGGGAGTGGGCCCCCGGGTGGCACCCTGGGCAGCAGGCCACAGCTCCGTCCCATTGTCTGGGCCGGGGACCAGAGCCTGGGAGGGTTTCTCCAGATTAGGAAGCCCTTGGCCTGGGGGGGTCTGTCAGCCTTTTCCTTTGCTGCCCCAACGATCCCCTCTGCGGCGAGGGAGCTCAGGAACCCCATGACCTTGACTGGGTTTTCTGCAGGTTCAGAGCCCAGTAATCTGGTTCTGACCCAGTCCAGCCAGGCTGCTCCCCTGAGGGAGGCGGGGAGGGCAGTGGGGGCCGACCTACAGGCACAGGGTGCAGCAGGGGCTGCCTCCCCTGGGGACATCTCGCCAAGGCCCATGGGGGGAAGCCTGCAGCTCCTGGGGGAGGCCTGAAGCTGGGGGACCTCAGCCACTGCCCTGCATCCCCAGGAGCTACTCCCATTGCAGGCCACACAGAGGGAGCCACACAGGCCAGCTGGGACGCTCCCCACTCAGCTCTGGGGGGCCTCACCCGTGCTCTGAGCCGCCTTCACCAGCCCTTTGCGCAGGACATCCCGCAGCCAGGACTTCATGGCAAATGGCCGCTCCTCTCCCACCAGGGACACCACCAGGTTGGGAGCAGGCAGGTGCCACTCGGTCAGCAGGAGGTCGAAGAGCTTGGAGGGGGCCACATCGCTGGGCACCTTCACGAACTGCAGGCAGGATGGCAGCCTCAGGGTGCAGGGTGGGGGGTGCTGGGCATGGGGGCGCTGGGCACTGGGGGCGCTGGGCACTGGGGGTTGAGGAGAGAGGCTGAACCCCTTTAGGGGCAGGTTGGCAGCAGGAAGCCAGGGCTCAGGTGGCCCTGCCTTGATCTGCCTGTGCCCTGGGCAGCCCTGACTCCTGTCTGGGCCTTGCTTCCCTCTCCATGGGGGGTGGGGGGTGGAGAGAGGAGGGGTCCTGGGTGTGCCGTGCGGGGGCGGGAGGTGGGGGCCAGAGGGCATCAGGAGCTCCACACCCTGCCGGCCCAGGGGCTCTGCACACGTCCCCGGGGCTCGGCGCTCAGGGGAGGAGGTGGGAGCTCAGGAACAAGCACGCGGTGGTTGGCCCCCGGGGCGTGGGGGCCCAGCCTCAGTGGTGCAGGGAGGGCAGCCCTCTTACCTTACCTCGCTTCTTCCCAGACCCTCCAAATTCGATCTCACCCCGGCACAGGCCGGGCCCCGAGCCGGGTGCGGCAGCCCTGGGGCCTCCAGGACGGGTGCCCCCAGCCTCCTGCATGAGGACCTCCCTGGGGGCGCACAGCCGACCTCTGAGGGCAGGAGAGGCGAACCCTGCCCCCTCCCTGCTGGGGCCAGCAGCTGCCGTGCTGACAGAGACTGGGGGCCACCAACAGGTGGCCCCGCCCCAGGGCCCTCCCCAGCAGCTGGCCCGGCCTAGAGCCCCACCACGACGTCCGCAAGCCCCCTTCACAATCTGGCTTCAGTTGTGGGGAACCTCCCTCACCCCACCCCCTTCCCAGATGGAGAGGGGGCGCATCCTGGCCCCTCTACCTGGCTCCCGGTCCTGCTACTCACCCCACCCTGGGTGTCTCTGGCCGACCACTCCTGTCGCCACTCCCGCCAAGGCTTTGGTTGGGGATGTCCTAGAAACCCAGGACGTATTATGGCCTTGCAGACACACAGCCCGCCCTCCCCACACCCTTGTTGGCCCCCGGATGGGGATGGACATCCTGGGTGTGCCTGGGCAGGGAGGGGGCTGGCAGGTGCCCACAGCTCAGGTGCAGGGGGCCGAGGGGTCCTGGGGAAGACCGCGTGGGTGTGGGGGAGGGACAGACCACCCCTCCTTGCCAGAAGGCCCAGGGGGGAAGGCACCCTGCCCCAGGCTCTCCCCACCAAGTTCCTACCCCAGCCCTGGCCTGCCGCCCGGCTCAGTGCCCAGCGCTGCACCCTGCACTCTCTTGGGCGGGTCTGGCACGTCAGCCCCACCCTACTCACCGGGGACAGAGGGCTGCGGGCCCAAGACCGGCCCAGGTGACAAGGAGCTGGCTCCCAAGGCCCTACCTGGCTGCAGGCACCCCTGGGGTCTCCCCCACCCACCAGCTTGCATCCCCCTGCCACCCTTGGCTGCCCGGCTACCTGTCCGTGCGGGCTGTCGGCAGACCCCCTCCCACTGGGCCAGTCTCCCAGCTTCCCTGGGGCAGCCCCGTTGGCCCCCTTCCCCCAGGACGTGTCCTTCCGTGAAACCCCTTCCCCTGGCAGCCCCCCCTTTGTTCGTCAGAGAGGGCTGCCTGCGTACACAGGAGGGGAGGGTGGGTGGTGGGCGGGGCCCTGCCCACCGGACAGGGATCCGCATCCTCACGGCCCTCCCTGTGGGGTCACCCAGACGGACCCGTCCCAGTCCCGACTCCCGGCACCTGTGAACCGTCTGTGGAAATACGCTCTCTGCAGAGGTGATCAGCTCAAGAAGAGGTCGTCGGAGTGTCCCCTAACCCAGTGACGGTGTCCTTGTAAGAAAAGGGTTAGAAACCCACTTGACCTCACAGGCAGAGGCCGGGGGGCTTGCGCTCCCAAGCCCAGGACCACCTGGAGCCCCAGAAGCTGGAAGAGGCAAGGCAGGACCCTCTGCTCCCTCTTTGGAGAGCGGGCAGCCCCGGGGGGCGATGCACAGTGTATGGTCGTGTATGAGGCCGCCGGGGACACCCCTGCAGCCATCAACCCAGAGGGCCCAGAAGCTGAGGCGGCCAGGCTTGCTGGTGCCCTGCCCCCGCAGACCCCAGGCCAGGGCCAGCCCCCCTCCCCACCCAGACTCCCTACATCCAGGCCTGGCTGGGCCTCCTGTGGCTCGGGCTCTGTACGGACAGCCCTGGGGGGGGCGGTGGGTGGGATGCAAATCCTCCTGGCTTCCCTCTCCCAGATCAGGAACCTGGGCCCCAATTTGAATGTGGCCTTTCCAAGCTGGTGACTATTGACTTTTAATGGGAGGCTGGTATCTGGGGAAAAGGCCTGGGTGTGTGTGGGAGGCGACAAGGCGCGGGCCAGGGTAGCTATGCCAAAGTCCCACAGGCCGGGCGGCTCGGAGCCCTTCACTCCCTGCTCCAGAAGTCCAACGCCGAGGTGTCACAGGGTCTTCCCGGCCCCCTCCGCTTCCCGGGGGCTCCAGGCGTCCCTGGGCTGGGGTCCCTGGGCCTCAGGCTCTGCCTTCATCCTTCCGTGGCCTGTTCTGTGTCTCTCTGTCCAAATGCTCCTCATTTCGCGGGGACACCGGTCGCTGGATAGGGGCCTACTCTGCCCACTGTGACCTCATCTAACTAGTGACAGCCGCATAGACCTTATTATCCAGAGAAGTCCCATTCCGAGGTTCGGGGGACATTCCTCTACCCCTGAGGACAGGTGGTATGGGGACAGGGGTGGGGACGGGACAGGGACCCTCAGGGCTGCTGTCTGGGGACAGCCCTCCCTCCCGCCCGCCCGGGACCTGTCATGCCCTCTGCCCAGTGGGCCCATCTCTCGCCGCACCTGGCCGCGCGCCGCAAGCAGAAGGCACACACAGCCGGGTGCGGGGGGCTTGGGGGTTTGGGGCCTGGGCAACAGCGACGGGCTCAAACCCCGTGAGCCTCAGGCTGGCTGGGCCGGGGAGGGGGCCTGGCGGGGACAGCAGCGGGCAGCCGCTGGGGTCCCTCCTCTGACTCCGGGCCCCTGTCCTCTGATGGGACAGGTGGTCCCGAGCAGGAGTGTGGAGCGCAAGCCTCGCCAGCCCCGGGACCACAGCTGCCTCGCCTCACACCACGCGCTAGCCTGGGGCCTGGGACGGCATTTGGGCATTGTGCCGGGTGCTGGGGGTGGCACGGTGCCAGAGGCCAGGCGAATGGAGCCGGTGGGAAGGGTATGCAAACAGGCAGGATTTGCATGAGCAGGTGTCCGGGTCTTTAATGGTCCCCCTTGTTCCTGGAGAGGTGGGGGGGCAGTCAAGGAAGCTGGGGGTGGGATCCTATCTAAGTCCTGGTTGGAATCCTATCCCACAAATCCTGATCAGGGAAACTGAGGCAAAATCTCTAGCCCTGGCAGCCAAGGTAATGGGGGCTCTCACTTGGGGGACAAACGGCCACCCCTCCTCAGAGGCCATCAGGGAAACGGCCCCAGGGCGGACGCAGCCAGGCCCCAGGGGCCCCGGTCCAGCTCTTCCCCTAGGCGTGTGACCTTGGGCAGCCCCTCAGACTCCCTGGGCCCTTCTCTTCCCCCTTGGGATGTAGGGAGAGAGCAGTGACGAGCAGGCGCCCACCGGTCCCACACCAAGCTCTGCAGGCAGTGCCGTGGCCCTGCCAGGTGAGGTTGCGGGTCTCCCCAGGACAGCCGTGGAGGGCGCGGAGCCGGGAGAGGGCCGTGCCGGGGAGCCCCCCCCCCCGGACCGGCGCTGGCTAGGCCCCCTCCTCCTTCCCCGGCAGTCTGGGCAGACGCTGCGCCGAAGTCCAGGACCCAGGGCCTTGGGGCCACCCTTGCTGCCCAGACCCACCCCAAGCACTGGCTTTGGGCCTGGGGCAGAGAAGCCCTCACCCACAGAGAGGCTGTCCCTCCACAGCCCCAGGAAGGCAGGATTCTCTCCAGGCTCCAGACCAGGGATGCGGCCAGAGCGTGTCCCCTGCGGCAGCACCGACCCGTCCCACCTGGAGGAGGGGACCCCTGCTCCTGCCCCCACCTGGAGGCTGGCAGCTCGGGGCACCTACCTGCCTGCCTTCTCCCCGGCGCCCTGACACGCAGCTGCTGGCCGGCGAGCAGAGGGGAAGCTGCCCACCGCACGGCGCGCCCGCCCGCTAGCTCCCTGCTCCTCCTCCCTCCCGCTCTCCACCCTGGCACCTGGCAGCCAATGCCGTGAGCAGCACGGGTGCCACCTGATTGGGGCACGGCAGACCCACAGGCCTGCCGTGGCCAAAGCCACCAGCACGGAGGGCCAGCCCTCCCCGGCCCGACTGGCCCAGCGGCCCCTGGGCTCTGACAGGTGGGCCCCCGTAGGAGTGGCTGCCGGGGCACCTCACTTGCTGGTCGTGCCCTCCACGTGTGGCCTGGGGCTGAGTCCGGTCAGTGTCACACCCAACATACCTCAGTTTCTCTCTCCAACCAGCAGGAATGGCTGACCCCAGAGTGTGCGGCCCAGCCGCTGCGGGCGCGTCCCAGGGCACATGGTCCTGGAGGTGACCCGCCGTGAGCACTGTCTTCATGCAGGGCAGGACGGAGTGCCCGGGTGTGTGTGCGGGGGTTGCTGTCGGGAATCCCAGAGTCCTGGGCTCGCACCCTGAGTATCTGTCAGGCTCCTGAACCACGCTGGGCCTCAGTTTCTCTGAAAACTGGGCCCCGGAATAGTCCAGCTTCTGGGAACTGGTGGGTCACACCTGATGGCAGAGCCTGGACGACACTTCTGTGGGCCCCTCCCCAGACCGCCTCCCAGGACCCCCTCATTCCCTGAGCTCCAGGAGGGCTGGGGGACAGCCTCCAGGCCCCGCCCTCTGGGACCCCCTAGGGCCTCTCCAGGCTGGCCCATCGGCCACCAGAGGGCGCCCCAGGACCGCAAGCGGAGTCAGGATGGCGGAGGTGCTGGGGTGGCCGAAGCCAGGTTTGCCCCTGGACAGGAGGGCTCAGACCAGGGCCTGGAGCGCAGCCCGTAGCTTTGGGGGAAGAGGGGCTTTCTGAAGCCCCTCAGGAAATAACAGGCCCCGGGTACGTGGAACCCACAAACCCTCGGGGCCTGAGGGCCTGTGGACCAGATTCTGAACGGGCCGGACCGCAGCCCCGGTAAGGTAGGGGGCTGGGGGGGCTCTGCTGGGACGGCCCCCAACTCTGGAAGATCAGCCTGGGCTCACACCCACCCTGCAGCCTGGGGCCTGAGCCTGCTGGGGGTCCTGCCTGTGTCAGAGAATGTGGGGAGTGAGGAGGTCTCCCCAGACTCTCCAGCCGGTGGGACAGGGCAGTCTTGGACCCTTCCCTTCCTCTGTTCCCATGTCCTGCCCCTCTACCTCTGCCTCCTGGACACCCCTCCCCAGCCCCCCCCAGCCCAGTACCAGGCCGTGCTCCTTTCCTGCCTACAACGCTCCATGGCTCCCTATTGTCGCACGGAATGCAAACCAGCCCGCGGCCCCTGCCCTCCCAGGCCATCGCCCACCTCCCTCTCTCCAGGTATCGGGACTCCCCTCTGCTGTCCCCCTGCGCCCCCTGCCCCAGCACAGGGTCCTGCTGGGTCTCTCTTCCTCGCTTCCTGGTGTTATTCTCCAGGAACCTGGCCCTCTGGAGTGACTTTCATGTACTTGTTTGCCGCCTGTCCACTTCCTGCTCGGAGCTGGGGGCCACTGAGGTGCTTCCCGGGCTCAGACCACAGCCGCCGGGGGACCGAGCGAGTGTGCAGGGGCGTGTGTCAGTGCGAGAGCCACTCGGGGCAGAGACGGGGCGAGCTCAGCAGGGGCTGGGGCACCGCTGTGAGGGGAGGGTCGCCCGGTGCCAGAGCGACATCCGAGGGGGCCTCCCTCACTTTGTACGGTTGGCCCCAGGGGCCAGCACTACACGTGACGGACGGGATTGCAATCGAGTGACACCTCCTTTGGGGGACACCTCTCGGCCACGTCGGCAGAGAGCAGGACCAGCCCCCAGGCCACTGTCCCTGGAACGGCAGGCCCCCCGGGGGGGAGGCTGACCACAGAGACCCACAGAGGCGCAGCCGAGGCCTGGGAAGGAGAGCGCCAGCACTCATGTGGGCCTGGACGGGCAGCCCTGCCCCGTGCCTGCTGCCGGCCACGCAGGGTGTAACACGCGGGAAGGCTGGCAGCCCTCTGGCCACCTTTGCTCTTTTGTCTCGTAGCACGAAAGCCATGAAAGCCACAAGCCATAGAGGGGGCCCCACCGGCCCTGGGTCTCCTCCAACCTTAAGCCTCCCTGGGTCTGCATGCGGTCCAGACTCAGGGACCCTCAGACAGGAAGGGTCCTGCCCTGGTCTTCGGGGGGGGATGCTCCCTCTGGCCACTCGCGGGTGGAGAGGGTAGGGCAGGCTCTGCAGGACCGGTCCAAGAGGCCAAGAGCTCCATGGGCTTCAGTGTCACCCGTGCAGAGCAGCCCAGACCCCCAGCCCCCTCCCCACACTCCTGGGTCTGCAGCCCCCCCCCCCCCCCCACCTTGGAACCCGCGGCTGTGAAGCCGCCCCTCA
>NW_027397113.1:623154-898721 GCF_003265705.2 Callorhinus ursinus
GCCGCGGCCTCCTCCCCGCCCAGGCCCGACAAGAAGCGCTGGGGCTGCGGCCGCCTGCCGGGCTCCCGGCGGGGCAGCACGGGCCTGGCCAAGAAGTGTCCCTTCTCGCTGGAGCTGGCGGAGGGCGGCCCGGCGGGCGGCGCGCTCTACGCACCCATCGCGCCGCCTGGCGCCCCGGGGCCCGCGCCCCTCGCGCCCTCCGCCGCGCCCCCGACCGCCGCAGACCTTGCCGCGCGGCCGCCGGTGAGCCTCGACCCGCGCGTCTCCATCTACAGCGCACGCCGCCCGCTCCTCGCGCGCACCCACATCCAGGGCCGCGTCTACAACTTCCTCGAGCGCCCCACCGGCTGGAAGTGCTTCATCTACCACTTTGCTGTGTGAGTATCGCCGCGGGCCGCGGGCGCGCAGCACCCAGGGGCTTCCCGCGGGCTGCAGAGCGGCGTGGGGGGACCCTGTCTCGCGCCACCTGCAGCCTCGGGGACCGTGCCAGCTACGACTCAGGGCTGTGGGGGGAGGAAGAGGTTATGGGGAACACAGCAACTCTGAGGGGCCTGTCCCTTGAAGTTCAGGGCCGGTGTGGGTGGGGGGGGGCGCGGGGAGAACTTCCCGCTGGCTCTGCTCAGGCATGTGGGGGGAGGTTGCCCCAGCCCAGAAGTTGGCTCCACGCCTCCCTGGAAGGACAGTCCCCAGGTGTTAAAACTTCTGGGAAAGGACGTGTGCCAGGGGAGCTTGCCCTTGGGTGCGGAGGAGAGAAGTCAGGGTCGGCGGGCACCCAGGACTCAGGAGCCCCCAGGAGGTGAGGGCCCCAAGCTCCTGCTGGTGGCAGCAACACGTCCTAGCTCAAGGCAGGCCACGTGCGGCGAGTCTCCCGGGCCCGCGGGCGCAGGGCTGCCCCAGAGGGTGGCAGGCCGAGTGGTGTCCCCTGAGGGGTCCATATGGCTGCGGGGAATGCCCCACCCCCCTTCAGAGGCCCAGGCTCCCGAAGCAGAGGAGGCTGGAGGGGGCTCCGGGGAGGGGCAGGATTGCGCCCACGTTTCTAACCCTCAATGGGAGGAAGCTGTGTACTAGGGGAGGACCGGACCCCTCATGGGCAGCACCTGGCCCTGTTACCCAGGTGGTTCCAGTGCCCTTGCGGCGTGCCTGCGTGGGGCAGGGCAGGCCACTCCATTCCTCAGGGGCGGGGGGTACAAGGAAGTTACCTCCTCGGGGCCACCCTCCTTGCTGCCTGCCTGGAGCCCTCCCCTGCCGTTCCGTGGTTCCACTTCCTGGCTGCCCAGCCCGCAGCCTCTTGGTATGGTGCCAGCCCCTGGCCTGGGAGCCCTCACGGGGCCACCCCCACACGGATCATGAGGACTGGGGGACTCTGCTGGGGGCTCCATGGGGGGGGTCTCCCTCTGGCTTCCTATTGGTGGTGACGTACTCATCCCTGCTGCCTTGGCTGGCCGGTGGCTGGGAGAGACCTGGTGGGGGGGGAGGGGTTCAGGACCCTTTTTTCCCTTGCCGGCCACTGCCAGAAGGGCCCCAGGGGTGCGGTGGGAGCCAGGCCCCGGCTGGCTTGGAGCATCGTCTTGGGCAGCTGAGGCAGGGCAGGGTGGGGCAGCCTCAGCCTCATGCTTTGGCTCCTCTGTGAGCGTAGGTGGTATCAGGGGTGGTCCCCTCTGTGCGGAGGGACAGCCTTCCACAGCAGGAGGGCATGTCTCGGGGACTGTGTCCCCAGAGTCATGGATGGGCCCCGGTCTTGAAGCCTCTTCCCCACCCCAGCCCCCACCTGCCTCAGTGTCAGAGGGCGCATGCCTCGTGACCGTGGCTGATATCTGGGGGAGAGCACGGCCCTGCCCGTGGCTGCAGCAGTGGCTTGTCTTGGGGCATAGGGGAGGGTTTGCGTGCACAGACGCCGAGGGATCCCACGAGTCAGACACCGGCTGTGCCAACATCCGGTCGATGTCAGGCTCGCGGGCGCCACGGTTCACACGAGCTGCTTGCCTCCTAGCCCTCGCCTGAGAAGCCCAGGGGTGGGATGGACTCCACAGCCGGGTCCGGGAAAGACCCTGCCCGGTGGCCAGCTCTGGGTGAAGGCAGGGAGGCATGCCCGGAGGGCCACCAGGCGGTGTGCAGTGCCTCCCCACCCCTGGATGGCTGCCAGGGCTAGGGGCCGCCCGAAGCCCCACTGGTCTGCGTCCTGGGGTTGCAGGCCCGTGGGTGCGCGTCGCCCGGGCTCCCTGGCTGTGTGGTGCCGTGTGGAGGAAGAGGGCTCGCCGCACCCCAGAGGAAGTCTCTGCTTACACTTGTGTTTTCTTCCTGATTCTGATTGTTTAGCTCTCGGAAGTTTGCTCAGCAGAGTTGCCTTTTGCCTGGCGTCTCCGGGAGCAGGCAGGCAGGGGTGGCTTCTGGGGCTAGCGGCCGAATGTCTTCCCCACGGGGGCAAGCCAGGAAGGGATGCTCCTGCAGTGGCCGTGTGACCTTGGGTCAGTCATTTCCTGCTCTGGGCCCTGCCCTGTGGGAGGTATGCCGCGGCCCTGGGGCGTGGACAGCCGCGGCAGCTCTCCTGACTCGGGCCGGGGCTGGAAGGGACCCTGGCCAGGCAGGGCGTGTGGCTTAGCTGGGGCCTGGGAAGGTGCCTCCTTCTCCTCCTAACATCTCTAGGAGCTCAGCTAGCGCCGGACACTCTCAGAATTGGCCAGTCTTTTGAGGGGACCTGGCCTTCGAGCTGGGATTGCAGCGGTGGCCTGTGGCTGAGTGGCCAGGGCCCAGCTGCAGCCCCACGAGCGGGGTAGACGGCGGCCGCTCTGGCCCTCGTGTGGCTCTGAGCAGCGTCTGAGATAGTTCGAGGGAAGGCCGTGTCCTTGCAGAGTCACTCCGTGAACAGGGCAGGATGCTCGCTGCGGCCGGCCAGCCTCCCTTCCCTGGCCTTGAAGGGCCGGGCAGGTGGGTGGATGTGGGAGCCACTGTCCCGCTGGGCCCTGCAAGGCTGGGCACGCTCTCCCAGGCGCAGCTGGACAGGGAACCCCTGCTCCGGCCAGCCGCCAGGAGAGCAGGCTTTCCTGTGTGCGTCTGGCCGGCCCCCGCTGCTGGGGCAGGGGCAGGACTCTGCCGCCCCTGTCGGCTCAGGCTTCCTGCCCCCTAGCCTTCCAGGACCCTTTGTGTCCCCACCGTGGGGCGGCTCCCAGTCTAGCTGAGGGCGTGGGGGTCCTGGTCTCCCTGCTCATGAGCTTTAGTGGAGCCGTCCGGGTAGGGGAGACGCCCAGACCGAGGAGGGAGCAGGGTTCCCATAGCAACCTCCGTGCCCTGGCCCCGGGGCTGGGCCCCAGCCTTCCTCTGCAGACCCCCAGGGGTCCCTGTCCTTCCCCTGACTGGCGAGAGGCTTCCAGTTTTGGGAGCCATGAGGAACCCCACCTGCCCCCCCTCCTGCTCTTCCTCCCTCTTTTCCCTCTTCACCCACCTTCTCTCCTGCCTCCCCTCCGCTCCCCCACCCCGGCTCTTGGGAGCTGCATCCCGCCTCCCACCCATGCAGCCTGGACCCGGCCTCCCGCTGCGGTGGCTGCTTGGCCCTGGGCACACGGCTCTCCTGCTCAGGGTGCTTCCTCCGGGGCAGGTGCAGAGCGCCCCCCATGGGCAGCATCAGCTCCGGCCGTCCGATGCTTGGAGATCAGGTGCCGCTGAGAGGCTGGAGGGAGGGCCCGGGGGAGAGTGGGGAGGGCCCTGGCTCTCAAACTCAGCTGAGTGCTCCTGGCCCCGCAGCTGGGGGAGAGGACGCGGAGAACTGTACTGTCCAGTCCCTTTGAGCTCTGAGCCCATGGATTTGGCCAGGTGGGTGCGGCTCCACTCTCTGCAAGGAAGGGCCTCAGAGCGAGGGGCAGAGCGTGGAGGCGGCTCTGGTCCCGAGGGCACGTGGGGCGACCGTCCACGCCTCCTGGGGTGCAGCGAAGGCCACCAGTTTCTCTCCCAAGGCCTCCCAGGTGCTGTGGGCAACCCCAAATGTCACGGAGGGCAGGGCGGTGTTGATTGGCAGCAGGTATGGGGGCTGGGTGACCACGGGCGACACTACGTGACCCGAGCCCCGTCTTCACTCACACCTTCTGCATCTGTGACGGGACCTGGCCTCTGTGATGATTTGTCTTTTGCTGCCCAGCCCGGGTGACACTGGGCCCCTTCTCTGGGCTCTCAAGGGCACTGGCTGCTGTGAGGGTGCTGGCACACAGGGGCCTGGCTCTCCTTACTACCCTCCACCCCATGCAAGTGGAGGGGGATGAATGGTACTGTGTGCAAACCTTGGGGGCTCAGAGAGGGGAGGTGATGTGCCCAAGGCCACACAGCTCGGTGTGCTCAAGGCTGTTTGACTCAGAAGCTTGCAGTTCCTTCCTCCAGCTGGGCTGGAGTCCAGGTAGGCTTGCTGAGGCCCCCTCGGGTGGCTGGGGGTTGTGATATTGACCCATTTGTCATGGAAGGAGAGGGGAGGTACCAGCCAGGCCCAGCCTGGAGGCCCTGCTGGGACTGGTGAATGTACCCTCCACGTCCTAGGACCACTCCCCCTGTGGGTGGGGTGGCCAGCCTTCACAGGCCTTTGATCTGGCAGCTCAGGCCTCTGCCTTAAAACCCTGCTGCCCAGAACCACAGGCTTCTTCTCCAGGAAGCCTTCCTAGATTGCCCCGGGCAGAGCTTTGCCTTGTTTCTCTGCCACCCCTACCCCAGAGCTCAGACCCCCGATGGCTCAGCTGCTCTTGGGTGGTAGAAGGTCCGAGTGGGTGGGCAGGGCTGCCGGGGGATATCTCGGTCCTCCCTCTGCCTGGCAGCCCGCGGAACAGGCACTCATGAGAGGATCACCTGGCATCCGGCCTTGGAAGCCCAGGCCCTCTCCAGCCTGGGCCGTGGCGGTCGGCCTGCTGCCTGGCAGCTCTGAGCCCACAGACAGGCCGGGCCTGGTGATCTCCGTCTGTGGGTATTTTTATCCAGCGGCATTCCTGAGCTTGGGAGAAGGGTGTGCTCAGAAAGGAGGAGAGTCCTGCAGGCCCCGGGGGGTTGGAGAGGGTGTGGGGTGCTCTGCAGAGCACTTTCATCCAGGACGTCTCTGTGTCCAGAGCAGCATTGTCTGGCGGTGGGCACAGAGCCTGCGGCCGGGGGCGAGGGGGGCTGGGGGTGAGGGCCCGGGGCCCGCCCACCTGTGCAGGTCTGGGCACAGGGCCGTGTGTCCTGAGGAGGAGCCTGTGTCCCTTCGCAGAAGCCGGGTCCCTATTGAAGGACCAACGTGTGCCCCAGGGACGGCGATGCTGTTGCCCAGGGAGGGCTCTGGGCACAGGAGGAACCGGCCGTGGCCCTGGGCAGCCACGGAGGGGGGTGGGCAGAACTCTCTGAACCAGGCCCAGGTCGGAGGGCCCACCCTGTCCACCCCACCACTGGGGACTCTGGACCTGGTCCCTGCTCCCTTTTTCTGCTCGGCCACTTGCAGCTGGGAAAACTGAGGTCTGGCCTCTTGGCTCACACAGCCCCTCTTCTGCGTGGAAGTGGGTGTGGTGCTGATGTCTTCAAGCGAGGTGGGGGTCTCATTCTTGGCATCATACCCACAGGCACCCCCACTCCCACCGGCTCTTACCTCCGATCCACAGGGCACTGACGGCCACATCTTGCCCCGGGGGGGCAGGGGCTGTGGGCTTCCCCTCTGGGTGCCCCAGGGCTGGGCCCCCTCCTGGCTCCTTTCCTCACGGTTCTGTTACCGAGAGGATGCTCAGGACAGGGGCGCCTCTGCATCTTCTTGCTGAGTTTGTGGCTAAGTGCCATGCAGAGAAGGCCCACATGAGGCAGAGGACAGGGACTAAGGCCAGGCCGGCTGGACGGAGACCCCCTGCCACCGCACCCCCAGCTCCCTTCATCCCTGGAAGGCTTCTCTGGATGGAGACCGCCCAGCCCACCCGGTCCCTCCAGGGGTTGTCTCCTTCACCCGCAGGCTGCTTCTGGCCTGTCCAGCTGGGCGGGGTATCAGGAGGAGGCCTGATCCAGGGGGCAGGCCACCGCCTCCCAGAAGTGCCCCCCGCATGGCAGAGGGGGTCACCGGGGGGCCCTGGGGGGAGCCCAGGAGAGTTTCAGGTGGTGCCCGGGGAGACACACGCTTTGAACATTTGATCTTGGTGGGTCGTGTGGTTTGGCTTTCCGTTCTGTGACGTCTCCGGCTGGTCTCTTATAAAAGTCACATCTGCATTTTTGGCCAGGGCAGCTCAGAATGTAAGCTGTAAAATGTAAAGTTTGGCGAATTAAAACTGTGTGGTGCTGGCATATGCGCAGGCAGATGAGCAAGGGATCAGAATACAAAACCCACATACAGACTCAGCTGCACATGAAAACGTAGCCGAAAATGCAGCCCGCCTCTCCAGCGGGTAGGGGAGAGCTCCAGTCCGCAGGGCTGGGTGAGCGCAGGGCCCGAGGAGGAGGTCCAGGCTGGGCCCCTCACGCTGCCCAGCAGGTGGACTCTGGGGAGCTGAGCCGGGTGTACAAAGATAAAGGTACAGACATTTGTGCGAGAAGTGACCCTCGTGTGACCCCGGCACCTTCAGAGCAAACAGCAAAGACAAAACCTGGGAGAGAGATGACGCCTTCTCACGGAGGATCCATTTCTCTGATGGAGAAGGAGCTTCTGAGAGTGTGC
Organism: Callorhinus ursinus; assembly: GCF_003265705.2. Taxonomy (NCBI): domain Eukaryota; kingdom Metazoa; phylum Chordata; class Mammalia; order Carnivora; family Otariidae; genus Callorhinus; species Callorhinus ursinus. Next base: position 629,789 of record NW_027397113.1, read on the forward strand.
AAAAGCCCATCATCCCCCCAGAAGGTGAGCACAAGACATGAGCCCAGCTCCCAGTGGTCCTGAAGCAAGAAGATGCTCGCACACTCGCGGTCAGAGATGTCGCCGTATCCCATGGGACAGGTAGGAACCCGCCAGCGTGTGCAGAAACCCCCTCGCTGGCAGCTTGCGAGGCGGGGGGAGACTGCACTCTTGCGGGAGATGGTAGAGTCTGTGAGGAGGGGGCTTTGCATGCACTGACCCCCCCCCCCACACAACCCCATGTCCTGCAGCCTATCTCGAAAATACTGGCCAAAAAAACGCCAAACCAAAAACCAAAACAACACCCCCAGCAAAACCAAACAGGAAAATAAACCCGTGCACCAGGCTGTTGGTTACAGCGCTCCTTCTAACGTGACGCCGTGTGCGGGGTCCTGTGCAGACGTGAGGGAAGCGCGTGGGACCCCGTATGCTTTTATGGAGTGGCTACTGGGACACAGCGTTAAGTGGAAAAACTCGGGCGGGTAAGAGTCTGACGAGCCAGTACTCGTCTAGGAAAGGAAGAGACACCGACGCACCCGCGCTTGCTTTCGGCTGGGACAGCAGAGGCAGCGGGGGGACGGCCCGGAGCAGCTACAGAGGTGACGTCCGGGGAGGGCAGGCGTGATGGAACCCACGTGGCTCGGAGTGTCCCTCGTTCCACCGATCTGACTCTGAAACCACGTGGTTGTCGGCGGTCCCAGCACGGCTGTGATGCCCTTGCTTCATTGTCCCGAGGCCTTTGCGCGGGATCTGTGGGTTAAGGCAAGTGAGCATCACGTCGGTGTCCTTGACGGCCAAGATTTTGGCCGAGGACGAAAAAGCCAACGTCAGTTAGGTCCAGCTCCTGCCCACCCCCCGTCTGCATTAGAAAGAGAAGTTATCAGAAGGCGCCCCTCATGAGTTTGTTTAAAAATTACTTTTCTGCTGGCTGGAAAGGGCCAGAGAGCAGGAGCCACCCCATAGCTTGAGCGCCCGCGGCTCACAGGTGGTGGCCTGTCCGTGCTGCGAGACGTGGCCCCCTGTGGGCCTGGGGCAGGAGAGGTGCGGGCGGATCCCGTCACGCTAGAAAGCAGGACGGCTACCAAAGGCCGCTGGGGCCACGTCCCGGGCTTTGGCGACAGTTGGCTGGAAGATGTGACCCCCGCAAAACTGTGACACTTCGGGAGCGGTGATCACTGTGGACTGAAGTGCAGCGTGAGGACTTTGGATCCTGGAGGTCATCCTGACGTCAGGGGCACAACCAGCAATCCCGTTTGCAAACAACTTGTTATTTTGGGCCCCGGCGAGGGAAGGGCAGCCCTTGGCTTTCCCACGCATGACTCAGGGAAACCAAATAGAGGTGAGGCCATGCCTCTTCTCCAGGACCCCACCTGCTGCCTGAGCAGGCGACCCGGAGTCCTGCTGGGGTCCTGGGTCCGGCGCTGAGCATTGCGGCGGCTGGCGACCTGTCCAGGGCAGGCCCAGACGCAGACCGGCCCCCCACGCCTTCTCGCCAGAACAGATGGGCGAGTAGACGCGGTGAAGGCTCCAGATGTCAGTGCGAGCCTGGTAGAGGCACCAGGGCCAGAGAGCACACGAGAGGACACGGCGGGGTGCCTCCTGCGAGATCCCACCTCGGGGACCCCCTGTAGGACAAAGGCCCGATGTCCACCACAAACAGAAGACCAGGAAATGAGAACAAGAGGAATGGGAGCGTTCGGATTGAGAGAGTCCACGAGGATCCTACAGGCACCGATGGTGACGTGGGACCCCGGCTAGCCCTGCGGCAACCTTGCCTCGTTTTCCAGCTGAGCGTTGCTTGCCCCCGGCTGTCCCCTCCTCTCCTGGTGCGCCGTCCCCATTGGGGGGCCCACACCCAGCTCCCAGACTCCCTGCGGCCCCTCAGCTGTAAGCCGGGGGAGCCAGGCTTCCTGGTGGGCCGTGGTGGGGACTATGTAGCTGCACCGTGGTGCCTGCTGGTGTGAGGCTGGAGCTCACGTGCGGTGCCCTGGGGTCGGGCCTGGGGACAGAGGATGCATGTGACAGCAAGGCGTCCGAGCAGGCTTCCCGGAGATGTGGGCTGGGGAGAGGGTGGAGGGAGACCCGGCGGGGAGATGCTGGGGTGCTGGGTGGACTTTGGCGTCTGGGCGGGTGAGCTGGAGGGGTTGGTGGGGGACCTTGGAGGGCCGTGAACACAGACCGAGGTGGTTGGTCTCATCTGAGGGCCGCGGGAGGCCATGGCCATGTGTGTGTCACTAAAAGGCCACCTGTCCTGAGTTTTGGCTGTTGAGCTATCCTGCTTGGGCCTCGCTCCTCAATGCCAGACCTGTGTCCCGTCGGGAACATGTCTCGAGATGTTGAAAGGTCCCGGGTGGCACGCAGTGCCTTCCCTCCTTCGCCGGGTCCCTGGGACGTCCATCCGCTCGCTGGCTCCGTGACACGTGCGTGCCTTCCCTTCCTGCGGGCCACAGCGTGTTTCCGCGGCGCCCAGGACTTCCTCTCTGAGCAAGTTGGAGAGTTTTTTCTGCGTGGAGTTAGTCTGTGGTTCATGTTCCAGGCCATGCCGGAGCCATTCCAGCTCTGTGGGTGCGTGCTTGGCACTCACGCCCTGCAAGGGGGGGCACGGGGGTCCCCGGGTGAGCTCCCGGTGCGCCTACCACCATCCCCGGCAGGCAGGACACCTGCTCGTGCGACTCTGCACCTGGGATCCTGGGGGGGGGGGGTTGTTGCTTAAAGGGGGCTTGTGTCCCGCTACCGTCAGAACATGGGCGCGAACAGAGTGCAGGGAGGGTTCGAGGCCAGACACAGTCCAGCGGCTGAAATGGTCCAGAGGCTGAGCCACTGTCCGACTGTCCCTAGCACCCCCTGTGCCTGGAACAGCGAGGGCACGAGACAAGCACGTGGCAAGTATGGGAGCGTGTGCCGGTCTGACCCGCTTTTCAGGCCGTGCCGTGTCCCTCACGGCGGCGGTGCCCGTGACCGGCCCCCTGTCAGTGCGGGTTTCCGACCCGCCAGGCTCCCATCCGACCTTCCAGTGCTCCCGCATGGCTGCCCGCGGCTGCCCCGGAGTGAGCAGGGGGCATGCCCCTGTGCCTGTGCAGGGCCCAGCGCGGAGCAGGGGCCCCCGGCGACGGGAGGGGCAGCACACGGATGCACAGAGGACGGGTGGATGGAGGGATGCACAGCTAGCGGACGGGTGGGTAAATGGAGGGACAGACAGACAGAGGTGCTGGTTCCAGCATCCAGCAGGTGCCCACTGTGGTTGCGGTGGACTGATGTTCCGTTGGCCATATGCTGGGCCAACTTAGCCAAAGCCTGGGACTCAGGGTGGCAGGATGTCCTCGGTCCTGGGAGGAGACCAGCTCCGTGCCGCCCCTTCATGACTCCTGGGCCAGTGCCCTTCTTTGTGGGCATTGCTGTGGGAGCCATGGGAAGCCAGCTGGTGGCCACGATTCTGGATAAAGGGCTGTGTGGGTGGGTTGCTCTGGCTGTCCCTGGGGCCACCTGCTACGGGGCATGAGTGTGGGTGGGGCCAGTGTTGGGCTGTGGTCTCTGGTGCTGAGTCTGGACTTGCCTCCTCCTTCCGATGGGCCTCATCCCGAGCCCAGCACCTGCCACGGGGCTCCCAGCAAAGGTCTCAGTTTCTAGAACGTACTGCCTCTTGACACCACAGGTAGTATCAGCTCTGATTGGGGGTGGCCGCTCTCACAGGCCCCCCAGACCCCCCACCCCATTTCCAGTGGTGAGCCAGCTCTCTGCTCTCCTGCCATGTGCCCTGGGCACACAGGGAGGCCCAAGGGGGCACGTCCTGCTCTGGTGGGGCTTGTGACCCAGGGAGGTGGGTGCTCCCTGGGTGACCCCACCTGAGAACCACACAGCTCAGGGTGGCCTGAGGGCGAGGGGCCGGTGGGCCTAGTGGGTGGGTGGCCACTCCCAGAGGCGCCCCGTGGTAAAGGGGGACACCGAGGCCTGGCCAGTGTTCAGGTTTCTGCCCAGTATGCCCGGCAGCCATATGGGGTCTAAGCTTCTCCAGCTCCTCAGCGGGGGGAGAGAGCAGAGGGCAGGGGCTCTTTGGGAGACGTGGAGAGAAGGGTGATTCTAGGATGCCCCAGTTTGCACGTGATCCGAGTGGGGTGTCCTGACATACTGCTCAGCTCCTGGCTCATCCCTGACCTGTCCTTGTGCCCTTGAGTGACCAGTTGACCTCCCTGTGTCCCTGGAGAGGCCTGTCCCTGCCTTACTGGGCAGGGGGTGAAATGGGAGGCCTTTCAGGGCCCCTCAGGGCCCTGGGGGTGAGGCTGCTTTCCGTGCCCCGTGTTTCCCCCTGGATCAGGGCCTGCTCAAGGTCCCGGCGTGCAGCTCCACGGAGACGCAGCACCTCCCGGGCAGCCCTGGAATGTTCTGGCTGCCCTTGGCATGAAGGGGGATGGGCAGGCTGGGGGCTCTGCGGGCGGGTTGGCCTTGTCCCCGGGGTGGGCCCCGCCTCCCTGCTCTTATCAAGCCTCTGCCAGGCACCCAGAGCAGTCTCCTCTGGGGCAGGGGTGGGGGGTGTGGGGCGGCAGTCCCTGTCCCCACCCGCCCCCACCCCCCATGCTGGGTGGCACGGACACTCGGGGTGCCCTGAACCCGGGTTTCTGAGACTCAAGTCTCAGCTCAGCAGCCTCCCTGCTTCCTGAGCCCCCAGAACGCTGCCTGGGAGGGGGTCATGGGTCCCCGGCTGCCACCCAGTGACTGCAGGGACCCTTCCCCCTGGTAGGCCAACTCCCCAGGAATTGTTCAGCAAACCCATGACAGGGAGCACGGAAGCCAGCACCCAAAGGGCTCCTTGCCCTCGGGGCTCCTTGTTGGGCACTGGGTTTGGTTGAACCCACTGAACGTGGGCTCAGGACAGGGGGCCGTGTCTCTCCAGCAGGTGGGTGGCACCGGGCAGGCTGGGTCTGGGCAGGGCAGGGGCCGGACACCTTGGGGCAAGTAGAACACGGACCGGGTTTGACCCACGTGGAGGGCGGTGCTCTATGGCTGCAGGTGGCCGGCCAAAATGCACAGCTGTGCAGGTGGGGGAAGGGCCCGAAGTGGATCGAGAGGGGTTTCCTCATCGCCACCCGGGGTGTGGATCCGGGGTTGGAATTTGTTAAGTTTTGTTTAAATGAATTTTCTACTTTAAAAATATTGGTGGTTTGAAAAAACAGGTAAGTGGTTCACATGGGTAGCAAGAAGACCCCCGAGGGGTTCCTGGGGCCCCCCATGTTTTCTGGCTCTCCTGGGGCGGGGTGAATAAGATTTGGGACCAGAAGGGTAACGTGGGCTGTGTACCCGGCAGGTGCTGAGCTCGCATGCTGATCGGGCCCCGGACTGGCCTGGGTGCTGGGGGAGCCTGGGGGGAGGGACTTGTGTGGGGCAGGCTGGGCTGCTGTGTAGGAGACCCCAACCTCTCTCATTGGGCCAGGAGCAATGACCCATGGAGGGGATCCCACTTGGCCCAGGTTTGGGGTGACCTGCAGGGCTTCCTGCTGGATGGAAGGGCCGTCTGGCTGACCCCTCGAGGGTGGGCTCATTATGGGGGGTGGATACCTGTCTGTGGGGGGGTTGTTCCCAGAGATGAAGGGAACTGGGTCCACGGGGGGGAGGGAAGGAGGGCCAGGACACCAGGCTCACAGGTGGTGCTGTGGCCCTCCCCTCCGGGACAGACTGGGGAGCCTGGTCGCCCGTCCAGGAGGACACCAGGATGGTGGACGGCTGCCCTGTGTCCAGCCATGTGGCCAGAGACCCCTGATTCGTTCATGGCCAGGCCAGTCGGGGTCGGAGTTGGGGGTATCATGCCCCCCAGGGCCGACGCATCCCAGCACTTGCTGCCTCTGTAGGTTCCTGAAGCGAGGTCAAGGCCCTGTGGGGACATAGACACTTGCCCAGTGTCACAGCTGGTGGGTGGCAGGACTGGCGTTGGACCCATCACATGACTCTGTCCGGTGCTTCCTGCATTGCTGCGTGCAGCACCCTAGCCCCTGCCAGTCCCTCACTCTGGTTGTGCTCACCCCATGGGTGCTGGACGAGCAGTCCCCCAGGGCAGTGGGCTGGGGGCCTGCTGGTGGCTGAACTAGACTCCCTCCCCAGACCCAGGGAGAGCTTCTCCCCTGCAAACCTGGATGTCCCCAGGGTAGCAGGGCCTGAGCCAGGGACACTCTGGGCAAGTCCTCGGCCGGCTACTGGGGAGACTGCCCCAGCCTGCCAGGGTGCGGGGCAGGGCCGTGGGATCAGGGTGGTAGGGGATGGGTGGGCTCAGTGATCTCTTTCCCATTGCTGTGCTCCTGCAGGGCGCTTCCTGGCTGGTGGCATCTGGACTGGAGAGAGGCTTTTAGAGGGGGTCACTGGGGGGGTGGCAGAGACCGGCACGCACCCCAGTGCTTACTATGTGGGTTGGGACAGCATGCCATCAGGTCCAGTGCCTGGGCCGTCCCTGGGAAGGACAGAACAGCCCAGCTGCTCACTGTGCCTTCTGGGAGCAGGGAAGGTCATCAGCCTGGCATGCTGTGCCAGGGGCTGAGCCTTACTGGGCAGTTCTGGATTGGGATGGTTCCTGGTGGCACCTGCCTGGCTTGTAACCCGAGCTGTCCTTGGGGGAGCTGGTGATTGTCTCAGCTTGCCTCCCTGGGGTGGTGGTGGAGAGGGGCGGGAGCAGGTACAGGAAGAGGGGGGCTCTGCCCCCTCCTGGCTGGGGCTGAGACCGGCCCTCTCGAGGCGCCCCAGGGGATCAGGTGATTGACTTCTCCTGAGGCGTCTGCACAGGACAGGTCCCCTGCAAGGCTGGATAGTGACCTTGCTTGTTAAGGAGACGCAGGCCTGCTGTGGCCCTGTGGCCCCATGCCGTAGCCTGAGAAGGGGACTTCTGTTGCCTGGACAGGGCTCTCGTCTGTGGGGAGGTCCCCCGGTGCCCCCAGGCCTGGCCTCTCCACACAGAAAGGTCCCCCAGTGCAGTTCCCACTTCCAGGAGGAGGGCTCACAGGGTGAGGGGCATGGAGGACGTGGAGCGCTGGGGTCCTCCCGGCTGGTCTGGGGCTGTGGTCTGTAGAGGGTGGAGTGTCTGGCCCGTGTTTTGGGGTGGCAGCTGCAGTGTCCCTGGCTTGTCCTGGACAGAGAGTAAGGGCAGCGTCAGGGACATCTGCCTGGCCTTGGGGGGCGGCTGGGAGGGGGGACGGGAGTCGGCCTGCGGTGTCAGCCTTGCCTGGAGGAGGGGGCCCTCCAGGAGCCAGAAAACCCTTTGGGGACCCTGCCAGGGTCAGCTGCCCCTCAAGGCTGGGCTGCGGGAATGCTGGCCAGCGTTGCCCTGGGGCTCCTGCTAGGTGGGCATGGGGGCCGAGGCTTCCTCCTCTCCCCCCTTTTCAATTTATGGGCAGGGCTCCTCCAGCTCCGCGCTCTGACATTGGGTCCAGACTGCACTCTGGGGGGGCTGTGCTCGGCCCTGCAGGTATCAGCGTCTCCCCTGGCGCAGTGGCCACCACACGCCCCTAGCATCTGCCTCCAAGTCACGGCAGCAGAACCATCTTCAGACTTTGCCCACTGTTGCCTGGGGGGCAGAGTGTGGGCTCAGCACCTGGCTCCTGGAGTAGGTGTTAGGGGGTTGGGAAGGTGAGCGCACGCGGGCCTCGAGAACGGCTGGCGGGGGGGCAGCTCTGGGCTGGCCCTGCTGGGCCTGGCGGGTGCCGTCAGGGGGAAGGCCGTGCTCTGCGGGGAGTCTGGGCCCGGTCCACAGCCAGCAGAGCCTGGCTCCCCGAGGCCCCGTGGGGTTAGTGCCTTCGGGGGGTGCAGCAAACCTAGGAGGGGCCCTGGGTGCTGCTGGGAGGAGATGCAGCTGCTCAGGAGCTCCCGGCCCACGGGGACCGCTGACCATAGGCTATGTCGCTCCTGCACAGCGTCTGGCTCGTGATTCAGGGGCATCCAGATCAGAGCCCCGGGGCTTACCGAGCCGATGCCCATGGTCATGGGCCTGTCCTGGGGAACCATGCTGAAGCCGCAGGTAATCCCAGCCCTGTGGTGGGATTCTAGCCTCTGCCTGCCTTCTGGCTGCCCTGATAGGTGCCTTGAGCCATCCCTGCCCACCTAGGCCCCAGCACCCGTCACTGCTGATGCTCTGTGTCTACGGTTTGCTGTGACGTGGGGCCCAATTCAGCTGAGGCCTGGTTTTGCAGGCCTGCCTGCTGTTCACCCTGGGGGACTGGCCTGGGCCCAGGAGCGCCCAGCAGGCAGGGGGCCCCTGTGGACCCGTACCCGTACCCTATCCATCCTTCCTGGGCCCTTCACCCTTGCACCAGCCTGGACACGATGGCCTGCCCGTGCCTTCTGCCACTGGTCTGCCAGGCTGAGGCCACCTCCCAGGGGGCCTGCTGAGCTCAGGCTCTGTGGCCTGCAAGGCCAGAGGGTCTGCGGGTCCCTGGCCACCTGCTCTGGGCAGGCACAGGTGGTAGGGCCAGTCGGGTCCTGCACTGTTCATTGCTGGCCTGCTCAGGGACATGCACACACCTCCCCTTCCAGAGCCAGGCCCTGCTCACCGTACCGAGCAAGGCCTGGTCATGGCCCAGGGCCTCCCCAGGCTCTGGGGGTCCAGTGCATATGCAGAGTGCTCAGGGGTGTAGGAGTCCGAGGGGGCTTCTCGAGGAGGCAGGGCTTGAGTGGGGCACTTGAGATGGGGCAGGAGGTGACCTGAGCTCAGGGGCCAAGTTGTGGCTGAGAGCCAGGCAGGGCTGGTCAGCAGGCCTGGGGAATGGATTTCCTGGGGGGTGGGGTGGGAGGGTGCCTCTGCGGGGGGCAGTGGGTTCATCCCCCTGTGGCTCCTGCGGGGGGGGACTGAGCTCTCGGTGCCCCTCGTGGCACCCCAGTGTCCAGCAGAAGGTGGGTACCCTGAAGAGGTCGGGGTGGCTTTGTGTCCCCCTTGCTCTGCTACCTCCCACCCCTCGGCCTGGACTGGTGGGGACGGTGGGCGGGGGAGGCCCACTGCTGTGGCCCGACTGGGCTCTCGCAGAGGATGTGGTGTGGCGGGGAAGGTCAGCTGAGGAGCCATGGGAAGGCAGATACCGCCTCAGGAAATGGCCCTTAGACACAGTGCTCCTGGAGCCGTTGAGAGGCTATCGGGGGGTGGGGGGAGGGGAGGCGAGCCTCAGAACCATGCGGGGACATAGCTAGTGCCAGTAAACGGCCACTTCCCCTCCACTCTTTCACGTTTCTCGTGCATGGACCCTTCTCCGAGTAACCTTTTTTCCAAACAGCCTGATCATGGTATAACTGCCCTATGGCGCACCTCTTGTGCTTAGCATGTGCTCTCGGGTCCGCGTGGTGGGTATGGACCCCGTGAGACCACCGTTAGTGGGGCCAACCATCCACCCCCCCCAAACGTATCCTTCTGCCTGTCCGTAAGCTCTCCTCCCTGTGCGCTGCCCCCGCCCTGGGCCACCACCCATCTGCTTCTGGCTCTGTAGGTTGGTTTGCTTTGGTAGAACTTTCTATCAATGGAAGCACACAGTGGGCACTTTTTTGTCCGGCTTCCACCTGGCACCACGTCCCGGGGTTCCTGCGGGTTGTGGCATGTGCACGCTCCCACGGGGACTCTGCACCCTGCTTTGGGGATCCGTTCTCCCACTGAAGGACATCTGGGTTGGGCCCAGTTTTGGGGCTGGGAATGCCAGGGCCCACGTCGTGACGCGGGCACGTGGCAGGGCTGGCCGCGCAGCAGGGCGGGCAGATGGGGAGGAATCTGCGTGGCTGCTCCCCGTGCCTCCCCGCCAGCCGTGCATCAGCATCTGGCTCTCGCGTGTCCTCGGCAGCGCTCGGCTTGGTGGCTCTCGTTGCGTCCAGCCGACCTGACAGGTGCGTGGGGGCCTTGTCTCGTGGCTGGGTTCACGCTTCCTTGTGACCGATACACTGAGCGCCTTCCCAGGTCTTCGTTCTGTGGAGAGTCTCTTGAGGTCTGTCCTCTGGTGGGGAAACGGGCGGTGGTTTTCTTCTTGGCGAGCCCCAGGAGTTTTGATTATATTCTGGACACGAGTCCTTTGTCGCCTTCCCGCCCCGCTGAGCTCCAACAGGTGTACAGCCTTCTCATTCCCTTTGCTGCCCGCAGAGAGAAGATTCCGCTTCTGGAGAAGTCTGAGAAGTCCCTGACTAGCCCGAGGCCCAGAGCCCTTCGTGCTTTCTCCTAGAACTCGTGTGGTTTCGGGTTCAGCTTTAGGTCTGGGGCTGTTTGGAGTCCCTTTCTGGGTCAGGTGTGAGCTGCAGCTCGAGCCTCCTTGTTTATGTGGCTTTTCCCAAAGGCCCGAGCACTGTTTGCTGGAAGGGCTGTCCCCCGCCCCCCCACCCTCAGGTGCACCCCCCGCGGTGCCCCGCTGCGCTCAGGTGCATCCCCCTGCCCTCAGGGGCACCCCCCCCACAGTGACCTTAGTACCAGGGCGGGGATTCTGGAACCTCTGATACTAATGAGCCTTGCCCCCCACCTGTCCACCTGCCAGACACCGAAGGCGGGTCAGTGGAGGGTCAGCAGACCCAGCAGGACCCCCATGTCCTTCCACGCACCGTGAGTCCCCAGGACTTGGAAGGCCCAGCGGCCCTGACGGTTCTGGCCCCAGTGTTTGACGTGTGTGTGTGTGTGTGTATGTACACGCGTGTGCCTCTGCATGGGTGCGTATCCCTTGCTCACATGGAGAAAGAGGGGGACAGGAGAGCCCCAGGGTCAGCCTGTGTACCCCAGCGGAAGGCACCTGCATGCAGAGAGGGAAGGTCAAGGGCTGGGGTCTGGGGCCCGGGGTGCTGGCCTCTGTCCCTGAAGGGGTGGCAGAACTGCGGGCAGGGGAGGGTCCCCTGTGACGTGAATGTGTGGGTGGGGGGCCAGTGGAACTCGGGCTCGTGCCTGCCACGTGCAGTTGGCCACGCCCCACCCCAGGCCCCTTCCGTGTTCGCGGGTGCACAGGTACCATCCTGCCACACACCCCACTTGTTAGAGGAGCCCGTGTGATGGTGCTTCGGGCATAGCTGTCCCGTGCTGTCCTCAAGGGCATTGGGAGGATGCCCTGACCTTCCCGGGGCCCCAGTGGGGTGGCAGGACTCACAGCTGTGGGCCAAGACTTGACCCTGGGCTCCCCTGACACCACAGGGCCCCCCAACACCTCAGGGTACCCAGATGGCCATGAAGAGAGGGCTCTCGAGGGGGTGGGGGGGTGTGGGGTGGGGCTGACCCAAAAGGCAACTGTGTCATTTGGGGGAAGAGCTTCCTGCCCCTTTGCCCCTCTTGGTCTCTGGCGGGGAGCACCTTCCAGGCAGAGTGGGGTCCCACCTACACTTTGACTCCCTGTGGCACCTCTGGAATGTTCCATGTGTGGCTGAGGAGCAGCTGGCCCAGGACAAGGAGAGCAGGCCACGTGTTGGGGGAAGGCCCAGGCAATCCTGTTATTTTCCTCCAGACTTGGACAGTAACAAACCACCAAACTGGGAAGAAAATTGGGAGCCTGGGGTGGGTGTCAGGGACTCAGAAGGTTGGGGGCATCCAGAGTTCCCACTTTTGGGGGCCACATCAGGGATGGACCCTGAGTGGGGGCAGGGAAGTGTCGTGCTGTGAGGCCCTGGAAATGCCCTGGCAAGGGGCCGGCTGAGCTCCCAGCCCTTCCCAGGGGCCCGGGCTGGGAAGGGGTCTGTGCCGAGGCCCCAAGAGGGCAGGGCCATTTCCCACGGGGTCTGGAAGGACGTCCCTAGTGGTGGCACAGTGCCTGGTGTGGGACTGATGGTCAGTCATTGTGCGTGGTTGGAACCAGCCGGCACGTGTGGCCTGGTGTCGCCCTGGGCCCGTCTGGAGCCTGCGGGTACCTCCTCTCCAGCAGGGAGGGCCGAGGGGCCAGCTTACCCAGGTGAGCCTCGCCCAGTGGGTGCCTGCCGAGAGCCCCTCAGGCCAGTGCAGGGTGACGGGGAGGGGCTTGGCCTTGCCCCACGGGAAGCCTGGGGGAAAGCCTCACCACTGTGGCTCCGGGGCTGGACGTCCTCCTTTCCAAACCTGCCAGTGAAGCGTGGGGGACAGGAGCCGTGGCAGCCGGGAGCAGGGCAGCGGCTGGACCGCGTGCTCTTTGCTTGGGTGTGGTAGACATCTGCACCCAGTGATCGCGAGCCCCCTTCCCATCACCCCATCTGTGGGGGGCACCCCCCACTACAGCTGAGCAGACCAGGCCGCAGCGGCCAGGTGACAGGCCCCAGAGTGCCTGGCAGCCAGCGAGCGCCGCCAGACGTCGGGGCCGGCAGAGCCTCCCTGTGTCCCCGGGGGGCAGCCGGGCTCACGGCTCTGAAACGTCTGGTCTGTGAGCTCTTGCACCCACCCTGACGCAAGGCCCCTGTGTCAGGACGCTCTGTGTCAGGGGGAGCCGCGCCGGGCGGCCGAGGAGGCAAGCCCCCAGGTCGGAAGGACACAGAGGGACTTGGAGCGGCTTTGTGCTGCCGGCGGGGTCCAGGCTGCGTGTGAGGAAGGGGGCGCTGACAGGGAGGGCCTTCATGGCCCTGGGTGGATGCTGGTCAGCCTAACGGCGGGTGGACCCCAGACGTGTGCAGGCACTTATGGGGGCTCACTTCTCAGAGCCCCCCACAGCCCGACGTCAGCCTTGTTCCAGGTGGGGAAAGCAGGGCCTGGGGCGCCCTGCTGGCGAGGGGCAGAGCCCGACGGGAACCAGGTGTTTGACCGTGGAGGTGACCTCTGTGTATGTGTGTGCTCGAGTATACGTCGTTTTATTGTGGTAACCGAAAACGTAGCATTTAACCAGTTAAAAGTGTGCAGGTCAGTGGTATCTGGGAGGTTCGCAGTGTTCCTAACTCCTGCACGTTGTCATGGACCGCATAGGAAGCCCCACGCCCGGTAGCAGGGAGCAACCCCATCACCCTCCCCCGGCCCCAGGCAACCCCGGATCCACAGTCTGTCGCTGTGCACAGGCCTGTTGTGGGCATCGGGTGGGAGTGGATCCGTGCAGGGCGTGGTCCTCGGGGACGGCTCGGCCCGTGCTACGGCAGCTGTGACATGTCGCTGGTCTTGAGCCGCATGAAGTTCCGTTGCAAGAACGGCTGGCATGTTGTTTATGCTTGTCTGCCGGCGGGCGCCTGGGCTGGTTCCACCTTTGTGAGGGGCGCTGCCGTGAACGTGTGTGTGCAAGCTTTTGTTTGAACACCTGCGTCTGGTTCCCTGCTGTCTGCACCCAGGGGAGGGCTTGTCAGGTCACGTGACACCGGGTCCCACCTGCCCGTGACCTCTCTGAACCCTTTCACTTGGGGGCCTCCCCTGGGGGTCTCGGTTTGGGATCGCATCAGCTCCCCCTCCTGCCCGCCCCTGCACCCCCATGCTCTGGCCCTGGATGCAGTCCCTTGCGCTGTAGGGACCCCATCATGCTGGTGCCCAGTCTCTCTCGGGGCCAAGTGCCCCCCCCCGCCTTGAGAGCCCCCTCTTCCATCCATGAAACTCTACTCTTGGGCCCCCGTTTGAAGTGTCAGTGGAGTCTCACACTGACAGTACCCCAAAGCCAAGTGGGACACAGAATGTGTTCTGGAACCGGACCCTGGGGAGGAGCCATTCTCCTGAAGGACAGCAGGTGACCCCCCACCCCATACCCTGGGTAGGGCAGCGGCCTCCCAGCCTCTCCCTCCCACTGCACTGGCCTGGCCCTCCACGTCCCCTTCCTTGCCCCCAAACCTCAAAACCCCTCACCCACAGCCTTGCATCCTCCCTCCCCTCCCAGGAGGGCTGGGTGCCCCTTGGGGTTTCTGCACCGCACCCGTGCTTCCAGACTCACCTCCTGCCTTCTGCTGGCTCTCCTGCAGCATGACCCCTGCCCCGGATGAGAACAGACCGGAACCTGGCCCCCCCCCAGTTCTGCCCCCCCCCCCCCGCCAGGTCTGCAGCCCACCCTCACCTGGTTCTGCAGCCAACCCTCCCCCCACCAGGCTGGCTTCTCTCTCCCGCCCCATCTCCATGCACGTAACCAGTGGTGAGAGCCCCCTCCTAAAAGCCTGTGTCTTAGAATGGATTCAAAACAAACCCAAATATCTATTGTCTATAAAAATATCACAAAGTCGGGAACAATGTCATCAAAATAAAAGAGCAGACGGGGATTTTCAGGTACCCACACCCAGAGACAGGAGAGGCGCGGCCCACATCTCAGACAAGGCACTGGGGCGAAGAGGGAAATTTCGTCGAAAGCCGCGCAGCCTTCGTGCTCCGTAAGCAGGACCTCCTGATGACATCCCCAGGACAGCCGCAAATGTGGACTTTATGCTGGATCGCCAGGGCCAAGATGCATTCTAAAATTAACAGACTAGATTTCCCTGATCTCGACCTACGTTTAAAGCTGATTACCAGTTTACTTAGTATCAAGTTTAAAGAAGAAAAATCTACTTAACACAGCCGCGGCCCTGTGGGCATTGAAGAGCGCGCACAGGGAGGGACGCGGGGGTCCCTCACGCACAGCTGCGTGGGCTTGCAGGCCTAGACGAGACTGAAGTCAGCATGCAAGCTAAACCAGTGATAACCCAGGCAAAAATGCAAAAATAAGAGAAGACAATAAAATACTAAGAAGCAAAAAATATCAAATTGACAATCTGGAACAGACTCTTGTTTTTTTTTGTTTTTGTTTTTGTTTTTTTGTTTTAGGAAAAGGATGACATAGTTCTAATCAAGGACAAATGGCAACTATAGAATTAAAAATTAGACATGAGAATGCTTTGTAGCAACAGATTGAGCTTTGACCGTGATTCGCAAACTTTTATTCCGACAGATCTGAGAAACCTTGCAGAATGGCTGCTTACTTGGGAGAAGGTATTAAGTTAGAGACAAACGAGGAAGAAGCGTCTCAGATTTGGAATGAGCTTGAAAGGCCACTGAAGTGGGAGGGAAGGTGAGGGCGGGCTGACGCACGATCGGGACCCTCCGCGAGGTGGCTCTGGTGGCCGAGCGCCCAGTCACGGCACGACCTCCATTCCATTCCGAGCGCAGGATGTGGGACACGAGCAAAAAGACACTTCTACAAAAGGTCATTAACGAGTTCTCTCCCAGGAAGGCTGTGGCCAGCTGACCCGCGCCACGCAGGCCCCTCCCAGTCCGGGTTGACTCCTGGCCACGGGCGGCCCACCTGCTTCTGCTCAGAAGCACAGTGCTCACCCACCGGCCTGGTGAGGACCCCAAAAAGGTGACTGCCGACCGGCCCTGTGCACCGGCAGACATGGGAGAATCCAAAATAAAATAACAGCGCACTAAACCCCAAAGCACGCTAGGAGTGGCCACCACTCCCACAAAGTGCTGGGGATGCGTGAAGCTTGGGAGACAAGGGACACGGCTTGTTGGGGGGAGGGAGCGCTCCCGAAGTCGCAGACCAGCCAGGAGGGTTGGTGGTCATCAGTGGGGGCAGCGCTGCCCTGGTGGACAGAGAGGGGAGGACGGTTCCGTACCCAGCCTCAGAGCATCTCCCTCGGGGGTGATGCGGGGAAGACCCCGCCTTGCAGGGATGAAACCCGCCCGATCAGAGTTCACATCCCCAGGAAGGGGCAAACCAACCGCGGGAGCCCCCCGTGCGGATGTCCTTGGTTAGCTGCGTTCTTGCCAAAGACACGTCACCGGATTCTAGTCGTGAGGAAACACCGGGTAAACCCGAATTGAAGGCTACTCCCCAGGGACACTGGCCTGAGCTCTTTGAGGATGTCCAAGTCAAAAGAACATACAGAGAGACTAAGGAAGTGTTCAGATCACAGGAGGAACATGAAGATGATGGTAGCATGGAATCTGTGATTCGGGGTGGGGTCCCGGTGGGGGAGAGCCGCCTGTGCACCCAGCTCTGGGGTGCTCGGCCAGGTAGAGTAGTGGCATGGATTAGGTAAGGTGTCCTGTGTACGTTCCATTTCCTGATTTTGACACCTGTGGCTACAGACTGGAATGTCCTTGTTCCTGAGATACGCGCACAGAAATATTTAGCAAAAACCAGGCTCGATGTCTCCAGCCTACCCTCCGATGGTTCCAGAAAACCTAACGGAGGAGAGGAGGTGGGGGAGAGGGAAGCCATAGGGGGCAGGAAATGGGGCAACCGCTGGTGAATCTGAGCTAAGGGCGTTTGGGAGTGTTCCTCGGGCTGTTCTTGCAACCGTCCTGTAAGTTTGAGATTAAACTGTATGAATAAGAAGTTACCCCCAATTACCATGACCCCTTCGGATTTCTCTCCCCTCGCGCGCGCGGGCGCAGTTTACTCCTGAAACGTACGGATGTGATCTGTTGCATCACTGATGCTAATCAGAAGCACATGATGATTTCAAGAGCTGGTGTGTGCCCTTGGGGTGCAGGAGAGAACATGAGCGCACTTGGGGAGCAGTGGGGCCCCGGCCAGCCTGCCCCCGAAGCTGTGTGGCTGTGTGTGCCGTTGCGGCGTCCTCTACGAGGCGGGGATGGTGCAAGCCTTAGCCTTGCACGACTGATGGAGGGTGAGTGTCCCCACGGGCACGCACCCCCCTTAACACCAGCTCCGAGGAAGCACGATGTGATCAGCGGGACGGCACCGCTGTTATTCGCGTGTATCTGCACATGTGTATTTCTTTGTGTAAATATCGGGTAAAATGGAGACGATGCTAAACCACTCATTTGCATTTTTTTTTTATCCCTCAACACGGGCCGAACGTTTCCCACGTGACGTTCCAAGGCTGCCCGGTCGTTTCCGCTGGGACCGAACAGATGCACCCCTCCGCCTCTCTGCCACTGACACTGTGTCCTTCTCACATTTCAATCTTAGAAGATGGTGATGCAAATCCCCGTACATTCATTTTTTGCCCGGAACCCGGATTATTTCCTTGGGTCACATTTGCAGGAGGGGACCAGCGAGAGATCAAAGCATTCCCACGTTTTTATGGCTCTGACACCTTCGGCCAAACTGCCTTCCGGGAAGCTTTTCCTAATTTAACCTCCCTCATTGATGCTGGACAGCACTCAGTTTTTTTTCCACCCTCTCTAAAGCTGGGTATTATCGTCAAAACACTTTGCCCTTTGGATGAAGCAGAAATAGCATGTTGTTTTTGTAGCGAAGGGGAATGCCTTCGTGTTTATCAGCCTCTTTGTACTTGAGCACTGGAGTCAGCTGCCCGCGGTGCACCTGTGATGCACGGGGGCTGTCTTCCAGGTTCCTGGGGACCTGAGACAGGATCGCTGTCCCCTGGGACGTGGCATTCCAGAGAGCAGAGAGGGTGTCAGACAGCAACTGGAACCCGAGAAGGCACCAAGCAGGGAAGGGGGTGAGGAGCGTGATGGGTGCCCTTTCATGGGGGTGGTCCGGAGCAACCTGTCAGACTGGGTGGCGTTTGAGCAGAGACCTGGGCAAGTGGGCCGTGCCCACTTGCGAAGGAGGAGTGTGTGGCCAGAGGAGACAGCATGTGCAAAGGCCCTATGGTATGGCATGCTTGGCACATATGAGGAGTGGCGAGGGTTGGGGGCTGGAGGGCGGGCATGGGCTGTGACTCTGAGAGCCATAGGGGACACCAAGGGGCTTGAGTGACAAGTGTGGAGCTCTGTCCGCTCAACTTCTATACTTTTTATTTTGAAATAGGCATAGACTTACAGAAAAGTTCTGTAATAGTAGAGAGCTCCTATAGGCTCCTGCCTCAGCTTCCCCTAATGCAAACATCTTCCTGAGCCAGATACATCGATGAGAACCAGGAAGCGGGTATCGGTGTGCTCCCACCAATGAGGCTACAGGCCGTGTTCGAATCCCACCAGCTTTACTGCTCACGTCCTTTCTCTGCTCCGAGATCCACACGTTGCGTTCAGGTGTCCTGCCCCTCCGTCTCCCACAGCCCCTGGCAGCTCCGCTGGCGATCCCTGTCTTCTGGGACCTGCACATTTTTGACAAGTACCAGGCAGCTGTCCGTAGATGGTCCCTTGATTTGGGTGTGTCCGATGGGCGTGGCGATTAGATCGAGGCGGTGCCTTTTTTGGCGAGCATGGCCGGGAGCAACATCGGGTCCTGAGCTGTGCCTTGTAACAAGGGTGCATGACATTGTAGGTCTTATACGGGTGATTTTGACATTGATCACTTGGGTAGAGGACTCTTTCAAGCTTCTCTGCTGAAAATGTGCTGTTTTCCCCTCTGTTGTTAATAAATATCTTGAGGAAGATACTTGGACACATTGCAAATATCCCTTTCCTCCTCAAACTCTGCCCACTGTGTCTAGCTTCCGGTGGCAGCTCCTGTCGGCACGGGGCTCCTTCTGTGGGCTCCTTCCGTGGGCTCCTTCCATGGCATTTGATGGGGATTTTCTATCCCTGCTTCCCTCCCCACTTATTAACTGGAATTCATCCGTAGGGTGAGTTGACTCATCCCAGGGGTTTGTTTATATCCATGTGGCCTCGTGGACCTCGATTCAATTTATGGGTCATCGTCCAGTACTATCATTCCTGATTTCGTGCCCCAAATAGCCCCGGGTCTGGTCACTGGGAGCTCCTTCCGGGCGGCTTCTGAGCCCTTCCAGGGCGCCCTGTCTTTGTCGAGCGCACAGCATCCCTCTGTGGCTCCCCGGCGTGCTCCCGACTTTGCTTGACTTGTCCTGCTGTCTGGTTTGGAAATCGGCCACTTCTCTGAGGAGCCTGGTTCCTCTGGTGGGTGGGATGTAGATACCAAGCCCGGGGCGCTGGCGGGGCTCCTGGCGGCTGGGCAGCCCGGCCTGGCTGGCAGCCGCAGGTGTGGGTGTGTCTGGCCCCAGACGCACACGGCTGTTTCCTTCTGCATCTGTCTGCCTGTGTGTGTGTGTGTAATATCCATATGGGTTCCTGCCACGTCTCCAGTTCCATCTCTTGGCAGCAGGAAACCCGGCTCTCACTGTTGTCTTTTTTTCTGACCCTGGTACGTACGTGAAGTAGCCACAGGCTCATCCTTCCTGTAGTTCTTGCACACAAAGGAGCAAATGCACGTGTGTTTTCTTATGTTGCCTTTCTCACACAAAGGAAGGCATACCACAGATACTTTCTGGTTAAATTTTTAATTGTGGTAAAATACACGTAATATACAATTTGCCAGCTGAACCATTTTTAGGTGCACAGCTCGGGGCACTAAGCATATTTACACTGCTGTGCAGCCGTCCTCACCGTTCATGTCCAGATCATTTCACCCTCCCAAACTGAAACTCTGTCCCCATGAAACACCCCCATTCCCTCCCCCGGCCCCGACACCCGCCGCCCACGCTCTGTCCCCCGAGTCACCAGTCCCCATCCCTCCCCCGGCCCCCACCATCCGCTCTCTGTCTCTATGAACTTGACCTCTCATGAGTGGATCACCCAGTATCTGTCCTTTTGTGCATGGCCTATTTTCCTCAGCACAGCATCCTCGGCCCATCCAGCTGTAACAGGTCAGCATGTCCCTCCGTGTTCAGGCTGAGTGACAGTCCCGTGTGTGGATGGGCCACGTCTTGGTTATGCCTTGATCCATCAAAGAACACCTGGGTTGCTTCTGCTTTTGACTCTTGTGAATAATGCTGCTATGAACGTGACTATACGATGATCTCTTTGATACCCTACTTTTAATTCTTTTGGGGATACGCCCAAATGTGGGATTGCTGGATCACATGGTAATTCTATTTTTAATTTTTCTGGGGGTTGCCATATTGTCTTCCAAAGCGGCCGCACCATTTTGCATTCCCACCAATGGTGCACAAGCGTTCAAGTTTCTTCACAGCTTCATCCACACTTGGTACCTCTTGTCTCCTGGTGATCATCACTGTGACAGGTGTGAGATGGTATCTCCTTGTGGTTTTGATTTGCATTTCCCTGAGGGTGAGTGATGTTGAGCACCTCTCATGGTACCTGTTGGCCATTTGTATGTCATCTTTGGAAAAAGTGTCGGTTTAGGTCCTTCGCACATTTTAAAATCAGGTTATTTGGGTTTTTGCTATTGAGTTGTAGGAGTTCTTTGTGTATTTTAGATAGTAACCCCTTATTGGCTATGTGGTTTGCAAATACCTTCTCCCATTCCCAAGGTTGCTTGTTCATTTTGTCGATGGTTTCCTTGGCTGTGCAGAAGCTTTCTAGTTTGATGTAATCACACTTGTTTAGTTTTGTTTTTGTCACCTTTACTTTTGGTGTCAGATCCAAAAAAAAAAAAAAATCACCTGGACCGATGTCAAAGAGCTTACCACCTGTGTTTTCTTCCAGGAGTTTTGTGGTTTCAGGTCTTTTTTTTTTTTCAAGTCTTTAATCCATTTTGAGTTGATTTGCGTGTGTGGTATAAGAAAGTGGTCCAGTTTCATTCTTGTGCACTTGATTATCCAGTTTTCCCGGCACCATTTATTGAAGGGACTGTCCTTCTGCAGTTGTATATTCTTGGCTCCTTTGTTATAAACTCACTGACCATACCTGTGGATTTATTTCTGGACTTGATTCTGTTCCATCGATCTCTGTGTCTGTTTTTATGTCAGCACCACACTGTTTTGATGTCTACAGCTTTGTAATATGGTTTGAAATCAGGGAGTGTGATGCTTCCAGCTTTGTTCTTCCTCAAGATTGCCTTGGCTATGTGGGCTCTTTTTTGGTTCCATGCAAATTTTAGGATTGCTTTTTCTATTTCTGTGAAAAATGCCATTGGAATTTTGATGAGGATTGCATTGAAAATGTAGATTACTTTGGGGAGTATGGACATTTTAACAATATTGATTCTTCCCATCCATGAACATGGAATGTCTTTCCACTTATCTGTGTTTTCTTTCATTTTTTTCATCAATGTCTTACAGTTTTCTGTGTATAGATCTTTCACCTCTGTAAAATTTATTCCTAAGTATTTTATTCTTTTATAAATGGGGTTGTTTTCCTTATTTCTTGAAAGCTCTCAGTTTCACTTAGTATTGTCACCAATCTGCATAAAAGAAGAATCAGAATGTTATTTTGCTATTTGACATCTTTATACTTGCTCACACAACCATACCTCATCTATTCATACCCCTCATTTTGCAGATGGGGAAACTGAGACCCAGAAGAGAGGTGTGCCCAAGTCACACTGCCTATCAGAAGCAGAGTGGAAGGGCTTCTGGGTGGCTCAGTTGGTTAAGCCTCTGCCTTCAGCTCAGGTCATGATCTCAGGGTCCTGGGAACGAGCCCCGCATCGGGCTCCCTGCTTAGCAGGGAGCCTACTTCTCTCTCTCTCCCTCTGCCAGTCACTCCCTGCTTGTACTCTCTCTCTGTCAAATAAATAAATAGAATAAAAAAAAAAAAGAGTGGATATTGCTGTTTCTCAAAATAGGGGAGTCTAACTCTGGGAGAAGTATCAATCACCAGTTTAGGGTTTGAAAAAATGATTATTAGTATTTTTGTTTGAGTGTCATTGACACACAGTGTTATGTTAGTTTCAGGTGTGCAACATAGCAATTCAGCAAGTTCACATGTTATGCTGTGCTCAGTGTAAGTGTAGCTACTATCTGTCACCCTATAACACTTGTACAGTGTCATTGACTGTTCCTTATGCTGTGCCATAATGGGACTGTTTTCTTAATTTCTCTTTCTTGTAGTCTGTAATTAGTGAATAGAAACACAACTGGTTTTTGTACGTTGGTTTTATATCATGCAACTTTACTGAATTTGTTTATTCTACCAGTTTGGTGGAGTCCTTAGGGTTTTCTATACATAATATCAGTTCATTGCAAGTAGAAACAGTTTTCTTTCTTTCTTTCTGGCTTGGATGCCTTTCATTTTTCTTGCCTAATTGCTCAGGCTGGGACTTCCAGTCCTGTGTTGAATAAAGTGATGAGGGTGTGTATTGTTTCCCTACTCTTGATCTTAGAGGAAAAGCTTTTAGCTGTTCACCATTGAGGATGATGTCGGCTCCGGGCTTGTCACGTGTGGCCTTTATGATGTTGGAGCGTGTTCCATCTATACCTGATTTATTGAAAGTCTTTATCTTGAAAGGATTTAAATTTTGTCAAATGCTGTCTCTACATCTATTGAGCTGATTGTTATTTTAATCCTTCATTTTGTTAATGTGGTGTATCATGCTCACTGATTTACGGATGTCGAACCATCCTTGCATCCCCAGAATAAACCCCACTCGATCATGGCGTGTGACCCTTTTCATGTATTGTTGAACTCAGTTTGCTAACATTTCGAGGATTTTTGCCTCTGTGTTCATCGGGGACGTTGGTCTGTGAGTCTCTTTTCTTGTGACGTCCTTGTCTTGCTTTGGTGTCAGAGTAATGCTGACCTCAGGGAACAAGTGTGGGAGTGTTCCTTCCTCTTTTGTTTTTTGTTTTTGTTTTTTTTTGTGTGTGTGTATTTTTTTGTTGTTGTTGTTTTGGAAGAGTGTGAGAAGGATGGCATTAATTCTTAAAATGTTTGGTGATTTCACCAGCGAGAGTCTCTAGCCCTAGACCTTTCTTTGGGAGGTCTTTGATTACTGATTCAATCTCCTTACCAGTAATTGGGCTGTTCAGATTTTCTGTTTCTTCACAATTCAGTCTTGGTGGTTTGTATGTTTCCAGGAATTCATCCATTTCTTCTAGATTGTCCAGTTTGTTGGTACATTTGTTCTGTTAGTTTCTCATGATCCTTTGTACCTCCGTGTAATTAGTTTCTATGTCTCCTTGTTCATTTATAATTTTGCTTGTTTGAATCTTTTCTCTTTCTTGCTAAAAGAAAGAAAGAAAACCCTAAGGACTCCACCAAACTGGTAGAATAAACAAATTCAGTAAAGTTGCATGATATAAAACCAACGTACAAAAACCAGTTGTGTTTCTATTCACTAATTACTAGCAAAAAGTTTGTCTGTCTTGTTTATCTTCCCAAAAAAAACCAGCTTCTAGTTTTGTTACTTTTTGTTTTATCTTTCTAGCCCATATTTCATTTATTTTCACTGTGATCTTTGTCATTTCCTTCCTCCTGTTCACACAGCTTAGTGCTTTTTTTAGTTCCTTGAGGTGTAAAATTGGGTTCTTCTTAACATAGATGTTTGTCACTACGGACTTTCCCCTCAGCACTGCTTCGCTCTGTCCCACAAGTTTTGATTTGTCTCAAAGTATTTTTTTATTTCTGTTTCAATTTCTCCTTTAGCCCATGGTTGTTCAGGAGCACATCGTTTAGTGTCCACAGATTTGTGAATTTCCGTTTTATTCTTGTAATTGGTTTCTAATTTGGGGGGTCAGAAGAGATGCTTGACATGATTTCGACCTTCCTAGCCTTATTGAGACTTGTTTTGCGGCCCACCGTGTGATCTGTCCTGGAGAGTGTCCCCTGTGCGCTCGAGGAGACCGTGTGTCCTGCCGCTGCTGGATGGGCAGCATAGGTCCATCTGGGCTCACGTGTAGTTTAAATCACTGGTTTCCTGTCTGGATGATTTATCCAGTGTTCATAGTGGGGGATTGAATTCTCTGTTGTTATCGCATTACTATGTCTCATTTCAGATCCGTTAGTATTTGCTTAATATATTTAGATCCTCCTGTGTTTCGGTACGTAAATATTTACCAGTGTTCTATTCTCTTGTGAATTGGCCCTTTATCATTATATAATGACCTTTTTCATCTCTTAATGCAGCCTTTGGCTCGAAGCCTATTTCGTGCGATGTAAGTCCTGCTGCCCCTGCTCTGTTTGTTTTCCATTTGCACGGATTACCTCTTTCCACCCCTTCACTCTGAGCCTGTGTGTGTCCTTAAGGGCGAAGTGCATCTGTTGCAGGCAGCATATAGGTGGGTCTTGCCAATTTTCACATTAGGTGGTGGTGGTGTTGAGTTGCAGGGTCTTTATATATTCTGGACATAAAATTTATAAATCCTCTCTCCCATTCTGTGGGTTGCCTTTCCCCTTTACTGATTGTGTTTTTTGCTGCATAGAAATTCTTAATTTTAATGAGGTCCAACTGAGTCCTTTTTGCTTGTGTTCCCTCTCGTCTTGGTGTCATATCCAGGAAAGCATTTGCAAGTCCAGCATCATGAAGATTTTCCCTTATGCCTTCCTCTAAGGGTACATTTTGGGGTCTTAGGTATAGGCCTTTGATCCATTTTGAGTTCATTTTTGCATGCGGTGCAAGGCGAGGGTCGAACGTCATTCCTTTGTACGCAGAGATCCAGTCTTCCCCACGCCGTTTGTTGTGAAGACTGTAGATACTTGTTTGGACTTGCTTTTCTCAGTTGACAGTTTACTCTGGAGATCACCCTGTATTGATTCATCTGTATCTTCCACATTCTTCCCCACGGCCGCCGGGAGGCTCCCCGTGCCACGCACCGTGGTTGATTTATGGGCATTGAGTCGTTTCCAGTATTTTGTGATCTCAAATGATGTTCAGTGAATCACCTTGTACATTTGCATTTTCACGTTGTCAGAGGTGCTTTTAGGGGAGCTTCCTAGAAACGGAAGTGCATGGAGTGTTATTAGGACCAAATTTCCCTGCAAGAGGCCTACGCCCTGTGCACCACCAGCCATAGGTGAGGGGGCTGTGCCGGCTTCCTCACAGCACCCCCCGATGTGTGTTGTCACGCTCTTTTATTTCTGACCAGCCTGATAGCTTTGTTTTAATCTGCATTGCTACAATTACAACTACGCCTTTGGACAGTTTTCATATGCCCGAAGGTCACGTGTGCGTGTGTGTGTGTGTGAATTGTTTGTTCAAGTCTTTTCCAAATTTTTCTGTTGAATTTTTGGTGCCTGGTCCCTTAATTTTTAAGTCTTTTGTATTTGGGGATATTAGTCCTTTGTCTGCGGTCAGTGTTGTGAATGTCTTCTCTCGGTCGGTCATGTGTCTTTTGACTTTGTCTCGGGTGCTTTTGTCATGAAGAAACGTTCAGATTCGTCAGTCCTGAGTCTGTTGCCTCTGCACCATGAGTCGCGGTGGAGAGCCCTTTCCCCACGCCACGGTGTGAGGATCGTTCACTGTGCTTTTTTCTAGAAGGTGGGGGCTCTGTCATCTGCATCCCACCTGTGTCCATGAGGAGTTCGGTGTGTGTGATCTAAGGTCACCTCTTTCCAGTGCTGTCCAGGGTCCCTTCCTTAGCCGTCCAGCCTGCTCACCGGCCCTCTGGGAACAGCGGAGGCAGGGAGCCCAGGAGGGTGTTGCTGGGAGGGGCTGGGGACAGCTTGCTCTCTGGTTGGGATAAGAGTGAGAGGTGAGGGGTCCTCTGCTGAAGACAGAAGACAGGCATGTTTCCGGGAAGAGGGGCACTGGGGGCATGACCCTAAGGTATTTGCTCTGGCACCTGGGCGTGTGGTGTCTGTTTCTGAGGCAGGGAAGGTGCTAGGGTCAGGCGGGGAAGGGGAGCCCGTGGGGGATGTGTCCTGGTGCAGGGGTTTGCTGGTGGGACCTCGGGGGACGGCCTGGCTGGGCTCACGGGTCTGTATAGGTGACGTGGGAGCAGAGGCTGGGCCAGCTGACAGCCCGGGTGACAGTGAGGAAGGAGGGGCTCAGGAGGGCAGATGTCCTGGCACCGAGGCAAGTGGGTGCGGGAAAACAGGGCAGAGCATCGGAGAGTCTCAGAACTGGCTTTCAGGGACCTCCGGGGGCCTGGCTGCACCCTGGGAACTGCTCTAAGGCCACGTCCTCCCCCAAAGCAGCAGGATGGTGTAGATCCTGACACGAGCGTCCTCGGTGTCGGTGGGGGGCGGACGGGGGGGGTGACACCCACAGGGGTTGGGCTTCCCACCCGGCTCCAAGCTGGAGCCCCGGGACAGGCCTCAGGGGACTGGGGAGGGGGCTTCTTGGAGTGGAGGGTGTAGGGGACATGGCTCTTCTGAGTTCTGTCCCTGCCCCCCCTGCCCTAAGTGCCCCGTAGCCGTGATGACCGCAGTGACTGCCCCGGCTTCCACGACAGAAGCTCACCGGCGGGAGGGACAGGTGGGAGCTGTCAGATGACACTGCTTTCGCCCTGGCTCACACCAGTGCACCCCAGGACGCGCGTGCCAGGCCAGGCCTGCAAACCCCACCCCTGCCCCAGGGGGTGCCGGCGGTGGCTGCCCCAGGCACAGAGTCACACAAACCAGGGAAACAAAGCCGCAGCGGAGAGGAGGTCGGAAGAGGGAGGCGTATGGCACGGGGCAAGCGCGTGCGGTTTGTGTGAGGCCCTTGCCCAAGGAACCCAGGAAGGCTTCCTGGAGGAAGTGTTGCTCAGGGTGAAATCGAAGCTTCCACATCACTGCGATGCCCACCCTCTATCGGGGGCCCCTGGGGAAGAGCTGTATCTGTGTGACGAGAAGTGCAGGGTACGGCCCGGATTAGGGCGCAGCAACTTTCTAAAGGTCTCCACTTGCTGTTTCACGGGAGAGAGAATTTCCGTCTTTCGTGCGGGGTGGGTTGGGGGCAGGGCTGATGGGTCCCAGGGCCCGTTCCCCTGGCCTCAGTGACCGTCTCGCCTTCGTTCTAGTTCAGCATGTCTGCTCCCAGGACCCCCACACCCAGCAAAACCTGTCCCGCCGTCCACGACCCGCAGGGGCTCTCTGCTCCAAGGGGTGACTGGCCGCCGGAGGGCTGGTCAGAGTGGCGTGGGGGGCGCTCGGCGTCCTGGGGAGAAGTCCCGGCCGTGGGCAGAGGCGGGGGAAGGCAGGGCTCCTGCCGAGCTGGGGTCCGGGCCGGCGGCTCAAGGATGTGTGGGCTATTCTGGGCAGCCGGCAGGAAGCCGGCCG
This sequence comes from Callorhinus ursinus, assembly GCF_003265705.2. NCBI lineage: Eukaryota > Metazoa > Chordata > Mammalia > Carnivora > Otariidae > Callorhinus > Callorhinus ursinus. Next base: position 656,394 of record NW_027397113.1, read on the forward strand.
TGCTCCTGGCGGCTGCGTAGGGTATAGGCCTGCTGTGGGCATTTCCCACCCCACGTCCGTGCCCGTCCTGCCCGGCTCTTCCTTTCCTCTGCTTTGTTCCCTCCTCGGCCAGGGGCTCTCTGGCTTGGGCCGGGAGATGGTCCCTGGGTTGAGAAGGAAAAGCGGGGCCCTCGGGGGCCCGCAGGGATGGTGTGGGGCAGCCCACTTGGGGGATGCCCACAGAGGTGACCGGCAGTGGCCAGAAGGGCCTTGCTGCCGATGCCTCCTTTCTGATAGTGTGCATCCGGCATTGACTTTGCTTCCTGCTGCTAAGAGGCTCCTGGTGTTTTCCTCCTGCCTCTGGTTGATGCACAAGAAAGCAGCATATCACTGACATCACCCCACCTCCCGCCCGGCCTTCCACTTGGGGTCTCTGGGGCCTGCCCAGGTGCTCAGTGGCTGAACAGCAGATGCCAGCCAGAGGCTGTGTCCTCTGATCCTGGGAGGCCTGGCGCACCTGATGCCTCTTCTCCCGAGCGAGAGGCCTCTCTCTGACCTTGTCACCGGCGGCCCCCCTCCACCCCGGTCCTGCCACTCCGGCCTCAGGCCTTCCAAACCTTGCCTCAGGGCCTTTGCATGACTGTTTCCTGCCTGGAATATCCATTCCTGGCAGAACTGCTTCTCCCCACCTCCCAGAGCGGCCCCCCGGCCCTGCCACTCGCTGGGACAGCCAGCCCCCTTTCTGTTTCCCCCGGGCAGCTGCCCCTCCTCGTCATGGCTGACTTATTTTCTGGTTTATCGTCTCTTTTTCCCCAAGTCAGCCTCTCTTGTGGAAGCTGGCGTAGTACCTGGCTCATCACTGGTACTTTCCACCTGGGGGTAGGGATGGGGGCAGACCACGCTGGGCCTTGCAGGCAGGCGAGGAGTGTGCATGGGGTTTTGAGCACCTGGGGAACAAGTGGAGGGCGTCCTGGGGGTGCCACACGACACAGAGTGGAGGACCAGAGAGGCCTTGCAGGCCCCGGCGTCCTCCACAGTCGGCCTCCACGTGTGCGGGACCTGGTTCAGTCAAGTCCTGGGTACTCCGGGCGACTCTCCCTCCATGACCGGTGGCTGGTGGTGGGTGGCCGAGGAGCATGTTTCTTGCCCCCACGTGGCCAGCCAGGCCACCATCCAGGGGTCGAGGTTGCTGACACCAAAATAAAACTGCTAATTGCATCCGGCGTTGAGTAACGCACGCCCAGCCGTGAGAGAGGAACATCAAGGCCCCAGGCCCGTCCTGCTGCATGGCTGGCCACTTCCTCCCTGCCTGCCCGAGAGCGGCTCCCGCTGAAGCCAGGGCCTGGTGGGGAGCCCCACGAGGCAGAGCCTGCGGGGCGCCTGCACAACAGGGACCCTGGGGGCACCATGACCCCTGCGTGGGGCATGGGCCCCTGTCCGCCTGGGCCTCTTCTGTGGGCACAAGGAGCCCGGAGGGGGTTGCTCCCTGGCAGTGGGTGCTCCCTGGCGGGGGTGCGGGCAGGAGGAAGCAGCATAGAGGAAGTGGGAGCGTCTGTCTCAGGCCAGCTGGAGAAAGAGGAAACGGACGTTCTCCGGAGGGGCAGATCCTCCACTAGTCTGGCTCAAGCGGGCGAGACCTCATCTTGTCCAGGGTGGTGATGGGAAGCGCCCGCAGGTGGCGCCCGCCACGTGGCAGACGTCTGTCCCTCGGCAGCTGAGCCCCGTGTGGCTACCTGATGACACGTGTCCTCTCCCAGGACCTGTCTCCCCGCTTGCCGTGCCCACTCGGGGGCCCTGCTCCTGGGACCTGCGGGGGCGCCACGGGGCAGTCAAGGCGCTGGAGGAGCTGCCAGGCTGTGCCGCCCCCCTGCTCCCGCTGTGCCCAAGGGCCCGGGGCTCGGTGCCACCAGCCCCCGCAGCCTGCATCTGGGGATGTCCTTGTGGGGCCTGGGTGTAGGGCCCCAGACCCTGGCTCGGGGCCCCGGGCACATGCAGCACTCATCCCTTGTCCCCCCTGGGCCCCAGGCTTGCCTGCTGCACCGCCTGCCGCTGTGGGTATAGCCCGAGGGCCACGCTGAGGCCACAGCAGGTGGGGAGGGGCTTTCCGAACAGCAAGCTCCACGTGGATGCGGTGTGGACGCCATCCTCCGAGCGATGGGCCGGGGCTGCTGCACTGGGGAGGGGCCGGGGCCGTCGGTCAGGGGACCCTGCAGTCCTTGGTGGCTGACCATGCCCAACATGCCCTGGCCTGGGGTGCAGATGCTAGTGGGCCAGATGGCCCCTGGGGTAGGGGTGTCGGTAGCGCGGTGCCGGGGCACGTGGGGTTGCACTGAATTAGAGGGTCAGCCGCAGGGAGGGACCCATGATGGAGGCAGGGGCGGCATGTCTGTTTCCTGCCACCGACGTCCCTGCCTCACCCCCCGCCCCCGCACCCATGCCTCCATGCACTCCTGCGTCCCCATCTCACCCCGCCACCCCAATCCCTGCCTTCCAGAGGCTTCTGGGCTGCTCCGTAGGAGAGCTTGTGGGCAGCCTTGCCTGACTAGTCTCTCTCTTGGGGCCTGAAGTTGGGGAGTGCTACCACCTTGGGCCTGGGGCTGGGCCGTGCTGGGGTCCCTGGGGGTGCTCTCGGGGGCCAGCACATTCCTCCCTGGCACCTCACACACCGCGGTGGGAGGCCGGGGAGGCACTATGCCCAGCAGTCCTGAGCCTTCCTGGCGCGGGTAGGGCCGGCTGCAGAGGCCCAGGTGAAGGGCCCTATTCAGGAGGCCTGCCCGGGGCTGTGTGGGTTGGCGTGTCCCGCTCCCTGCGGGCTGTCCCGTCACCAGGTTCTTGTTTTGTCAGCAGAGGGCTTTCCTGGGCCAGAGTGGCGGGGTGTAGACAACGGGACTTTCTGGCTCTGTGGGTGGAGGGGACGGGCCCTGGCCTCGGGGAAGCTGCCAGCCTGCTCTTGGCCCCTGCGTCCTGGGGGCCTGGAGGGGAGGAGGATGTCCTGCTCAGGACGGAGGCTGTGGCCAGGCTCCGGGGCCCTCACCCCACTCGCAAGTTCTAAGAGGGGGTTGCCCCAGCGGAGAGCCGTGAAGCCAGCCCCTGCCCGCTCCGGGCCATCCGTGGGTTCCCAGAAGCCAGCATCTTGTTCAGAGAACCTGGGCCCTCCCAGGGCAGGAGGACTCGGGGGGACACTGGTCACCGGGCCCTCCATGGTGCCAGGCCTGCCCGGCAGCTGCCTCAGCATCTCCCCCAGACGCCAGCCTGCTGGGATGAGGGGGACCAAGGGCTGGGAGAGAGGTCAGGGGCCACTGTGGGTAGCAGTGGGATTAGGGGTGTGAGCTGAGGCCAGCGGGCACCCTGTGTGTGTCGGGTGGGCAGCCTTGACGGGGAGGGCCAGGCCGCTGGCCATCTCTGGCTGCGAGGGGTTGGGTGGGTCGGGGCAGGGGTTGGGTGGGCTCTGTCTTGGGTTAGGGGCTGCTGGCATGAGCTTTCCTGCCTCTCAGCGATGCCTTTGCCTCCAGCCATCGGGTCAGGAGCTTGGGGCTTTGGGGGCATTGGGGAGGGCGGGGAAGGCGGCTGCGAGGCTTGGCCTGACACCTGCCTTCTCATGCTGACTCCCTGGGTCTGGGTGGGTGGTGGTCTCAGCCCCGAGGACAGATCGTATGGGTGAGCTGCCGCAGAGTCCCAGGGCCCAGGCTGGGGGGCCGCCAGGGCTGGAGGCTGAGGCGTGGCATAGGGTCTCTCGGGCCGTCTGGGCTGTGAGCAGGACCGTCCCTGGCACATGGTGTCCCCAGCACCATGATGTGATTCTGCTGTGTGGTCTGGGCCAGCCCGTCCTCTCTGGGGCTGTTTCTAGAGAAGCAGGGCCGACTGGGCTTCTCCCCCCGAAACCCGTGCTCAGCTCTCTCCCAGGACGGAGCCACGGCCCCAGAGCAAGGGTGGGGCTGCCGGCCCTGTGCTGGCCCTTCTCCTTCCTTAGGGGGACCCCGGACTTGGCATTTCTAAGCCTCTGTTCTCCCACCTGTGAGATGGACATTGCAATGCCTAACCCGCTGTGTTCGTCCGGGGATCCAGGAAGCACTCAGGTCTGCTGAGGCCCCCGGAAGCAGGCTGGCCGCACAGACACCCCGGCTCTCACTGCTGTCCTGTGGTACTTAACTCCATTGTGGGGCTCTGCAGCATCCCACAGAAGCCCCGTGGTCCCGGCTCCAAAGCCGGGTGGACACTGGTACAGGCCAATCTGATCGCGGCCACGGCTGAGGCAGCCCTTGACTGAGCCCGTGCAGGCCGTGGGGCATCCTTCTCGGGGGGGGCCACTGAGGCTCAGGTCCCACACGGCTCTGTTTCAGGGACCCCCTCGTGTCCCCTGGAGTGGAACCGAAGCCGCCACGGTGCGGTTGGAGGTTTATTTCAGCTGGAAATGAAGCTATAGCAGGAAAGACTTGGGCTGGATGCAGGAGGGACTTCCCCCAGCAGGAAGGAGTGTGGGATCCCCATGTCCTGGCAGTGGTGGGGTCGTGGTGACCCGGCTGCCCCCAGCTCTAGGGTCAAGGGTCAGTGTCCTTCTACCCCACCCTGTGCTCTCTCGGGCCCTGGCTGAGGGGTCCTGGGGTCAGGGAGCCCACGGGGTCCCCTACACACTGGCCCTGCTGGTGCCTTCCTCCGCGCCCGGGCCCCAGGTGGGAGGAGGGGGCAGTCTCGCCCCAGGTGAGGCTGCAGGGGCCCCGCTGTTCCCAGGCCGAGGCTCTCCTCTGAGACACAGGGGAGCAGGGTGGAGGGCGCGGGCACAGGTGGGTCTGCAGCCGGACTCCACGGAGACGGGGACGAGCGTGCGTACGGGCGCAGGCACGGACGGCCCCTGTGCATGAACTTGAGTTTGCTCTCCCAGCGCCTCCTAAATATACGCGAACAGGGAGTCTCCCATCACAGGCTGGCCAGGCGGCAGGCTCAGTGTGGGCGCTGCCCCGGGGGCCAGGCTGACCCCGGGAACCCTGGGCCCGCCCGCAGGTGGCCCCGTCCCTGAGCGCCTCCCGGGGCCTGAGCCTTCCAGCCACCGGGCTAAGCCCATCTGGGGCCTGTTCTCCCTCTGCCAGGCCAGACGCAGCTTCTGGCAGGAAGTTCTGGAGTTCCCGCCACTCCCGGTTGGCCCCTGAGCCACTGTTTTCCGGGAGGTGTGAGGTGTGGTTGGAGGCGGCCGGGGTGGGCGGCCTGTTCTCGGCTGGCCGTGGGGTGCTGTGTGACTCCAGCCCGTGCCGTACCCTCTCTGAGCTTCCCTCTTCCTGTGACGAGGCCAGGCCTGCTTCTCTGGCTTCTCGTCAGGTCTGGAATGGACAGGAGGAAGCAGGCTTTTATGCTGCTCATTGCCCCCCGCCCGCCGTGCTGGGGCCTTAGACCCGCTGGGCACTTAGGGCGCTGCCGTGGGGCCCGATGGCAGTGAGGATGTGGGTGTCAGCTCCACAGGTGGGTGTCCTGTTGTCTGGGGAGGGGCCGGCCTGTGGCTGGATGCTCCTGATTCAGTCACCCACAGCCTGACAGTGGGACGTGGCTGCTGGTGCCCTGAGCATGTACGTGGATCCTTCGGGGTGGCTCATGCCCACAGTCACGCCCCCACTGAGACCCCCTCAGCAGCCCCTCTGGTGCCCGGCCTGGTTCCGGGAGCTCAGCAGGCCTGAGTGCTGCAGGGTGACCATGGGTGGCATGGTCAAGCACTCTGCCAAAGTCTCTGTCCCCAAGCCACCCCCCGGTGGTGTGGCCCTTCGGGTGGCGGTGGAGGTGCCGCACACACAAAGGCTCTGTGCTGAGGAGGGTGTGCAGAGTGAGGGGACCCCGGGCAGGGCTGTCTAGACCGATCGCAGCCAGCGCTGGGGGCAGCCCTGTCTCCCACTCGCCGCCGCTCGGGGCTGCAGTGCACTGTTGGGCGATCAGCCAAGGGAGGCCTGAGGTGCCTCCAGCCGGGGGGCCCCCCACTTCTGTGCCTAGGGGCCGAGGCTGTCCGAGCGTGGCTGTCGGGGTGAGCACCTCTCTTGTGCGTCTGTCCCGAGGGGAACAGCGTCTCTTTGTGGCGCTCTGCTCCTGATGGAGCCATCACACCTTCCCAGGAGAGTGTGACCCCGTCCGTGTGCGTCTGCCGTCCCTGGCTTGGGGAGACGCCTGCAGGAGACCGTGTGCTTGGATCTTGCCACGTCACCACCCGGCTGGTGGCCTCGCTGGCCTTCACGTCAGGCTCTGAGAGGGCGAGGGGCTGGAGGTGTGGGCGCCAGGCTGGCTCAGTGTCCCCCATGGCCACCTCCAGGGCAGGCCCTCCCTGGGACCACACCCTCGGGCCCCCCCCCCGTGTCTCCTGCCCACGCCGCTGCCCCCGCGTGCACCCCCCGCTGCTGGGCCCCCCCCCGGCCGCCCCCAGTCTCCTTTCTGCCCAGCGCCGTTGGTGTGCAGCCTAGGGTGTGCGCGTGCAGAGAGCTGCCTCCAGAGCCGTGCCCAGGGCCATCAGAAGGCCCGTGGGGGCGGGCCGAGGAGGGGAAGAACGGAGCACAATGATCTCACTCCTGGATACACACTGGAGGCCTGCATGGAGGAGGCAGCACTGAGAATTCTATTCACTGAGCTCCTGAGTTGAACCTAAAGGTGCATTCAGTTGGTTGTGTGCTGGGCCTGCAGAGGGAAACTGGCAGAAGGGACCCTGCCTGGGAGCCCCTTTCTCAGTCGGGGAGGCAGCAGGGGGCAGCAGGTGGTCAGTGGTCTGGGGGGTAGAGCAGGGTCCACGGCCCAGGCAGGTGTCAGGAGGGCTCGGGGGTGCTGGGGTGTGGCAGCCAGCCCGCGGGCGGAGGGGAGACGGCCGGGGCTCACCGGGGGGGTGTCCTCCGTCTCTCCCACTCATTGGTCTCCCTGACGTGGTGGGGTCTGGAGGGTGTAGCACGCGGACCAGGGACCTTGAGGAGACGTGTGCACGTCCCGACCCCTGCAACCGTGACTCCATCTGGAGAGGGGGGTCTTCGACATAGTTCGGTGGTGAGAAAGGAAAAGCTGAAAAGGAGCTTCTGAATGTATTTTGAATTATATTTTAAAAACTGATACCAACCTCATACAGAGACAGCATCTTTGCAGCAGGTGGGGTGGGGTTCAACATCTAGAGGGGCAGAGGTGACCCTGGACGCCCGGGGGCCCTGCATGTGGTGACGGGTGGTGGTGGTTGTCCTCGTAAGAGGAGGGGCCATGTGACCATGGAGGCGGAGACCGGGCAGTGCGGCCACCAGCCCAGGGATGCCTGGGGCCCCAGCAGCTGGACAAGGACACAGCCCCCATCGCCCCAGCCCTCCCTGCCCAGGATGACCCCCCACCATGCTTGTCCTCACGGCGTCCATGCACAGCGTGGTATTCCTGCCCCGGGGACCGTGGCACCGAGTGCCAAGCCCAAGGGAGAGGTTCAGTCTGGGCCCGGAGCTGGGCCTGCGGGGGATGCTGGGGTCGGCAGCTGGGGCTCACGGTGCCCGTGGCCTGGACATGCTCTGGCTGGTTCAGAGTCTCAGTGTCCCAGTCAGTGGCTGTGACCTTGCTCCACACTCCAGGGCCGCCCGGGATGGAGGGCCAGCTGCATGGCCCGGAACCCCTGGAGAACCCCTGGCACCTCGCCCCAGGCGGCCCCTCCTCACGTGGGGTGCTGGGATCCCTGCTGCACGGGCCTTCCAGGAAGCAGCGCCGGGCACAGGCTGGGCCAGCAAGAGGACCTCGGCCTCCCTGCTGGGCAGGGTTGCCCCCCACCCTGGGGACAGCTCTGCAGGACCCGAGGCCACCCCCTGTGGGAGTCCAGTGTCACGGGGCTGTCTCAGCCCTGGGGCAGGGCAGGCACACCTGCCCTTCACTTGTTGGGGGGGGGTTCTTTGGAACCTTCCTTCCAGGGCGACTTTTGTACAGAGAGAAGCCCCTCCGATATGGTTTGGACGTCAGTACCGAATCTGTTGAATCCCACGCTCCGAACCCCGTCCGACCTTGGGCTTGAGGTCGCTGTGACAGCCCTTTGTTTCTGTGCCTGTGAAGGTCCTGCCCCAGGTGGGCGGGCCTCTGAACCTCGCTCTGCCCTCCTACAGCCTGCCTGGGCCTCGGGCAGCGGCCCACCGCTGCCTACAAACACCTTTACTTCTGAAAAACTTTTAAATTGTGGTAAAATATGCATAAAATTTGTCATCTTAGCCACGTCAAGTGCACATTCACACTGTTGTGCAGCTGTCCCCACCATCTGCCTCCAGAACTTTCTGTCTTCCCAAATGGAAACTCCCTCCTCATGAGACACCGACCCCCGTCTCTCCCCCGGCCCCGGCGCCCACCGTCCACTCTCTGTCCCCGTGAATCTGGGGAACTCCAGGGGCCCCGTGTGAGTGGATCACACGGGATTTTGTCCTTCTGCGTCCGGTTCTGTCAGCATCTGAGGCTCTTCCCTTTACACGTAACCTTTCCTGGGCCCAAAGGACTCAGGCACTCACACAACCCTTATACACTCAGTAAACTAAGCCTCCCGATCCAGCACGGTTCACATCCTCCGTGGCCTTCCAGCATCCTGGAACTTCAGCTTAAACCCCGGGGCAACCTGGGGGCCACGTTCTTTGGTGTTGGGGGCCCTGAGGGCACCGCGAGCAGCCTGCACTTTCTGTGTGTGGGGTTCGCATGAAGAATCCCAAACTTCCCTGGGAAATATCTGGGGTGGAAAGGTGCCTCCCGGCAGGCGGGAAAAACCTCACCAGGGGTCCACAGTGCTTCCGGAGGAGTCCGGGCACCAGGGGAGGGCTGCGGTCCCTGTGCCCCGGAGGGCCCCCCCTGCTGTCTTGGACCAGGGCCCCGGTGCACCTCCTGCATTCTTTCCTGTTCCCAGGTGCCCTGGCCGCCGCAGGTACTACCGTGATGACCGATAACACTCAGGACGTCCCTCCAGGCTGGCGCTCGCGGCCCCAACCCCTGGCCAGCAGCACAAGCAGGGCATTGTCCCTCGGGGCATGGAGCTGCCACCACACTGGGGGCCAGCATGGCCTCTGGGGGTTGGTGTCCTTTGTCCCCCCCCCCCCCGCAGCCCGGCTCCTGCGCCTTGACCCAGAAAATGGGTCGGGTCCCTCCTCTTCCTGAGCCGCAGTCTGACGGCTCTTGGGGTCTGTGGCCGAAGGCTGGGTCGGAGGGGCGGTCTCAGCCCTGCAGAGGCCCGACGGGGGCATCAGGCACCCCGTGCTGTGAGCCCCTTGAGGACAGGGCCCCTGTCTCAGCATCTCAGAGGCCCCGAGGCCCACCCAGGACAGGGTGGAGTAGACAGATGCCCGCTTTGTGGAATGATTTGTTTTTGTTTGTTTTTTTTTAAGATTTTATTTATTTGAGAGAGTAAGTGAGAGACCGAACACAAGCAGGGGGAAGAGACAGGGGAGAAGCAGGCCTCCCGCGGAGTAGGGAGCCGATGCAGGACTCCATCCCAGGACCCTGGGATCATGGACCTGAGCTGAAGGCAGACGCTTAACGACTGAGCCACCCGGGCGCCCCATTGTTGAATGATTCTTTCTGAAACTAGCAGCACATGTTAAAATACTTGATGAACTCTGGAGGCTTCGGGACACAGCCGGGCTGGGGAAGCACCATGCGTGGCTGTGCACCAACTGTCCCCCGACCCTCCCGGGAAAACACTCTGCAGCGGCCCCAGGAGGGGCTCCCCGGGCAGGCCCCCGGCCCCTGCTGGCTCCCACCTCACCCCCCGGGCCCCCACTGTTTCCCAACCCCCCCCACCCAGCCCCCACTGGCTCCCACCCCCACCCCCACCCCAAGGGCCCGGAGCCTCCGTCTGTGCAGGGGTCTCCCTGGAACCTCTGACTGGGGGCTTGGGGTGAGGACACGCATCCTGACATCCCCTCAGGGGGCCAGCTGGGGCCTGAGCACAGGAGGGGCTGCTCCCCTCCCGACGGTGCCCCCGCCTCTGGGCTCTCCCCATGCTTCTTGGGCACAGGCAGGCCCTGGGCGGTGGGCAGAGGGGCCCCTGGACAGCCAGCTCCCCAGCCGCGACATCCCGGTGCTGGGGTACGTGGTGCCCTCCTGCGGGGCCTCGGTGCTCCTGCCTGACGCGCTCCTGGCGAGCTCCCTGCCTTGCAGCTGAGCTTGGACTGACGGGACGGTCGGTGGTGGGCAGCCTCCCCGCAGTAACGCGCTGCCGCGGGGTCTCTGTGGTGCTGGAAGGGACATGAAGGCCGGCTGAGGCGCAGCCTGGCGGGAGCAGGGGCCCATCACGACACCCCGAGCGGGCAGAGGGGCCTCCGCGGATCCCCTTTCAGGCGCCCCCGTGTCAGGAGGCAGGAAGCAGTCCAGACCTCGGAGCTTCCCGGGCCTGTCCTGGTGGCGGAGCCGGGAGGCGGGCATGCGGGAAGCCCTGGGCAGTGGCACCCGCAGACCCGGGCCTCACGGTTCTTGCCCACGGGACGTAAAGGCGCGGGGTGTGGGCGTGTGACTCAGGTGCGGCCGGTTCTGTTGCCCGCGGGTCAGCTGGAGAATGGCCCCCAGAGAGGTCTGCATCCTGCCCCGGCTCCCATGCGTGTGGGACCTTCTGTGGCTTCACAGGTGTGGCTCAGTGAGGACCTTGAGATGGGGTCACCCTGGCTTCTTGGGGGGCCCTCAGTGCCCTCACCGATGTCGTGAAGAGGCTCGGGACGAGAGGGCACGAGCGCTTGGTGCTCGTCCCAGGCCCGGCGCCTGGGTCCCTGCTCGGACCTCCAGCTGCTCTACCTCCCATGGCCCTGTGAGCGAGTGGCCCAGGGCTCTGTCTTGTGTCGATGGGCAAACTGAGTCAGACGGCTCTGCCCGGGCCACGTGGCCTTGTAGGGGCTGTGGGCGGGTACCATGTCTCCTCTGTGTGGGTGCTTCCTTGGCTCCGTCTGCACCCAGAGATCCGGGGCGGGGGGCTGGGTGGGCACCTCCTGGCCTGGGTGATTGCACCTGCTCTGGTTCCTCTTGGCTGAGCGGGGCAGTAAGCCCAGTGGGAGCAGGATGAGTAGGTAGCGGGACTCGAGAGGGGCTCTAGGGTGTGGCTCAGGACCATGTGGCATGGCGCACGCAAGGCCCTTTGTCCATGGAAGGTGAGCTCTGTGCCCGAGGAGTGATCCGGCCACAGACGGGTGCTCACTCTCTCCATCGGCGTTTACCTGTGTCCTGGTGAGATTGAAACCCCGTCTCATTCACCCCCACAGAGGGCTCCCTGTGGGGTCTGGCAGGGAGGCTGGGCCATATCTGTTAAACTGCTTTACTGTGGGCTGGGGTCCTGTTCTCCTTGGTGGAGGCCTGGCGGGACTGGACATCCTTCCTAGTAAGAGGGTCCACAGAGCTGAGGCGGTACAGAGTGTGGCTGTGCACGGTCCCTGGAAGGAGGCACTACATGCACAAAGACCAGGAGGCTTGATGCAGTCTCAGGAGTGCCCAGGAGGGTTGGGGTGGCAGGCACAGCAGCAGGTGCAAAGGTCCTGAGGCAGGCAGGGCCGAGCATGCTCAGAAGAGGGGTGGGAGAAGCTGAGTAGTCTGGGCTCGCTGTGGTGTCCCCTGGGGGATGGGTGTCATGGGGGACTCCCATGCAGGGAGTCAGGCTCACTTGACTGCTGGTGGGGTGGGCTGTGTGGGCCCAGGATGGAGGCTTATGGGCGGGCTGCAGAGAGGGGTTGGCTGGGATCTGGCTCTGCAGGGGGAGCCGATCAGCCTGTGTGGGGAGAGAGGCACTGGTGGCAGGTTTTGGCCAGAGCTGCTAGAGGGCAGGGTGGGGCCTGAGAAATTGGGGCAGGGGTGGGGGGTGGAAAGGGGCTGAGGTGGTAGGGGGAGATGCAGGGGCCTTCTTGGTGGGCACAGGGTGGGGGTGGGGGTGGACCGAAAGTCCCCAGGAGCAGCAGGATCTTGGGGTGGGGAGAGGGCTGGGGGTCTGTGTCCCTGCCCACGCTGTGTTCCCTGCTGTCCAGTCTTCGAGGACCCGCTGAGCCCCGGAGCCCCCTGGGTGACCCCCAGACTTGCCCCTCTCCCAGGCAAGCCCTGTGACATCCGGGGATGTGGGGGGCATTCTCTGTGCCTCTGGCCCCTGGTGACCACCAGTCTTCTTCCTGTTCTGTCTCTGTGGCTTCCCATTAAGGGAACCGCACCACACGTGGCCTGTAAGCGTGGCTTCTTGGCGCCAGGCTTTAAGGTCCGTCCACGGTCACAGGGGGTCAGAACTCAGCCTCCACGGCTGGCTGGCAGCGCCCCGCTCTGTGCACCTGCGCCTCGGCTTCTGGGCTCCGGTGGCTCTCTGAGTTCTCAGACTGAGAACTGGTCCCGCGGCGCAGGCGTGGGGGGTGGCGGGGAGCCCCTCTGGCCGCCAGGCCTGGGCCTGTGTCGCCGGAGCTGACCACCGTGCCCTCCTACCCTGCAGCTTCCTCATCGTCCTGGTCTGCCTCATCTTCAGCGTGCTGTCCACCATCGAGCAGTACGTCGTCCTGGCCACAGGGACCCTCTTCTGGATGGTACGTAGCAGTTCGAGGGGCTGCCCCAGCCGCTGGGGCTCTGGCCTCCCCCGGGCGAGTGGGCCGTGGGGTGGAGTGAGCTGCTCCCGGCCTGCACGGTGACCCTGTCCCGGTGTGCCCTCTACTGACCGGCCACGGTGGGCAATGGGAGACTGGAGGTGTGGGGACCCCCACCCTGACTCCTACATTTGCCAGGATGTGACAGTGAGGCAGGGATGAGAGGAGCCTGGGACTGGTGGTCTGGGTGGGCTTCCTGGAGGAAGGGGTTTCTGAGTTGAGCTGGGAAAGGACAGGAGGAGCTATGGGCAGAGCTTGCCCAACCTGCGCTGTGGCTCTGGGCCTGGGTGACTGCTGACCTGGTCTGTCCTGTCCGGCCCCCGGCCTCTGCCCAGAATGCCTGGGCCTCCTGGTTGGCCCCTGCCACCGACCTGCCTGTCCACCCTGACTCGAGGTGCCGTTGTCGTGGTAAACCAGACGTCCAGGTGCACACGGATCTGCCCGGAGACTCTCCTGTCCGGGGGGCAGGTCTGCCTCGATGGCCTGACTGCCCTTGCTTGCTTGCTCCTCCCGGCGACCACCGGCATCCCCGCCCGCCCAGTTGGCAGGACAAACTTGATGGCGTCCGATGGATGCCTCTGGGCACGAGACGTCTGTCTGGGCTGAGGTCTTCCCGTCCACGACCACGGTGTCTCTTTGCCAGGGGGGCCTTAGGGTCTCGTGATGTGAGGGTTATTGCCGACGACGGTGGTGCTTCCTGCCAGCAGCCGCCCACAGACGGGACTTGCCCTTCCGTTGTATTTTCTGGAGGTGCCTCGCTCCCTCCCCCCTCCCCCTCCCCTTCCCCCTGCTCGCTCGCTCTCCTCTCCCTTCCCCAGTCTCTGCTCCGTCTCCCCCTCCCCCAGGTACTCGAAAGCCACTGATGGTTGCTGACGGTTGTCCCCTGTGTGGCCTGTGGTTTGACTACATTTGGCCGTTGCTGGGGGTGCCGGGCCTCTGGTCCCGCAGAGTTTTCTGGACGTGGGCTCAGTGCGGGGTAGTGTGGTGGGGGTGCGGCGGCTCCCGGGCAGGCCGGGCTCCCCGGGGCGGGCGGGCTCCCCATGCTGTGGCCCCAGCCTGGCGGGACGTGCGTGTGCTCCTGGTTGGGGGTGCCCTTTGGGTCCGATGTGAAGGTGTTGACTTTGTCAGCTGTTCCTTGTGTCTGTGGAGATGGTGGTGGTGGCAGGTGTCCGGCTCCGGGTCCACTCGCTGTCCCACGGTACCATTTCTGTGCTCCTACTAGATTGTGCTTCTTCTACAAAAGCGGGGGGCGGACAGGCTTCCTGTCGAGAAGCAGGATGGTGAGCCTTTGGGCAACGGCTCTCCTCCTCCTCCTCCTCCGGGTCCTCGGGACCCACGGAAGCTGCCACGGGTGCCGGCCTGGCCTGCGCTGAGGCCCCAGGGGGCTGCAGCAACCTGGAGAAGGCTGGCCACTCCTGCATCGGGCAGTGAGTCAGCCGCCACCATCCTAGATCCTAGAGACAGGTGTCCCCAAAACCCTGCCCTGGTGCTGGCCGGGGAGGGGGTCCGTCTCCTCTGCCACTGAGCGGTGGGTGATGCTTCTCTCCAGCCTGCACCTGCCTCCCAGGGAGGGGACGGTCCTTCCCGCCCGCCAGCCAGCTGGGGAGGAGCTGCGGGGGGGGCGGGGGCAGGGAGCAGGGAATGTGGGAGGGGTCTCTGGTGCTTCGGGTTGTCCCATGGCCCTCTGAGCCCCGGCCTGGAACCCACAGAGCACGTCTGCTGTGCGAGTTGCTGCTGAGTCCTCTCCTCTCTGCACATCCGAAGGCACCAAGCCCCTTACCTGCCAGAAGCCAAGGCTTCAGGGGGCAGTGGCCGGACTCCAGGGCACCCTTCTCTTGGACAGAAGTGCTGCTGGGCGCGGGGGCCCAGAGACAGACCAGGGCGTGGGACCAGGGCCTGTCATCCCCTTGCCCGTGCGAGCATCCTGGGGTGGCCGTAGCCAAGCCATGTGGCTCAAAGGGTATCTATCTCCCACCGCCCTAGAGGCCAGAGATCGGGGGCCAGTACCCCCCTGCAGGCGCGGTGTCCTCATGTGGAGGGAAGGAGCCCTCTGGCGTCTCTCGTTACAAGGACTCGGATCCGACGGTATCAGGCCCCGCTTCGGTGACCTCGTGTTACCTTAATTACTCCCTCTCCAAATAGAGTCACATTCGGAGGTGCTGGGGGTTGGGACTTGGACATGTGAGTCTGGGGGGCACACAGGTTAGCCCATAAGACCCCCCCGAGTGGCTTCCTTCGGTCCTGGGAGTTTCGCTTTGGGGCTTTAGGAAGCTCTGACAACAGCGAGTTTCTGCGTTGATTTAGGGCACGCCGGGCACCCCCGCATCCAGTGGGCTGTGTGCACCCGGGGTCCTGAGCTCTGGTGGAGACTTACCACATGCTTGTGCGGCTCAGGCAGGGCCTGCAGGTGCCGCTGAGAGGGTGGGATGGAGCCTGGTGAAGCCGCCCAGGTCCAGCCGGTCGGGACGCTTGCAGGCATGGTCTGCACCCTGCTGTGTTGGTGGGTGTGTTCCCTGCGCTGGGCGTGGGAACCAGGCCAGCAGAGGGGCTCTCCCCACAACAGCCCCGGCGTGGGGGAGGCGGGCCCTGGTGTGGTCTGGCCTCCACTCTCCCCCTGCACCCCTGCAGGCCGGGAGCACCTTCCTCCCAGACCAGGCTTCTCGCATTCAGAGCTCATAGTCGATGTCGTGGTCTGGTGCTGCCCAGAGCTGCTGAGGGCTCTGGTCGCATCCTGGCAGCCCCCCTGCCCCCCTGCAGCCCCCCTGCAGCCCCCCAGCATCCCGGCTGCCCCCCCCCCCCATCCTGACCACCCCCTTCCTGCCTCCGTCTCTCCAGGATGTCCTGCCGAGCCTGTGGTCACAGCATTTCTGAGGCCCGCATGCCACCTGGTGGCCATTATCTGAACTACAGGCACAGTTCCCCAAACTGAGAATGGGGGCTCAGCTTGGGCTGGGGAGGGGAGAGGCCTGCGGGTCAGGTCCCCTACCCTTTCCTCTGGGACCCAGGATGGGTGTGCCAGCCCACTTCTGCTGTGCCTCACCTTCCTTTCACCCCTTGGAGGACCAAGACCCATGCAGCCTCCCTTGTCCGCCACCCTCCTGTCCCTCCAGGGGCCCTCTCCACATGGCAGCCTTCTTTGGTTGGGGTGGGCAGTACTTTCTGAAACAAATCTGACCATTCCCCAGCTCCCCGTTGTAATAAGCTTGGCTTCTCCCTCTGGGCCTCCCAAATGCTGCACGTTCGGGCACCCCTGTCCCCATAACTTTGTCCTCCCCTCCCTCCACCCCAGCGCACTGTTTGCTGACCCTTGGACACTTCCCGCTGCCTCAGGGCCTTTGCACGTGCTCTGCTCTTGGCCTGCTATTTTTTTGGTGTGTCACATGACTGACTTCTCATCTAGTTCCAAGTCTCAGCTTGGCTGTCACTGCTTCTGAACCTGCCATCTGGGGGTTCCCCATTCCTCTGTCCCAGGACAGTCTGGGCATGCGGTGGGATGGGTGGGGGGCTCTGTGGGTGGGTTTATAGCTTTCCATCGTTGTACACTCCCCGAGGGCAGGCACCCAGCAATTGCAATGACCCCACATGCCCAGCATGATGTCTCCAGGATTTGGACTCCCCGCCTTTGAGCCCCCTGCCCAGAGCTGCCCCCACAGGACTCCCCAAGGCCTCAGCTCCCCTCCCCCCCCAGTAAATTAGAGAGGGTAGTCAGGACAGCCTCTGACTTCGCCCTCCGGTGGCCTTGCTGGGTTTCTAAGGGCTTCCCAGCTCAGTGGCTGCATGGAGCCGGGTCTTCGAGGGGGGTTTGAGCTGGCTGGGTCCGGCTGCTCCTGGAGAGTCCTGGCCTTGGGGGAGGCAGGCACTGGGGATGCAGTGGCAGAGGGAAAGAGGCTGCCCCAGTCCCAGCCTCCAGGGGCAGATATGAATTATGTCCTGTGGTGGGTCAGGAAGGAAGTGCAAGGTGAAGAAGGGATTGGTGTGGGATGTGTCTGTAGAGATGCTGAGGGCTTCTCCAAGGAGGGGAGGGGGGCAGAGGAGGTGGGCAGGGCCCCGGGGTGGCCGGGACAGGCAGGGACCCCTCCCACAGCTCACAGCCTCCGGGGTGGGCTGGGCAAGCGCAGGGCCCTCAGGGAAGTCAGGGGGACTTCCTGGGGATGCGTCAGACCCCAGGTAGAGGGACACCTGCTGCGCGTGTGGGGAGTGGGCTTAAGGAGCCCTGTTGGCAGCCCTGGGAGCCGGCGGGCACAGTTGTGCTGCAGGCCACCAGGTGGCGCTGCTGTCCACGGAATGCGGGCACCTCCGGCCCCGGGCCCAGAACAAGCGGGAGCCAGACCGCAGCTGGGAGCCTGGGAGGGGCCGAGCGTGGGCTCCGAGCAAGGGGCTCCGAGAGCAGCCTGATGTGTAAATGGTGGAAAGAAGTCGCTGTGAGCTGTGCTTTCCCAAAGAGCCCATATTTCTGCCTTTCCTCTCATACGCTCTGTGTTTGTGGAGCCATTATCTGGCCCGAGCAGGGGAGCCCCGGGGCGGCCTCCGAGGGATTAAGCGTTCTGCTGAACCCGGCGGATTCGGTGCGCCTGCAAAAGCCATTTTGGGAGGCATCTCCTCTCTGCTGCGGGTCTGGCTCCGTGAGCGGGCCCACGTGGGGCCTGAGCCTTGTTTGCAGCTTCCCGGGCAAAGGGCTCCCACCACAGTGCGGGCGTGAGTGCACGGCCCATTGTACACGTGTGGGGGGGGCGTGTAGTGCCCTGGTGTGTCTGCTTGTGTGTGTGGCCACGTGCACATGTGTGCGGGTGCGTCCCCGCGGCCACGTGCATGCTTCCCGCCTGCGTCTGTGTGCCCATGGCCCGAGAACAGGCTCCGGGCGGGCGGCGGGAGATAGTCAGGCCCAGGTGAGGGGCTGGGTTCCGTCTCTCCCTCAGTGTTTCTCAAGCCCCACAAAAAGAGGGGCTCCCAAAAGCACAGCACAAACACGGCGTATTCCGTGCTTTCTGGTGCTGAGCATACCAGGGAATTGTCCCGCGATGCTGTGGTTAAAAACCCCGTGAGCCGCGGCCCGGAGGCCTGGGGGATGAGGTCATCGCTCGCGGCTTCCTCCCTCGCTGCCGAGGCCCCCTCAGCCCGCCGCGGTGACCCGGCCCTCCTGCCCCCTGGGGTCCCTGCTTCCCCGAGACCCTCAGTTTCCTAGCTACACCGGCAGGCTCCCGCCCCAGGACTCTCGGCCCCCTTGACAGCCCTCGATGGGTCCCCATTTCCTGGAACAAGGTCCAGGCTCCGTCCCCGGGCCCCCAGCCCCTGCGGACCCGCATGTTTCCAGCCTCGGCCCTGCACACCCTTCCCACGCCAGCAGGGACGGCGGGGCTGACCTCAGGGCCCGTGGCTCCCATGGTGGGGAGGCTTCTGTGTGCACCCCCCTGCTGCGTCCTTCCCGTGCACGGAGGGGGCACGACTCACAGAGCTGAAGTCCCTTGTGGCTGCGGTGTTCTGCTAACAAAGCCCGAGGTCTCGTTTTCCCCGGGGGCTCCCTCCCACCCAGAGCGCTCTTCCCACTCCGTCCTCCCCTCCCTGCGCGGCGAGCCCCTTCCGCATCCAGCAAAGGCCTGCTCTGGCACGCCGGCTGCCGGGACACCTCTCTGCTAGCCCCGTGGCATCCCCTGCTTCCTGTGCTGGACCCCAGGGTCCTCCGGGAAGACCTCCTCTCCCTGCTCTGGAACCTCGAGCTCCTTTGTCTCTGTCCCCGGCACAGGGGAGCCACCTGGGAAGGCTTGGGTCCTGCCGCCGGACTCTTCTCTGATGTTCTGCCATAGAATGGGGGCCACCGCCACCCCCACCCTGGCTGGGATGTCCGCTGCGCTCGTCCAGCCTGCAAACATTTGTTAAACACCTACTATGTGGCTGGAGTAGGTGTGCAGAGAGGCGTGGCTCCCCGGGGCAGAACACGGGCTTCGTGGCTTCATGTCTGCAGCCTGCGGGGCCCTGCCTGAGGGGGGCCAGCACCCCAGTGTGGGGGAGGGACTGACCCCCCGGCCCCCCAATGTGGGAAGGTGGTGGCGTGCACGCCCCCACGTGTCTGCATCTGCATGCTCTGCACCCACGTCCTGCTCGGGTCGCAGTTGGGCGTGCGGATCGTCCCCCTGCAGGCTGGGGGCTCTCGGCTGACCCTGGGTGGCCTCCTCGGGTTGACCAGAGCCTTGCAGCTCTCAGTACAAACTCTAAAACCTGCAGAAGAGCCTCAAACAGGTGCAACCCGCATCCTGGGCGTTCTGTGCCTGTAAGATACAGAAGGGCAGGGGATTTCTTTTCAGGGGGTTTTGGCTGGCTGAGGGGTGCCGTGTGGCCAGAAGCCAAGCCTGGGGTCTCCACTGTGCGGCCTGCGACTCTGCTCAGCTTCCTGCACACAGGCCCTGAGCCCCGCCTGTGCCGACCCGGGGTGATGGTGCAGGGACGCTGCCTCTGGACGGGGTGGGGGCAGAGGGGGCCGTGAGGGCCCAGGGCACTGGAGGAGGGGCCGTCTCCCCTGTGCCGGGGGGGTGGGGGGCCCCAGCTGCTCCCCCTCCGTCCGGGTCAAGCCCCAGCACCCCTGTATGTGTCTGTGAACTGTCTTAGGGGCCTCTTACCAAACTCGGAAGCCGTTGCCTCTTCTAGGGATCTTGGCCAGTGTGCCAGGGCCCCATGACGGTGGGTGGGGACCCCCGAGAATGAACCCCCAGCCCCCCAATGATGGTGGGCATCGGCCTGAGCCACCCCTAAGACCCCCAAAGCAGGGGCCCCCGTGCTTCCACACCTGCTCACTGGGCTTCACCCCCCGCCCCCCCACCCCACCGTCTGACCACTGTCCACACTCGGGGCTCGCTGCAGGTCCCACGTCTGCAGTGTAGTCTCCTCATCGTGTGGGGTTCTCATGGGTTTTGATCTCCATGACCCGGGTGCCCTGGCCATTCCTTCCTGGTCTTCCTCCTGTGCTTTGGGGGGCCAGAGCCCCTGTGCCTGCTTTAGAAAGGGCACACCCCGTCCCCCGGGGACGTCTGAGTAGGAGGAAGCTGAGGGTTCGAGGCTCGGGGGGCCCAGGGCGGCGGTGGGCCATCCCCACCCCAGGGGCCATAGTTCCCACCCCACCCGGGGCCCCCGTGCCTGGGGAGGGCTCCAGGGTTTGGGCTGGCTGCGTTCCTGGCCTGGAGGCAGCTGCCCCTGAGGGGACAGCCAACATTCCTTCATGCGGGGGTCTGCACTCAGCCGAGGACTGTGAAAGCAGGAGTCCTCGCTGTAACCGGAACCTTCTGCCCATACACCGGGGCCCTGTGTGTGGAGGGTCCTGCACTGGCTCGTTTTCTGTAACAAAGACGTCCTCTGTGAGGCCCACAGCCGGGCCCGTTATCTGTCTCCAGAACTGTCCTATCGATCAAGTCTGCTCGGGACACGGTGGGCGGCTTGGGCAGGGGGTCGCAGAAACGGCCCTAAGTGTCTGAAACTTCCCTGAAACATACCCCAAGTCCCCCACGGGTGCCACTGGAGGGAAAGGGGTGTTGGCCCTCGGCGGGCGTGTGTCTCCTGCAGGGTCCCCGGGGTTGGGGAGCGACTCCACGGGGGCCGAATGGAGGCCCTGGGGCCCCAAGAGCGGCCAGGCCTGGCCGGCATCGGCCTTTCCTGCCCTACAAGGCACCCGAGTCTAGGCCTGACCATGTCCCCACAACACTTCCTGTTTTCCGGCTGTCAAACCCTGTGATGTGAGGTGTGTGCGGGCGTCTTTGCTGGGGACGCCATGCGGGCCCCAGCCGGCACCCCCATCCATCA
Source organism: Callorhinus ursinus (assembly GCF_003265705.2). Classification (NCBI taxonomy): domain Eukaryota; kingdom Metazoa; phylum Chordata; class Mammalia; order Carnivora; family Otariidae; genus Callorhinus; species Callorhinus ursinus. Next base: position 676,697 of record NW_027397113.1, read on the forward strand.
GCCCTGGGCTCCGCCGGCCTGGTTGACCCTGCTCCCCGGGAGGCCGTCTGCCCCGTCCACTGGCCCCCGAGGGCGGAAATGACTGGCCTGCCTGTCAGGGAGCATGAGCTGGTGTGGGAAGAGCCAGGGAGCCGGGGTAGCCCAGACGCAGGGTCGCAGGCCCCACGGCCTCTTCTGGCACCTGGGGTGCACGTGTGTGCCTGGTTTCCGGGCTCCTCTCCCCAGGGTGGCCAGGTGTCTGGGTGGCCTCACATTCCCCACCGTGCCCTACTGTCTGCTTTCCTCCTTTCAGAAATTGTGATGATTCAGATCCAGGTTGGTAACCAGACACAGAGCCGCCCTGGGGTGGGTTGCAGGGGGGTGGGGGGCATGCGTGAGGCACCCCTGGGTCTGGGCAGGCAGCGGGGGAGCTTGGCTCAGCCTCCAATGTCAGCAGGAAAGCAGTCCCCCGTGCCCGCCTAGAAACTGACGCCCATACGAGGGGTGCGTTCACCTGCACCCGGGGCTGGCTCCCCGCATGGCACTCTGGTTCTGCCGGGAAGGTGCTCCCAGGCCGGCTCCCGTGTCTTCCCTCCTGCCTGGCCCGCCAAAACTCATTGTCAGCGTCTCCCCGAAGCCCAGGACAAAAGTCAGACACTGGCGTGGGGGCCCCTTGCTGTGGGCCCCGCAGGCTCCTCCATTTGGGATTTAGCGGGATTAGAGGGTGCCGTCCGTGGGACAGGTGTTTCCTTTATGCTCTGCCCGAGGGCTGCAAAGACACTCGTCATTAAGTGCCACATTCAGTGGGGGTCTCCGGCGCGGGGTAGCTGGAGGGCCGGGTTTTGTGAGGGCCTTGTTTTCACATCTGACCCCAGCCAGCTGGAAAGCCTTGTTTTAAGCACAGGGTAACAGCTGACATAACATAACGGGGACCGGGCTGAACAGGCAGTGTGTCGCTGGGCGCAGGCGGGGCCTGGCACTGGCACTCGGCGGGGGGCTGCCGGGGGGCTGCCCTGGGGAAGTCGTCCAGGGTAATAGGATGAGCCGGAGGGCCCCCGTGGCCGTGAGGCGCGGCATGGCGGTGTCTGCTGGCTGTCGCCGCCCAGACGCGTGGGCTGCCCGGGTGGCGGGTCGCCAGGCGGGGGCCACAGGCTTGTGCAGGTGTCCGAGTCATCGCCCCGGGGTATGGCATTCAGACGGGTTATAATCACGTTCTCTGCTCCCCAGGTCACGCAGAATGAAAACCAGAGCCCCGGCTGTGCGGTCACTGCAGTGTGTCATTGTGCAACTTCACAGGCAGGAAGACGGGGGCCCGGTGCAGCTTTGTGGGGTCAGGAGCTGTGGCCGCGCGCCCAGCCCCAGCCCCCCGCCCCACCGCGCTGACCTCGGGGCTGGGGCGCAGCAGCTCCCACTCTGCTCTTTTCTGCTCTCTGGTTATAAAATCGTGTGCTGGTCGGGCAGATTGGGTGGGGCGAGGGGAAGGGGGGCTGTAAGTGACCCCCAGGGCTGCTGCCGGCCCTTCTTAAGAATGGGGTGAAAATGGCCTTGACCAGGGGCCAGCCCAGTGTGCCACCTGTCAGCCCCTTCTGCACCCTGGGGCTTGAGGGCACCCATGCGTTCAGAGGAGGCCCGAGAAGCCCATCGAGCGTCTTCAGGCTCATGGGAATTGGGGGTGATGCTGCCCTCCCCAGTCTGTGGCTACTGGCCCCCTGGGAAGGTGAGTTCCAGGCTGCCCCTGGGCTGGTGGCTGCAAGGCATGGACCTTCCGCCCGAGGCCCACGGTGAGCGGCGCCACGGTGGCGCTTTCTGGTGGACTTGACCACCACTGGGCTGAGAAAAGTGTCTCGTGCCGAAAGCCAAGCTGGGGCGCCCGTGCCCAGTGGCTCTGTCTTCCCAGCTCGGTCGAGGTCGAGGGTAGTTAAAGTAGCAGGTCGGGAGAATGTCCCTTGTGCGGCCCCGAGGCCTGACCTGGAGGCGGGCACACGCGGGCACTCCTGATTACACAGAGGTGCGCACACACGTATGGACGCACACGTGGAGCCCCCGCGGGTGGACACACTCACGTGGCCTGCTTGCTCAGGCATATACACGTGTCCACGCGCACACGTGCACACAGGCACACTCAGCCCTGGCGCTTCGGGCCGGCAGGGAGCGAGACCCCCTCGGGGCCGCGTTCCATTTGCACATTTAATCCAGAAACTGTCAGCACGGAAGCCTGGAGGAGAACAAAATGTCAAGTGTGTGCTGAGAGGCGCAGCCTGCCCCCTTTCCTGGCGGGCGATGATCTGGTCAGTTTCCGAGCACGATGAGCTGAGAATAATTTGTGCATTCAGAGCAGGGTTCGGTGGGGAGGTCTGGGGGAAGGGCGGGCGTCTTTGCTTCGTTTTCAATTTCTCGAGCTGTCCTGGAACCTCTTCTCGGGGGCCGCTCTCTGCACCCGGCCAGGGAGGGTCAGGGACGAGAGCCGCGGCGCTCGGGGGTGGGGCCTGGGCTGGGGTCCGTGTGTTACTCATTTCTCAGTGTCGCCTACCCCGTGAAGTCCCTGGACCCGGCGTTTGCTGGAAAGCCTGGGCTGCACCACCACCCTGTAACCTCGCTGTTTCCAGGGAGCTGGGGAGGTGGGGAGCCGGCTCGGTCCCACCGTGGGATCCTCTGAACTTTCCCCGCGACGTCCCCGCTCGCTCGGGGTCTCTGTCTTCATTTTGGGTTCAAGGTGGTGTCCTTTTAAATGAGGACATCTGTTAGGCCGCTCGGTAGCTCTGGGACATAGGGAAACGCCACTCATCCTGGGGGCTCGTAAGAATTTCTAGCTTCTCCCCAGTGTTCAGAGGCCCCTGTCCTAAGACGGCATCACTAGTTCCCTGAAGACGAACAGCGAGGGGTGGTGGGGGGTGGCGGCACCCCCTCTTGAGAAAGTGTGGCAGTGAGGCAGGCTTTCCTGGTCCGGGAGAGACTTGCTCCCGGGCGTGGCTCTCCAAAACCTCAGACCTGGGGCCCCACCGGGGAGCCTGAAGGAGGCGGATGGGGTCCAGGCCCCCCGAGACCACCCAGGGGGCCTACACGTGTTACTGACCTTCCCTGGGCCTCAGATCCTGAATGTGGGAAACTCGAGTGATATCGGCGGTTCTGACTCGGGGGCTGTGGGCGGCGGGCCCGTACGGCACCCAGGTTCTCGGGCCGGAGGGATGGCGGTGGACGGCGGTGGACGGCGGCCTCCTCGTCCGGACAGGTGTGCAGTGGCGGGGTAGGGGGGCCGGGGAGGCGGGTGGGAGGGCCGTCTGTACCTACCACAGGTGCCCCGGTCGCGAGGCAGGACCTCACGGCCGAGCAGGTCCCTGGACCTACATGAGAGGCTGAGCCGCCCATTTATCTCTGCTGGTTTCTTAACGCAAACCAGCGTATTGAGGAGTGATTGACACGCGACAGATGCCATATTTCAAGCTCACGGTTTAATGAATTTTGGCCTTTGTAGACACCATGAGACCATCCAGATAGCAGACACTGCCATCACCCCCCAAAGTGTCCCTGTGCCTGTGGGGCAACCTCCCCCCCATCCGCACTCAGGAGCTACCCACCGAAGGGTGCTGACAGAAGTCAGGACAGACTGGCTTGTGTTCTCTAGACTTTTCTAGCACCTTCCTGTCTGGCTCCTTTCACCTGGCATCATTTCTCAGAGGCTCGTCCTGGTGGTTGGGTGTGTCAGTAGCCCGTTCTTCGTTACCGCTGCATCGAATTTGCCGCACAGACGTCCCACCATCTGTGTATTGCCCATGTGTTGATGAGCATCTAGGTCGTTTCCAACCATGAGCCCATTATGGATACACGTGTGTCCAAGTCTTTGTGCCGATGTGTATTTCCTTTTTCTTGGGTAAACACCTGGGAATAGGCTGGCCACACACTTTCGAGGACACAGGCAAGCGGTTTTCCTTCTGTGTTCCCGCCGCCGCATGGGGGCTTCCGGTGCTGCCACGGTCCTACCTACACCTGGTGTAGTCAGTCTCTTGGTTTGACCAACATGAGTGGGTCGTGGTGTCTCGTGATTTAATCTTGACCCTCTAATGACCGATGATGCTGAGGATCTTCTCATGCACACTCCACTGTCCTTCCTGTAACTTTTGAGGTGAAGTATCTTTTCTGATCTTCCATTTTAAAATGGAGTTGTTTGTCTATTATTAAGTTGCAAAAAGTTCTTTACATATTGTAGCTACGTGGACGTATGTCAAAATATTTCTCCCCTGTCTACAGTTGCCCTTCTCATTCATGAAACAGTGTCTAAACACTAAAAGTTCTCCATTTTAATGACGTCCAAGTTATTGCTTTTTTTTTTTCCTTTTCTTATGCTTTTTGTGTCTAAGAAATCTTTCCCAAACACGTGATTACTAAGATTTTCTTCTGGTAGTTTTGATGCTTGCATTGAGATCCATGAGTTAATGTTTTATACTGTGTAAATTATGGGTTGAGGTTCATAATTTGATATGTGAGTGTCCAGTTGTTCCGGTGCCTCTTGTTAAAAAGAGTGTCCTTGACCCGTGGAACCACATTGACACCTTTTTAAAAAGTCAGCTTATGAGAACATGGGCTTATTTTTGGACTGTTCTGAAGCACTGACCTGCTAATCTGGCTACAGGTTCAGGACAAGACCACCTTGATTAGGGTACCTTTAGAAGAGGGCTTGAAATGAAATCAGATAATCATCCAGCTTTGTTCCTCTCTTTCGGGTTGCTCTGATTATCCCAAGTCCTTTGCATGTCCGTATAAATTTTAGAAGCTGCTTGTCAGTTTTTACAAAGAAGTTTGGTAGGATTTTGTTTGGGATGGCACTGAATCCTGAGATCGTCAGGGGGAGGATTGATCTGCCCAGATCGAATCTTCTGGACCCCAGACGTTGTACACCTCCCCATTTATTTAGATCCTTCATTTCCATCCAGATGTTTCGTAGTTTCCAGGACAAGGTCCCATGCATCTCTTGTCAGACACCTAAGTGTTTCCTCTGTTTTATGCTGTGGTCCGTGGCATTTCTTGGGTACATTTGGTTTCTGGTTGTTCATTGCTGGTATCCAGAACTATAATTTCGGTATCTTATGTCTTGAAACTTCTCCAACTTGATTCTTCTAGCAACTTTTTTTGGTGGATTCTGTGGATTTTTTTTTTTTTTTACATTGATAATCACGTCTTCAAATAAAGGCCATTTGTACCCCTTCCTTTCCGTCTGGGTGCCCACTTGTGTCTCTTTCCTACTGCGCCGGCTGCCCCTGAGGATGTCCGTGCCTTGCCACCCATCGTAGGAGGAACGCATTGTGCCTCTCACCACCTGTCAGCAGGTGTCTGGAGACCTCTCCCAGATCAAAGACTATCCCTTCTGGTACAAATGCTTGAGAGGTTTTTTTAATACAGGTGGACATTGAGTTTTGTCAAATGTTTCTTCCACATCTCTTGAGCTAAGCATGGTGAATTATGTTGACTGATCTTCAGACGTTAAACGAAGCTCACATTGCTAGATAAACCCACTTCCTTCATATTGTCCTACCCTTTGTATATACTTTCGGGCTTTTTCATTCACTAAAATTTTGCCAAGGATGTTTACATCTCAGTTCATGAGGGATATTTTCTATGGTTTTCTGATAACGTTTTGGATTTGGTACCAGAGTAACACTGTCAGGGCCAAGCAAGCCAGGCTGTGTTCTCTCTTCATACGGGAGAAGATTTTGTGCAGAATCAGTCTAATTCCTTCCTTATGCACATGGTGGAATCCATCAGGAAGGCTGTCTGGGCCTGGGCTTCTCTTTGTCAAAAAGTTGTTAACTAGATTTTAAATGTACTTAATAAAATATTCAGGCTACCTGTTTCTTCCTGAGTGAGCTTTGGTATTTTGCATGTTTGAAGGACTTTGTTCATGTTACCTAAGGTGTTAATATCTGGGACATGTAGTGAGGTCTCCTCTCTTGTTCCCGATGTTGGTAATTTGTGCCTTTTGTGTGTGTGTGTGGGGGGGTGATCAGTCTGGCTACGGGTTTGGTGATTTTATCAATCTAAAAGAACCAACTTTTTTTTTTTTAAGATTTTATTTATTTATTTATTTGACAGAGAGAGACACAGCGAGAGAGGGAACACAAGCAGGGGGAGTGGGAGAGGGAGAAGCAGGCTTCCCGCCGAGCAGGGAGCCCGATGCGGGGCTCGATCCCAGGACCCTGGGATCACGACCTGAGCCGAAGGTAGACGCTTAACAACTGAGCCACCCAGCTGCCCCTCAACCAAAACCAACTTTTGATTGGGGTTTCAATATTTCTTTTTTGTGATTTCATTGGTTTCTGTACTGATTGTTATTTTTTACTGTGCTTACTTGGTTTTCCTTGGCTGTCCTTTTTCTTGTTTGTTAAGGTGGAAGCTGAAGACACTGACTAGAGGTCCCTCTAATATGGGAATTTGGGGGTAGGCCTTTCCCCTAAAGACTGTAATTGCATCCCACAGATCTTGATGTGTTATGTTAGTTTCATTCCATTCAAAATAGTTTCTAATTTTCTTTTTGTTTTCTTTTTTGATGCCTGGATTCTTTAGGAGTATATTCCTTACATCCCAAACATTTGAGGATTTTCAAGATACCTTCCTGATACTGATGTCTGCTTTAATTCATTTGTGGTCACAGAAAACACTTAGTATATTGGATTCCTTTAAAATGCATTAAGACTTGTGTGATGGCCCAGCGTATGGTTCGTGTTGGTAGGTCTCGCACTGGGCACGGGGAAACGGTGTGTATCCTGCTGTCGGGGGGACTGCCCCGCAAACCTCGACTAGATGGCTGTGGTCAGCAGTGGGGTCTGCTGCGCCCTCCCTGGTGTCCTGGCTGCCTGTTCTGCCGATGACCACAGGCTCCGAGACCTCCAGCTCTGATCGTGGGGCTGTGTGTGTGTGTGTTCTTCCAGGGCTGGTCACTCACGCGCAGTATATTGTGAGGCTTTGCTATTGGGGCGTCAGTATTTAGGACCGTGTGTCCTCCAAGGAGCAGGCCCCCTTATCACTGTGAAGCTGCCTTCTTTATTCCTGGCCATGTTTTTGCTCTGGAATCTACCTGCTCAGATATTAACACGGCCCCTCCAGTTTTCTTTTCCTTAATGTTCCCCTAGTGTATCTTTTTCATTTATTTTGCTTTTACCCTACATGTGTCTTTCTACTTCAAGTGGGCTTCTTGTGTGAAGCATATGCTGAGTCTTACCCAAGTCCGAGTGTTCTTTGGATGCGGAAGAGTTCCGCTCATTTGCTTTGATTAGTATGACTTGTATCCTTGGTCTCACCTCCATCATAGTCTTTAATAATTGTGTGTCTTTTGTCGCCGTTGGTGTGCTGGTTTTCCCCACAGGACATGTGTCCTTCGCTCCACAGAAATACTCTAGGATTCGGGAAGGCTTGCGCTTCTGTTCCGACGGTTGTGCCTGCGCTCACACCTGTGACATTTCCCGGCCCTGTTCTCTCACGTCACAGTCTGGCGTGCTGACACTCACCCACACCCCCGAACGCCCGCCTGCTCCCCAAACACGAGCAACTCGCGTCTGCCTTTCGTGGGTCTGGCTCCTGCCCCGCGCCGGCGCAGGCCTGGCTGGCCCTTCTGTGCCTCGGTGGGATGGGGCCTCGGCCACCTGCGTGTGCCCCCTGCGGGGGCCTCTGCCTCCCCCTGCAGGGTGTCGGGGGACCCCGGAGCTTGTGGGGACCCCAGAGGCAGGGGGCTTGCTGGCCCCAGGGCAGGAAGGCAGTCGGGCCTGGGGAAGGATAGAACAAAACTGCACCGTGAGTGTGCCTGTGTTTCTTGTGTGGGCCCCACGTCCCTCCCCCCACCGGGACGGCAAGAGCTGCTGGGACACAGCGTGGACATGAATGGGCAGGGTGTGTGCCAAGGACTTCTTTTTAGCATTCATTTTATAAAACTGGTAGACTATTTGTCCCAGGGTTTTTAAGCTTACAGAAAAGTTGAGCAGAAAGTACAGAGGTCCCGAATACCTGCCATCCCCCGCCCCAGCGTCCCCCACTGTCCTCATCACGCGTCAGTACAGGGCATTTGTCACAATCGATGAACCGACGTTGGTCTGTGACCGTTCACTCACGTACACAGTTTACATTAGGGGTCACTCTTAGTGCACTTTCTGTGGGTGTTGACCGACGTGGAAGGACGTGCTGTATCATGCAGAGGAGTGTCACTGCCCTGAAGGCCCTCTGTGCCCCCTCTGTGCCTCCCTCCCAACCCTGAGCCCCTGCAAGCCCCAGATCCTCAGAAGCAGACGGCGCCGGCGGTGGGGCTCGGCCCCCAGGGTTGGGGTTCTCTGCACTGGCGCCGCTCCCGGCATCTCCACACACATTGTGCAGGCTCCTGCCTGGTGTGCAGGTGTGCCCTGGGCTGGTCAGGCCAGGGCCGCCATCTGACTCCCCAGTGGGTGCATCCAGAAGTGGGGTCCTGGGCCCACGTCTCGGCCTTGCAGGCAGGTTGGGCCCTGACGGTCAGTGGCCTCGAGCCAGCCAGCACTTCTGCTCCTTCTGTCTCCCGTAAGCCTTCACGCTCCTTGGCCATGATCTGGGCTGTGCTCTGAGCATCCCCAGAGTAAGGGCACCCCCACAACCTCCCGTGGACAGGTCTGGGTTTGGCTGTGTTGGGGTTAGAGGTCGGGCTCTCCAAACTGGTGCCACCGGGCTCGGTCCCAGGCAGCTGTGTGTCTGGAAGGCCCTGGGCCCACGTGTGCCCTGTGGCTTCTGGACATGGGCTTCCCTTCACCCCTTGTCCAGAGCGTGCTGGCCACCCGCCTGGCTCTCTCCCTCAGCCAGGCCTCACCGGCACCCACGACATGGCGGTCAGGACAGACCTCCTCAAAAAGCGAATGAGATTGGTCGCTGCCTTGTTTAGAACTCTCCGGAAGCTTGAAGGGACACCCACAGCCCTCCCTGTGACCCACAAAGCCCCTCGAGGTAGGGTTCCTGCTCGGCTCCCCCAGCCCCGCCTCCCAGACTTGGCCTCCCTCATGTCCAGCCTTCACCATGGGCCGCCCTCCCATCCTTCTAGCTGTAGCTCGTGTGTCACTTCCACCGGGAGGTCTGCCCTCCACTGTCCCTTCACCGTCGCTCACTCGCCAGCACTTGGGTCCCCCCCAAACAATGAGCCTTTTTGGTCCCTGTGCTGGGGTCTCCGCAGAGGAAGAGCCCCCAGTACTGTGGCTTTCTTCCATGTGGGGTACCCTAACGATCACCCCACCGCCCCCACGTCAGGTCGCTCTAGGGATTAAGTGAAATGGTGTGGGTGGAAGATGGAAGAAGCCAACATACTTTGAAGGTCACAGAAAGCTCAGAACTCTGCAAATTCCCTACTGAGCAACTCTGAGTGTGCATGTGGGGTGGGGTGGGGGCTGGAGAGCCGCCTGGAGTGAGCCGGGAGCCCTCACCAGTGGGGCTGGGGATGTACCTCCCAAGGTCGGAGTGCCAGGGTGGGAATCCGAGCCAGCGTGTGAGTCCACGTCCCCCAAAGGCGAGTGGGACATGGGCTGTGAGTCTGGGGCTGGTGGAGAAGGCTTTCTGGGCGGGGGACGGCTCAGGAGCTGCTGCAAGGAGCCTGAAGGACCCCCCCCCCTTGGCAGCAGGGCAGGCTGCAGGTGGCCCTGGGCTCAGCCCAGGATTGGGTTGCAAATAGGGTTGGGGTCTCAGGCATGAGGTTTGGACACGATCCAGTCGTGGGGCTTTGTGGATGCCTGTTTCCCAAGTGTCTCTTGTGCACCCGGCCCGGGGCGTGGACATGAGCCAGACTGAGTGTGAGGCGCCCTTGGGAGCTCTTGATGGAGCACAAGACTGGTGGAGGCAGGTGGTCACCAAGACTCGAGGGGACGGCATGCTGCATTCAGTCCCCGGAAAAAGTGCCGAGGAGGACAATGGGGGTGCAGGAGACCTCCTGGGCGGGGGTGGGGGGGGCAAGCCGGCACAGCAACACAAGTCCCGGATGGCAGGAGCTTGGTGGGCCTGCTGAATGCCAGGCGTCCACTCTGGGCACCTCGGGGTCAATTTTGGACTCAGGATATTTTTTAAAAAATCTCCAAAAACCAACTCTTTGATTTAGCGCATCTCTCCTTTTACTGTTAACTCATCTTTTACAAGGGGATCGATTTGCTTGTACATCTCTTAGGCGGGCTGCATTGTTTGTCCGATTTCTGCCCGTTTTCCACTTGAGCTTACGGAGCCCTAACTTCCCAGCAGTGAAACCGCCCATCTCTAGGTGTCCGGGTCAGCAGGTCATGGCAGATGTCTGCAGTCCCACGACCACGGCCACAGTCACCCTCTAGAACATTCCCATCACCCCCGAAAGTGCCTTTGTGCCCCTTGGCAGCTCCCCCCGCCCCCGCGCCCCCAGCACCTGGTAATCAGGGATGTTTCCTGTCCCCATAGTCTTGCCTTTTCTAGAACGTCATATGAAAGGCATCCTGCAGTACAGAGCCTTTGTGTCTGGCTTCTTTCACGGAGCAGAATGCATTTGAGCTTCATCCATGTTGTGGCCTGTGTTCACTACTTTGTTTCCTTTTAATTGGAAAGGATAAAATGTACCACAGTTTGTTTATCTATTCACAGGCTGATGGACATTTGAGCTCTTTCCAGTTTTCTGCTGTTATGATTAAAGCCGTCCTGATTATTGCATACAGGTTTCGAGTAGCCCTATGCCTTGATTCCTCTTGGGTAAATCCCTCGGTGCGGTTGATGCTCGCGGACCTTGCTCAGAAACCATGAGCTCTTTCCCACGGTTTGCTCCGTGTTGCGTTCCTCCCATCCACGCACCACTGTGTCGGTCGCTCCGGGGGCTCATCCGCGCTCAAAACCGCCCGGTCCGCACTGTTGCGGCAGGCGCGTGGCCATACCTCACAGTTTCGGTGGCATTTCCTCAGTGACCAGCGACACCCAGAGCCTTGGGCTCATTAGCCACGCACACACGCACACCGTCTGACCAAGGGCGCGGCTTCTCTCCCACCTTAATCATCGGACCGGTTCCTATAATCGAGATTTAAATCTAGACATTAGATTTGGATGGTCAGACATGCGTTTTCCCAATACCTACCCCCTCTCCCCGGATCTGTGGCTTCTCATTGCTCCTTAACACTGTCTTTCAGAAGAGCTGAAGTTTTTAATTTTGACGAAGTCCAATTTTTCAGGGTTTGTTGTTTTTTTTTCCTTTAAAGGTTCATGTTTTTTGTATTCTGTCTAAGAAATATTTGCCTAATCCAAGGTTACAAAGACTTTTCTTCTATATTTCTGTAGAAATTTTCTAGTTTTACGTTCTGTGTTTATATCTGTGATTCATTTCAAGTTTAATTTTATATGCAGTGACAGGTATTAAATCTTTCCTGCATGTGGTTATCCAATTGTTCCAGTGCCGTTTTTCCATCGAATTAGTTTGACACCTTTGATGAAAATCAGTTGACCATATGCGTGGCTCTGCTTCTGGACTTTCTAATCTGTCCTTCCACTCTGCCACACTGTCTTGATTAATGTGACTTTCATAGTAAGCCTTGAAATCAGGCTGCGTTAATCCCTCAATTTTGTTCATTTTCAAAAGTATGTTGGCAATTCTAGCCCTCTGCATTTTCACCTAAAGCTTAGAGTTAGTTTGTTAATTTCTACAAAAAAAAAAAAAACAAAACCCCACAGAAACCCCTGCCTGAATGTTGATTAGGGCCGGGGCGAGTCGGCCATACACTTAAGTCCACTGCACGTCTTTGTAATGTTCAGCTTTTCTGCTTCCTGAACACGATGTGTCTCTGCACTTATTTAGATATTTTTACATACCCCTCACCCGTGTTTTACAGTTTTGAGGGCGCAGATCTCACACATAATTTGTGTGGTTCGTGACTATTTTATGTTTCTGACACCGAAATGGTACGATTTTCTCAATTTCACTTTTGGATTGTTTGTTGCTAGCATGTTGACCTTGTATCCTATGGCTTTGCTAACCTTATTAGTTCTGGAAGCTTTTTTTTTTTTTTTGTAGATTTTTTAGGATTTTCTATGGTGACGATCGTGTTGTCCCAAACAAAGTCAGGGTTTTTTGTTTGTTTGTTTTTTGTTTTTTTTTTCCTTTCCAATCTCAGTGCTTTTTGCTCCTCATTCTTGCCTGATGCCCTGGCTTCCACGATGACATTTAGTAAATAGGAGAGAGTAGTCCCCTTCATCGGGTTCCCGGTCTCGGGGGATGTTTATCCTCTCGCCAGGAAGTGTGATGCACGCTGTGGGTTTGATAGGTGCCCTGAACCAGCCAGGGAATCTCCATCCCTTCCTACGTTGCTGGGAAGAGTGGCTCTTGGGGGCCCGGCTGTTGCATTTCATCTGAGGCTTTTTCTGTATCATTGAGAAGATTGTATGTGTTCTTTCTTTCTGCTTTGTTAATATGGTGAACGATCCTGAGTGATTTTCAGATAGCAAACACACCCAGGGTTCTTAATATAAAGCCCACTTGGTCATGATGCATTTCTAAAAAATAGATTGTTGGATTGGATTTGCTAAAATTTAGTGTCGAGTTTTTGCATCTGTGTTCATGAGGGATATTGTCTGTGGTTTGTTTGCTCATAATGTCTTTGCTTTTGGCATTAGATAACCAGTTGGGAAGTGTTCCTGCTTCGTGATTCAGGAAGAGTTAGCACGGGGCTGCTGGGCTTGCTTCCATGCCGGACAGAACATGCAAAGCCATCGGGCCTGGGTTTTTCTTTGTGGGAAAGTTTTTGGTTAGAAATTTAATTTTTTTCACGGGTTTAGGGCTATTCTGTTTATTTCTTCCCGAGAAACTTGGGGTAGCTTGTGTCTCTGATATTCATCCCCCGAGGAGCAGGAACCCCCACCCATCTCATGACCATTACCCGTGGGCTGGGATGTGGGCACTCGAGGGCCGTCCAAAGGCAGGGGACCCTCCTCAGTGCCCTGATAGGGGGCGCGGGCTGGTGTCCCAGAGCTGTTCCCAGCCCTCTCCCAAGCCCCTCGCTGCTGGCTGCCCAGCTGGGCACCGCCTGCGGGCACGCTGGTGACAGGACGCGGTGGGAGGCAGCGGGGGCCCGAAGATCAGACCTCCTCTGTTTCCTTCCAGCCCCATTCTCGGGAAGGCCACCCCTTCTCAGAGGAATGAAATTCAAGTAGACAGCCCTTGGAGCCCACGGCACGTCTGCTTTTGTCTTACGCTTTTACTCTGTAAACTCCAGCCCTAAAACAACATACATCCTTCTGAAGCTGTTCACATATTAGCTCTTAAAACAGCAAAATCCGTGCACAATTTCCTCTCAATCCCTTAAAACATTCCTGAAAGAAAAAAAAAACTGTTTAAATTCACCGCCTGTCATTACAATCTCTGGACATGCAGGGCCGACTGGGGTAGCCGGCCGCCGGGACGCAGAGCAGCGGGGCCTCCGCACGCGCACCCTGCAAAGACCCATGACAGACGCGGGCCTGCCCGCCCTCCCCCGGGGTGGCAGCCCCCCGACCGCCGGGTCCTTGGAGCCCCTCAGCCTCTGCTAAAGTAAACACTATTCAAACCGAGGCAGAACCTTTCAGCACTTCCACCAGATAATTAGAAAGGGTTTTCATCCCCGAGTCTCTCTCGGTTTGGTAAACTTCTTGTTCTGGGTAAATTCTTAAATAAGTCATTTTTAGAAGCTCAGGCGCTCAGCAAATAAAACTACGCGCCCTCCCCCCCCCCGTCCCAGCCCCCCCATCCCAGCCGGCTAAGGTGGCCATCACAGGGGTGGAGCTTTGCTGGGGCTAACGGCCCTCAGCAGTGAGGTTCCGGGGCTGAAAATAAACCCCATTTAGCTGGCCCATAGACGGAAATAGCCCTGTCTGGGGAAGACGGGGGATTTGCTTTAAATACGTGTAAAGCTGGCTGCTGGGCGGCTAATGGTGTCTGCAGCCGGGCACGGGCGGTCTCTGGGCCTCCTGCTTCCCTACCACAAATTGCAGGGTGGCCCGCCCAGCTACTCCTGTGTGCGCGAGGCCCCGAGTGTGATTCACGGAGCTCTCAGCCCCAGAGGCCCCGAGTGTGATTCACGGAGCTCTCAGCCCCAAGGCCACGCGGTGGGGCTCAGTGGGGGGTTCAGAACCTGCTTTCCAGAAAGCCCCACCTGCCTTCTTCACTGTTCAGAGCACTGGACACCGCCCCCCCCCAAACCCACCTTCTTCTGCCCCCGGGCCTTTGCTTCTGCTGTCAGCCTGGGATGCTGCTTCCAGCATTTTGGGTTCTGTCTTCAGAGCCGAGATTTTTCCATGCCGTGGGGAAGGCACAGGCCGGTGTTCGCCTATGCAGAGAAAGACACCGTCTCACCAAGGCCTGCAGGACCCCCTTCCCAGGAGGAGAAAGCTTTGGGGGCTGTGACACGGACACCCGCAGGGACTTTTGTCCAGCCCTTGGTCTGACCTTGATGATAACTTGGAGCCCCCAGGCACCCATGCTTTCCCCTTTAGGCCAGAAGTCTACGTTCCAGGTGTAGGCAGGTGGATTATTTCTGAGGCTGTGAGAGGAGACCTGTCTCAGCTTCTGATGGTTGCTGGCCATCTTCGAAGTTCCTTGGCTCATGGATGCATCATCCCGTCTCTGCGCCATGCCCACGTGGTGTTCTCCCTGCACGCGCCCATCTACACCCTGTTTGTTAGGACGCCAGTCATGTTGGGTTAGGGCCCACCCTAATGACCTGGTCTTAACTAATTACATCTGCAAAGACCCTATTTTCAAATAAGGTCCCATTAGCTGGTCCTTGGGCTCAGGACTTCACATGAGATTTGGGGAGGCACACTTCAGCCCCGAATGGTGTCTGGACAAGGGGAGTGGGGTGGGACTGTGAAGCAGGGGATCTTGGGGGTCATTCTGACCCATCCTGTTTTGATATGAGAGGCCGGTGGCCCTCGGGGACTCTTGTCACCCATGGTCCAGTGGCTCCTGGCCTGCACCCTGGGTTTGGTGCTGTGCTCAGAGCCAGGGGCCTGGTCAGAGGAAGGGAGACAAGAGAGGTCCCTGTGCTCAGGAATTCTTGAAAATGGTTGCAGGGTTTCATGAAGTCTATAGAAGTAACGCTGGAGAGCCACTGATGGGGGTGAAGGGACAGGGAGGAGATGAAGTCACACAGATTCCTGTCTCTCTGGGGATGAAGCCATCGTAAGGGAAACTATGGTGGGAGCTCTTCCGATTGGAGCAGGTGTGGTTACAAGTTTCAGGCACTGAGGGCACACAGTGATGGAACGAAACAGTTTAGTGAAGCGTCCACACTCAGGAACGAGGAGGGAAGGGGTAATACGTTAGTGAAGCGTCCACGCTCAGGAACGAGGAGGGAAGGGGTAATACGTTAGTGAAGCGTCCACGCTCAGGAACGAGGAGGGAAGGGGTAATACGTTGACCACCTCTCCACCTCAGAGGAAAATGAAAGAAACAACAACATAAATACCAAATAGTAGGATGGGAAAAATCAAACCGGGTGTATCCAGTTTTACACTAAATGTAAATGGCCTGAATACCTCTATTAAAAAGCAGAGGACTCTGGAAAGGTTTTTATTTTTATTTTTAACAAATACGTTGAGGGAAATTCAGCAAAGCAAACTAATGACGGACAGTTGAAAAACAAAGGAACGGCCAAAGGAATGCCCCACAAGTACACACAAAAGCAGGGTGAGCAGTGTCTGTCTCTGCGTCGAGACAAGCCCACACGAGGCTTCTGGAGGAGATGTATTTGTGAACCCTGATGTGTCAAACGCCAAAAAAAAAAAAAAAAAAAAAAAAAGAATTGGTAAAACGAAAGCTACTGGAAATGCAGGGCAAAACAGGTTAAACTTTAATGCACCTCTGAGACTAGGACAGTTCTGGGGAACACAAAATATGTGGGCATGTAGACAGTCCATGTTGCAGTGGGCTCTAACAGTAATCTAAAACAATGGTCTCTGTTACCTACAGCCATGTAACAAGCATCCCCAAACCCCATGCCTCCACGCACCTGTCCCAAGGGCCTCACTGATCCACAGTGTGGGCAGGGCTCTGTGGGGATGGCCCCTCCCTGCTTTGCCTGACCTTGGCAGCAGGCTCCACCCGGCTTCCCCACAGCTCAGTTCCCAGGACGGGAAATGGGCAGGCCTGGAGAGTGGGCATGATCCCTTGGCCACCTTCTTTTGGTGCATAGAGCCCAGATACAGCTGGAGGAGCAGCGAAGAATCTCGGGAGCATTGTAACTTTACAACCAGCACTGTAACTGTAGTGATAACAGAGATGTTCTCTTTCCTTACGCCCACGGAACACCGGTAGAACCAATCATTTCACTTGGCTGGGAAGAATCACCTAACACGTTCTGAGAAGTTGAGATGTACCTGGCTGTGATCAAAACCCAATACTACTAGAAATAAACAGATGCAAGTTTACCACAAAGGCCCCGCCGTTTGGGAATTAAGCAGCGCTCTCCTCGGTCACCATCAGGACGAATAGGAGATGAACGTGGAGGGAGCATGCTATGTAGGGTCGTGGAAAGTCAATCCCTCTGTGTGGTAGGAAGCACTTTCCCAGCCTGCCCCCATCCCCAGCACCGACTGTGGACACCTGCAGTCCTCATACCATTGCCCACGGTTACTTGGTAGTGGCTTCCTTGTGTGGCAATGTTGTCTCCCCATGTGGCTGGAAATTCACTCATTAAAAGCAAATAATAGGTAAAATGCGTACATTATACACACACGCGCGCATGTATTCATAGACTACCTTCTAGGTGCCTGCTCTTTGCCAGGTGCCCCAGGGGAGCCCAGGGGCCGTGTAGCTGCCTCATGAGTCTGTGAGAAGCCCGTTCTGAGCAGAGAGAAGACCACTGCCCCTGGGGGGCCACTCCCTGGTCACATCTGCCTCCCCCACCACAGCCAGGTGTCCGGGAGTGGCTGGGCCCCAGTCCACCTCCCAACCTCGAGAGCACCCAGGTGGGGCAGGGGGAGTGGGTAGTGCTTAAGCACTCCAGGGATGCTGGCACATGGTCTTATACTGCAAGCCGGGTCCCAGCACCAGGGCACCTTGCCTAACCACCGGAATCATGAGTGACTGGAGGTGGCCTTGGTACAGCACGCAGTCCATGGGCAGGGAGGGTGACCGCCGGGCAGCGTTTCCTCAGAGGCTGCGCCAGGCAGCCTGCGATCCAAGGATGATGGGCCTGAGGGTATGTTAGGGCCACGGGTGTGGCCGAGTACTCTCTTAGTCTTACCCCCCCAACCCCCCGAATACGCACATCGCCGTGGGGTTCAGACCCCTCTGCGGTGCCACAGGTGACGGCCAAGGGGGGTTTGCAGGTACCTGCAGAGCTTCGGACAGAGGAGGAAGCTGCTGGAGGCCGACACGGAGCTGGGGAGGTTCCTGTGGTTGGGCCAGCCTGAGACCTGGCTGCAGGAACCCCTTGCTCAAAATTTGTCCTCAAGTCTTCTTACCTCCTCCACCCCCCAAGACCGTTTGGCCTCCACCGAACTTTCCCCAGGAAGCCCAGGCCGGGAGGAGGTGACCTGTCTGCGAGTCAGGACACCTACGGCCCGGCCCCACCAGCCACTGAGCCCAGGGGTGCGGCTGGGGATGGTGGTTCAAGGGGAGCCTTGGGACCTGACCCCAGCCAGGGGGCCGAGGAGTGGGGGGCCCCTGGGGCCTCACTGCACCCCCAGGCAGCCTGGAGAGCAGGCTGCCCCAGAGCCATCCGCTCGGGTAGTGACTGAGGTGGGGGGCAGCGCCATGGCCCCTCACCAGGCCAGGGGGCCGGACGGCAGCTGTTGCGCACTCGCCGGGCCCGGCGGCTGATAGATGGGAACGTCCGTCTCCATGGTGACGGAACTAGCGTCATGGCCTCTCCTGCTTGGCCTGCAGAATGGCCATCCCAGACAACTGGCGGGTGGGGCTCATTCTCCGGGGAGAGTGGCCCAGTAGTACCTCCTGAGTCGCCCCCAAACCCATGACGACCTTTCATGGGTGGGATGGCACCCGAGGTGGCTGGCTTGTCCAGGCTCTCCACCCCCAGGCAGGGGGCTTCTACCTCCTCACGGGGCCCTCATGGGGATTTGGGGTGGCTGGCCCCTTGAGGAGAGGTTGCGTGGGGTCCCCAAAGCACCCATGGCTTCAGACCTACATGGGGGTGGAGACCCACATCGCACCCACAGGGAAGTAGTGTCTGACCCTGGGTCCCTCGGCCCCCTGGATTGTGGCACCCACCCTGGCCCCTTTGAGTCCCAGGTGGGTGCTCTGCTAGGGCCCAGCGCTGGACCGTGCTTCCAGAGTGAAGGCAGACCCCGGCCTTGGGGAGATGGCCAAGGAGGTCGGGAGGGGTCCCCTGGGCTGGGATGAGTCCCACTGCCTTGTCAGGAGGCTGGGAAGGCCAGGGAGACACGTCAGGTCCAGATGGGGGTGTCGAGAGCTTGGGGTGCCTCAGGGTCGGGGGTCAGGTCAGGAGGGGCATCTGTGCCGCAGGCCGCCTGGGGGGTCCTGAGACGGGGCTGGGCAGGCCTTGGCGTGCCAGGCCCAGACCAGGCCGGGGACTCTCCACCCCTCCACGCTGCGCCCTCTCCCCCACCTGTCCCCGGGAGGTCCCCTCTATCCTGAGCCCATTCAGTGCCACCCGTCCTACGGTCCTTCCGTGGCATTTCCACAGACCCGAGGGGCTCTTCTTGTTTCAGCGCCCCCCCACTGCCCCAGGAGGTGGACACCCCCAGGCCCCCATTTTGTAGATGAGGATGCTGAGGCGTGGGAAGGGTTGAGCGGCCCACTGGGGTCCCTGCCCTGGGGGTTCGGTGATGCTCTGTCTTGCCGTCCTGTGGGGGAGTGGGGGCTTTCAGGGGCCCGCCCCTCTCTCCCAGCCCCGAGCTCCCCTCGGGCATCAGGGCCCCCTTCCCTGTCCTCCCGGTGGCTGACTCGGGGCCTGGCCCACACGCTGCCTGGAGCAGGGAGCAGACCCTGTCAGGGCCACCTCAGGGAGCCAGGACCTCAGGCAAGAAGCAGGGGGGTCCAGGGCCAAGGTCGTGGGGCTACACATTTGGGGGCCTATGGGGCAGGAGGGCTCCCCGTGGCGGGGCTGGGGGGAGTTGACAGGCGGGGTACGCTCCCCGCCCCAGCACAGGCCTCCTGCCCCCTCTGCCGGGCTGAGCCGTGGCGCCTGTCCCAAGGTGGGGCGGCTCGGGCAGGGTGGGGCTGGCGTCCCACGGGGTGGGCGGCAAGTGTGCCCGGAGGGCCCCAGCTGTGCGCAGCACATGTCCCCGGGAGGCCCAGGAGCCCGCACCGCGGGCGCGCACTGGGAGCAGCTGACCACAGGCGGTCCGCAGACAAAGGGTGCTTTGAGCAGCCTGCACGCCTGCTTCGTGCTCTCAGGCCAGATGACTGTCCCGGGAATGCCGAGACCGCCTCCCTCTGCGGCTTATCGGGTCCCACTTGGAGGCACAACAGCTGGGCTGGCCCCAAAGCCTGCCGTCCGGGATCTGCTGGAGGGACCACGGGCCCCCCCGCCGCCCCGTGGGGATGCCTCCTGGCCCCGGGCTGGCCCCCAGGTTTTCCAGGCTTGTCAGGGGAGAAGGGGAAGACCCTCACGCTGGTCACCCATGCCCCTGTGCTGGTGGGTGGCCTGGTTTGGTCCCCATGACCACCCCCCCTTCCAGGTCTCTGGGCCCCCACCTCTGCCCAGCGAAATCCTGTTTGCCCCGGACAGTTGGGCATCCTTCTCTCCAAGGAGGCCTTTGAGGGGACCAGGAGCTCCTGCAAAGCCTCCCCAGGCTGCACCCCTGAGCTGGCCATATCCAGGGAGGTGGTGGTGCCTTTTGTCCTTGGCCCCAGTTCCTGCTCTTTCTCATCCCCCACCCGACAGCCCTCAGGCCCCTCCACCCCACAGTCCCTGGCACTTAATCCTTTGTGGCTGGTCGTCCACCTCTCTTTAAAATGTTTCACGTAAAGATAACGGAGTAGTAACATCACAGAGCCCGGGGATAGAGCAAGAGTGAGGGTCTGTGAGGCTGCCTCTACTGTTTAGCAAAAGAAAAATATTTTCCGTCCCAAAAGTCAGGATGTAAGCTCAGCTAATCTGAGCGGGTTTAACCTTCAGGCCGTCCTGCTATCTGTCACATGGGAGCAGTTCGTGGCGGGGATGCTCCCGGTGCTTCTAAATCCTGCGAGGCCGGCAGCGCTGAGCCTCAGAACACATGGGCTTTGGACAATCTTCCCGCCGCCGAGGATCCACTGGCTGATAAAGGAGGCACAGTAGATAAGGCGACCAGCGACCTTCATCCTTCTCTGAGTGCCGTGGGTCCACAGAGTTACGAAATGCTTGAGTAATCACCAACCTTTCCCCCGTGCGCACTCACAGAAGGCACCAGATAAGCACCTGCTTTTCGGACCCTTTATCTCCACTCTTGGGATTTGCAGATCTGCTGTCACAACACCGTTACCCCAAACACCGAAGGCAGGTGTGGGCCGGTGTGCGGGCCACGTGCACCCTTGTGAGACCCGGAGCTTTTTTTCCCCTCAGTCGACTCGGACCTGGTGTCTGTCAGCAAAACAGCAAGATTTCAAGTCGGGCCTCACAGTGCCGTCCCGGGAGCAAGCACGCCTGGGCTGTGGCTCGTCTGCACCGGGGTCCAGAGCCTTCCGGGAAGCGCCTCGCATGCCCTGGCCACACCGTGATGAAACAGGGCGAGCGGAAGTGTAGAGACCCCCCACTCACGGCCACCACCCCCGGCTGGCCCTCTGCACCTCGCTGCCCCTGTGGTCCCTGCAGAAGGGGACCCGGCAGGGTGCCGGGCTTTGGGCTAGCAGCGGCCAGAAAGATGGGGACTCGGGGCGCCAGGATGGGGGAGCAGTGACTCTCCCAGCCGCAGGTGGGGTGACACGTGGGGTCTGGTGGACGGAGGGGCCCCCAGCGTGCATGTCTATGTTGTGGTAAAGCACACACCGCGTTCACCGTTCCAGGTACACACTCAGCATCTAGTGCGTTCACGGTGTTGTCCAACCACCACAGCCCTGTAGTTCCAGACTCTCCCATCCCCCCCAAAGGAAAGCCCCTTAACCGTGGGCAGCTGCCCCCCCCCGCTCCTCCCTCCCCCAGCCCCTCACACCCACTAATCTGCTTTCGTTTTACAGAGTCGTGGTAAAGTACACATACCGGACGATTTATCAGAACTGTGTCTAGGTGCACAGCTCAGGGGCACTAAGCACATTCACGGTGTTGTGCAACCGTCCCCACCGCCCGTCTCCAGAACGTTCCATCTTCCCAAACAGAAACTCTGTCCCCGTGAGACACCGACCCCCCAGCCCCACCCCCCAGCCCTGGGGCCCACGGCGCTGCTTTCTTTTTTTAAAAAATTCCACTTATTGAAACTAAAAAAGCAAAGCAGTTCACTCATTTCTCCCCGCCAGCCCCCGACCTTTGGCCACCGAGTCCATGAGCTTAGTTTCACATGTATGTTTAGATTCCACGTACAAACGATTGCTGGCTGACGTGGCCACTCACCACAATGCCCTCGAGCGCCGTCCGTGCTGTTGCAAATGGCAGGATCTCGTCCTTCTGATGGCTGAGTGATATTCCACCGTAGATACAACATCCCTTCTCTATCCGCTCATCCATCCGCGGCCGGGCAGGCTGCCTGCATGCTGGCGGCGGTCAGTAATGCCGCCCTGAATGTGGGGTTGCCATGTGTTCTTTTGAATTAGTGTTTTTGTTTCTTTGGGGTAAATACCCAGTGCGATTGCTGGGTCATAGGGTAGCTCTAGTTTTAACTTTCTGAGGACCCTTCACACTGTCTGCCGGAGTGGCTGCACCAGCTTGCGTTCCCACCGGCGGTGTAAGAGGGGTCCCCTTTCTCCGCATCCTCACCAACACTTGTTTTTTGTGTGTGTTTTTGATTTTAGTTGTTCTGACCGGTGTGAGGTGCTATCTCATCATGGTTTTGATCTGTGTTTTCTGGATGCCGAGTGATGTGGGGCATCTTTTCCTGTGTCTATTGTTCACTTGTATGTCTTCTCTAGAGAAATATCTATTCAAAATCTTTACCTATTTTTTAATTGGGTTCTTGCTTAGGAACCGTGTTTGTAAAAGTCATCGTAAACGATACAGACAACATCACTGTGAGCCACCCCCACCACCTGCCACCAGTGAGACCCACAGGAAAAGCCCAGGATCAGCCTGAACTGAGGCTCATGGGACGACACGGGTGAGGGGCCAGTCGGCCGCTCCGTCCCCCAGGGCCCCCATCTCAGCTTCCGGCTGAGTAAGTGCTCAGCTCTGTACCTCGATCTCTGCACCCACCCTGGCTCATGGGCCCCTCGTCCGTGATGCTGACCGCAGCTGGGAGGTGGCCTTACTTTGGCTGTGTGACAGTGGCCAGGGCGGGAGGGGGCCCTTTGTCCCTCTGGTTTGACTGTGGTCTCGGCCAGATCCCGGTCCCAAGCCCAGCCTCTCTCCTTGTATCTGCGGGGCAGAGCTCAGGGCCGCGCTCCGTCAACACCCCAGCCTGCCGGCCTGCATCCTTGACCCGGGTGCACACCCAGGAACCAGGCAGAGCCGAGAGGGCCTCTGGGCTGGCTGTGTCTTCGATGGGGGAGCCAAGTGGTTTCCATGGATGGGGTGGATGGTGTTCCCGGGGGGTGGTGGGGGCTTGAGCTGGCCTGAGAAGGGCATGAGGACCCAGAGAGGGGCCGTGTGTGTTGGGGGGGCACCAGGAAAGTCCCAGGCACAGAGCACTGGGGGGCTGGGGTCAGGGCAGCACCTGGGGTATGGATCTGCCTTGGGTTAATGGGACGCTCTCAGGATAGGCTGGGGGTGAGGCCTGGGAAGGGGGCCTCATACCCTGACCTCACTATCTCGACAGTGAGGAGGGACAGAGGTGGCTTGAGCAGAGGGCCTGGGGGAGGTAACAGCTGTTGGCAGGCTCTGGGAGGAGCTTGAGGCCCCTTTAGTTCACCTTTGGGCTTGCTTAGGGCCTGGTATGCAAGGACAGATGGCCCTTGGGCCTGCTCCTGCCAGGTGGGGGAAAACTCAGGGCACAGAGGGTGGCCAGGCGTGGGGGTCACCCCTCCTGTGCCTGGGCCACTGAGGCTAGAAGCTGGCCTCCCTCAGCCCAGAACCAGGAGGAGAGGGTCCTGCCCTCCCATGAGCCTGCTGTGGACTGGGGGTGTCGTCCGGGGGTCAGCCCTCCTGCAGGCCCCATACCACCCCCCACTCCCCAGTCTCCACAAGTGGACGGTCAAGCCCAGTCACACCCCTGTGCATCCTCCAGCCTGGGGGTGGCCAAGGCACCTCCTGGGAAAACATCCCAGGACCCCTGCTGTTCAGGAGCTTTGGGCTAGCCCGTCCAGCCTTCCTGAGCCCAGGTCAGAGGACAGGTGGCTCCAAGAGATAGCAAAGGGCCAGGCTGGCCGGGAGATCTGCCCCAGGAGTGCTTGAACCGCAGGGAGCCTCCAGAGGTCCCAGCAAGCAGCACCCACGTCTGAGGCCCTGGCACTCGAGGCTGCCGGTGGTGGAGGTCATTTTGTCTCTGAGCGAACGTCCAACCCCAAGGTCTCATGCCTCCCGATGGTAAAGGGCTCCTGCCTGTCCTTCCCAGCATGCCCACCGCATGGCATCTGTGAACTCGGCCCCGCCTGGGTCTGGGCCTCGCTTGAACACCATGAACGCCCCATGCAGCCCGCCTGCAGCCAGCCGGGCCTCGTGCTGCATTCCAGACTCAAACAGGATTTGAGGATTAGCATTGTTTTAAATTATTCCTACACCTCAGCCCTGCAGAGGGGAATCCGTGTTCTCAGACTGCCGGCCCTGGGAGAGCAGGGGTAACTCTGAGCTGCGGACCAGGTTCTCCCAACGTGTGAGAGCAAAGATAATTTGGTGGAGGAGACACGGCCATCCCTAATAGTTACTTATTTTTTTAAGTTTGTTTTTTTTTTTAATAAGATGTTTCTAGTACTTTAAATCTCTTTAGGACACAACTGAAGGGGGTATTTAAATAATAAGCAAATACAGCAAAATAAGAACAAAAACCACAAAGTGATGGGCCAGATGGTGAGTGGTTATGCGGAGCTGGGATGGAGGCTCCAGGAACAGCTCCTTTGGGGACCACCTGGCGGCCAGGTGAGCCCTCCTCCGTGAAGATGCCAGCGCCCATGTCTCCACTTCGGGAACATGGGGGGGTGGCCAAACGCCAGACTCCACAGACGGCCCCCTCCGTTCCCCGCGAGCACCTCACTGACCGCGGGCTCATCCCACCTACCGTGACCCGGCAGGGCCAGGTTCTCGGGGAGCACATAAACAAGACAAAGCCTTGTGCGGGCATGGGGCACTCTCGGCCTGCTCACTGGGTTTGTTCACACATTGCATTCATTCATTCAGGAGATCCACGTGGAGCTGGGGCTGGGGAGAGGGGCTGGGGGGTGAACGTGGCCCCGGCCCTGGTGGGCTCAGCCAGCCTCCAGCCAAGGCCACTGCCCCCAGAGCCAAGGGCGAGGTAGGAGCCGAAGCCAGCCATGTGAGGTCACAGAGCCTGCAGGTTTGTGCACCCCCCGCCCCCGGCTCTCTCGCCGTCCTCTACGGGATTCCACATTATGAAGGAGAACTTCCCTGCAAAAGGGAAGAGGTAAACTTTCCTGCGTTTTCTGCCATTATCCGCTGAGCTGGCTCCCAACACCAGCCGGATGGCAGAAGCACCCTAGTTAATGACACTTGGGAGCCAGGGGACAGTGTCCACCACCCCCTCATGGTGGGCTCCCTGGCGGGGAGGGCAGAGGGGGGCATGGGAGCAGGGGCCCCCTGCCAGGGCCAGACTTCAGGGGCATTACAGGACAGGGGGCTGGCTGGAGGCCAGCACGTCTGGCCTCTCCCCCTCAGCAGCGCCCTCGGGGGCGGGGGGTCTGTGCCGGAGAAGGCATCAGAATCTCTTTCCTTTGTGAGGCTGAGTGATATTCCCTTGTATGGATAGACCCCATTTTGTTAGGGCTGCTCAGGGTTCCTTGAGATTCCACGTGAATTTAAGATAAGTTTTTCTATTTCTGCAAAAAACAACTCATCGGGGTTTTGGGAGAGATGGCGTTGCATCTGTAGACCACTTTGGGTGGTGGTGGCCTCTCTGCCCCGCGCGGTCCAGGAACGTGGGGCGCGCCCGCGCTTCGGCGTCTCCCTCCACTTCTCGACATGGTATTTTCCCATTTTCACTCTGCAAGTCTTTGGCCTCCTTAGTTAATTCACAGCTATTTTACTCTTTTGGATGCTACTGTAAGTGGGTGTGTTTCTGTCATTTCTTCTGAAGATTGTTGTTCATTGTTGGTAGAGAGAATACGGCTGATTTGTGCTTGCTGACTTTGTACCCTGCCTCGCGGAATTCTAGTAAGATCTGACAGGTGCGTGTGCGTGTGTGTGTGGAATTTATGGCGTTTTCTACACATAAGGCCGTATCCCCTGTGAACAGAGGTCCTCTTACTTTTCCTTTCCATTCTGGACACTTTTTCTTTCTTTTCCCGTCTATTTGCTCCAGCCGGAGTGCGGAGCCCGGTGCCACACGGTGTGGCAGGGGTGAGTGTCCTTGCCTCATGCCTGATCGTAGAGGAAAAGCGTCCCGCCTTACAACTCCTATGGTCAATGGCGTGCTGTTTACTGTGGGATTTTCAGATGCGGCGTGTATTACGTACAGGTGGTCTCCTTGTAGTCCTGACTTGTTCCCTCTTTTCAATGCGAAGTGTGAGGCATTTTGTCTTAATGCTTTTTCGCATCAGTGGAGGTCCCGCGTTTCTTTTCCCCCCTTCGTTCTGTAAACTCAACGTATTCTACTGATCGATTTTCTTATGCAGAACCGTCCTTGCATTCCAAATGTAATTCCCATGTGGTCATAGCATGGGATCTCTGTAACACGCTCAGAAACCGGCTCGGAATCGGGTCTGGGCCCCTCTGTTCTTCCAGGGGCTTCCTCTGGCTTTGGTGTCAGGGGAATGCTGGCCTCACAGGACGAGTTAGGAAGCGTTCCCTCCTCTTCAGTTTTTTGGAAAAACTTGAGAAAGATTGGGATTAGTTCTTCTCTGAATGTTGAGTAGAATTCACCAGTGAAGCCTCAGGTCCATGGCTTCTCTTCGATGGGAGAGTTTTGATCACTGGCTCAGTCTCCTTGCTAGTTATAGGTCTACTAAGGTTTCCCATTTCCTCCTGAGTAATCTTAGTAGGCTTGTGTCTCTAAGAACCTGTCTGCTTCATCTGGGTCGTCTGGCTTCCCTTTGAACTTGGTTCTTACACCGTCTGTCCTCATTTGTCTGTCCATCCACCTGACCACCCAGCATCCACCTGACCACCCTGTGTCCACTGCCCATCCATCCTCTGCAGCCTGGATGTGAGCCCTTGGTGCTCTGGCTTCCCCTCCTCGAGGTAGCCTGACTGCAGACTGACGTGGGGAACAGTCCTTGTCAGAGCCCTGGCTGTGGAAGGAGCCTCCTGAGACCCCTCCCCTCCTCCTCCTGGTGCCCACCCCCTCCCACTGCCCTGGGTGTTCTTGCATCTGGGCCCCAGCGATGACTGCCAAGTGTCCCCAGGCACTGTGTCCTTGGTGGCATGGTGGCTGTGAGGTGAAAAGAGGAACCATCCCATGAGGACGGATGTTCTCCAACACCCAAATTAGGATGTATGGGCTGAGCTCTGGGGGCTCAGACGTTCACATGACTGCTGGCTGGAGAACGTGGGCCCCAGGGCACCAGGTTTCTCAGGGCCCAGCGAGGACACGAGATGTCCTTGGGGGGACATCCTTGGTGCGGATATCCCCTTGGGCCCTGGTCTGGAAAGCAGCAGGTGTCTGCTGGCAGTGGACCTGGCCTTGGGCCACTGGCCTGTCCAGGTGGACCGTGCGGTAGGCGCCACCCACCCCGGGCAGACCAGGGCCCGGGCTAGCTGCTGCTCTTGGGCGTCTCCCATGGAGGCCCCCGGCTCACTTCCCTCTGCCCCACAGGAGATTGTCCTGGTGGTGTTCTTTGGGACGGAGTACGTGGTCCGTCTCTGGTCGGCAGGCTGCCGCAGCAAGTACGTAGGCATCTGGGGGAGGCTGCGCTTTGCCCGGAAGCCCATCTCCATCATCGGTGAGTCCTGCCTGCCCCCAGGGGAGCTTCACCCCGAGCTTTCCGGGCACGGGCTGGGCACCCTCCCCAGGAACGGGGATCCGGCAGGGTGGGTCCCCATTGTGGGCTCCAGCAGACAGGGTCCCCCGAGGCCATAGGGTGACCCCCTGAGCCCTGCAGTGCAGGAGGGAGCCTCAGACCCTGCTCGCGGGGCTGGGCTTGGCCGCACTCAGTACAGTGTCGGGGTGGGGGGTCTGCTGCCCCGGCAGCCTGGGAGTGGGGCACGGAGGTGGGCCGGGTGGGCCTGGGTGGGCCTGAGACAGAGGGCCCCGTCCGAGTGGCCCTGTCCTCCTGACTGCCAGGCTCCAGTCCTGAGCCAGCGGCCTGGCTGGTGATGTGCCACCCCCCCCCCCCAGACCTCATCGTGGTCCTGGCCTCCATGGTTGTCCTCTGCGTGGGCTCCAAAGGGCAGGTGTTTGCCACCTCGGCCATCAGGTACAATGGGCTACAAGCCGTCCCAGCTGGGGGTGCGAGAGCCCGGGGCAGTGTGCTGGGGGAGGGGCTGCAGGCTCAGACCCCACACGGGAGTTAGGCTGCCCGGGTTGGAGACCCAGCAAGAGCACTTCTGGGACTTGGGCTGGGACCTAACCTCCTGGGGATCTCGGTTTGCTCATCAATGAACTGGGGTGATCCCAGGGCCTTCCCCAGAATCTGGTCTGGGAAGCAGAGGAATTTGGAGATGTGCAGGTTTGCCTGAGCCCCCGACCCTGTGTTCAAGAAGGAGACAGCAAGGCCTGCACGGTGGCGAGCGGGCAGATTCAGAGTTGGGCTTTGAGGCACTGCACCAGGGGTGGGGGCTGGTAAGAGGTGCCTGAGTGGGGTGAGTCGGGGGCAGGAGCACAGAGGCGTCTCCCCCGCAGGGGCATCCGCTTCCTCCAGATCCTGAGGATGCTGCACGTGGATCGTCAGGGAGGTACCTGGAGGCTGCTCGGCTCCGTGGTGTTCATCCACCGCCAGGTGGGTGGTCTGGGTGGGGCGCAGGGGCCCGAGGTGGGGAGGACGGGGTGCAGTGTCTGCCAGGCAGATGATGTGGCCACGCTCCCTCGAGCTGGGGGGCAGGAAGCCAGGGGCAGAAGTGCAGGATGGAGAAAAGAGGCTCTCAGAGGCTCAGAGATCTAAAAGCCACAGATGGGGAACAGTCCGGCGAAGGCAAGGCGCGTCGCCACCATTCTTGGGGTTGAGCCGGAGACCAGCGGAGCCCGGGCAAGCTGGCCTGACCCTCCGGGCGATGGCCGGGGCCGACGCCAGCCACGGAGGCGAGGGGTGGAGGGGTCCTGAAGTCCAGTGCGGGCGTGGGAACCACACGGGAATTCACGGAGAACCGTCGTGGGACCCGGAGCGTGTGCTGTGCCGGCCCCTGGCCTGTGATGTCTGTCCGGAGTGTTGTCATGGAGGCCGGGGACGCCACGCGTGCTCGGCTGACGCGCCCTCTGCCCGCTCTGCCCCCAGGAGCTCATCACCACCTTGTACATCGGCTTCCTGGGCCTCATCTTCTCCTCATACTTCGTGTACCTGGCCGAGAAGGACGCCGTGAACGAGTCGGGCCAAGTGGAGTTTGGCAGCTACGCGGATGCCCTGTGGTGGGGGGTGGTAAGTGGGGACAGGCGCCCTGGGCAGCAGTGGGGCAGAGGGCACCGGGTTCTGGAGCCCCGTGGTGGACCCTTCACGCTCAGAGGACGCCGTCGGGAGGTCCTCGATGTCTCGGAGCTGGTGTAACCAGTGTCCGACGGGGCGACGGGGTGTGCTTGGGGGCTGGGAGCTCCTGCCCGCCCCTAGGTGGGGCCCTGTGTGGTGCCAGCTTTCCTTTGCCCTGGCCGAAGGGGGAGGGCAGGGTCAGGCATGGGGCCTGCCTGTCTGGGAGGGTCTGTCCTGGCCCCAGGAGCATCCCTGTGCCAGGGAGCACGACGTTAAATAGCAAACAACCCAGGATAGGACGGGCAGGGGTCCTCGCGAGAAAGGAAGAGCGCTCCCCTGTTCTGGCTGTGCCCCAGGCCTGCAGATGCCGTAGCCGGGCCCTGTCTGGAGACGTGTAGGCTCCCCCCAGGGGCCCTGAGGCTCCCCTGCCTGTGGCGATGGGCTCCTTGGGCACACGACAGCGGGGCCCAGCACCCTGGCTTCACTTGCAAGGCCCGGAGCATGGGCTGGTGGCCCTGGGCTCCCTGAGCTGCCCCTCTGTGGGAGAGGGGGACGTACGGTGGGGGAGGCAATTCCCGGCAGGCCAGGTGGCTTGCAGGGACGGGGGACATTCCACAGAGGACCACTCACTGCTGTGGACAGCCAGGTGCGGGCTCCGCCAGCCACACACGCCCTGAGTCCTGCCTGTGTCCTTGCCGTGTGGGCCCACGGAGCCACTGTTGAGGGCATGAAGGGTGCCCCTTACCACACCCTCCACCGTAGCTTGGCCTCGTAGGGGGAGGGTTCTGGGCATGTCAGTGCGGGGTGACTGGTAGCTTCCCCACCCGCGGGGATCAAGACACGGCCTGGGAACCGAGTGCGCAGCGTGCATCCCAGGATGGAGGGCTGCTGTGGGGAGGGACGGGGCGTGGGCCACAGGCCAGGCCTTCACACTCCCCACCGTTCCCATGGGACACAGCGCTCCCTCCTTCAGAGTGCTCTGGGGTGCAACCTGCTGGCGCCCCGGAGGGGTCTGGGGCAGAACCGGGGTCAGTGGAGCGGGTAACTGTGGCGCCCATTACAGGCTGCGTGTGGCTGGGTGGGGAGCCCCTCAGAGCTGGGTGTGGGGCGGCTGATGTCCGGGCTCGTTAGGGAGGGCCCCTGATGTTGGCGCGTCTGTGTGTTTTCTGGAAGCTTCCGCCGTGCCAGGCTGCTCGAGGAAGGGAAGGACATGCTGACCCAGCTCTGGGCTGGGGAAGGCCCCAGTTCCAGCCCTGTTCTCCCCGCCGGCCCAGGTCGGCAGGCCCTAGCAGGTTAGGGCGGGAGGGCTCAGCCCCCGGCAGGGAGCTTGCCGGTGGTGGGTGGAGGGGCCGAGTTCTGGTGATGGGCCCGTGCGGGGACAGGCTGCCCAGAACCAGGGGGAAGTGTGTGGGTGATCGCCCGAGGCCTGGCTGATAAGCGGTGCCCAGCCTTGGCGCTGCCCTCCCTGCCTCCCCGGGCTGCTCCCCTGCCCCCAGCCCGCAGCAGAGCAGCGCCCCCACTCCCACACCTGTGCAAACATCCGCCCGCCGGCCGGGAAAACGGCCCCTTTGTGCCCAGCTTGGCACCGGTGCCCCAGCCCTCGCCGTCAGCTGCAGCCCCAGCCTCGGCCACTGCGGGCCCTGGTCTGGCCATTGTTCCTGCCAGGCCCTGCGCCTCGGGGCCGCCCCGGGCCCCCCGCCCCCCGGGGCTCTGGGGCAAACGGCTCCCATTCATAGCCGCGGCTGCCCCTGCAGCTGTCCGGGCAGGAGCGGCCCCCAAGGCTTGAGTTATGGGCTGTGTTCCTGGCGCGTCTCGGACAAACAGAGCTCAAGAAACGCAAGACGGGGCCGGCCCTGATTGGGGCTTTTAAGCTAGTTTGGTGATTTGCAACTGCGCCCAGCAGTTGTTCTCTGCCCGTTCTCTGTGTCCTGGCTCCGTTTACCTCTCGTGGGAGGGGGCACTGGCCCCGAGGCTCTCTGTTGGGGACAGACGGTCCAGGGGATGCTACCCTGGGGCACCCAAGGGAAGGGGTGGTGAAGGTCACATGCCAGGCCATTTCTGGCCTCCAACACTGGATCCACCCCGGGATTTGCTTGCACCCCCCCACGCCCCTCACCCACAGGGCTGGGCTGGGGGCCGACCAGAGCCCAGAGCGCATTCTCAAAGATGTGCAGGACAGACCCTAAAATAGGGCGTCTGGGCCACCAGGAAGTGAGAAGGGCCATCCCCTGCATGGGGAAGAGCCGGGGGAGTCCTGCAGGGGAGCTGGTATGCAGACACCCTTGAGTCCATCCAGGCTGCGGGTGCCCCGGGGATGGCCCCAGGTGTGCTCAGCATCTGGGCTCAGCAGTGTCTGTTGTATGGACGAATGAGTGAGTTCACGGGCCGTGGCACTGGGGACAGTGGAGGTATCCATCTCCCGGGGAGGCCATCAGAGTCCCACAGTCTGAGGCACTTAAGACAAGAGCAACATGTTCTCTCCCAGTCTGAAGACCAGAAGTCCGAGATCAAAGCGTGGGCAGGGCCACGCTCCCTCCGGAGGCTCCAAGGGAGGGTCCTTCCTGCCTCTTCCAGCCTCCGGGGGCTTTAGGCGTCCCTGGGTTTGTGGCCACATCTCCTGTCTCTTATAAGGACACTTGTCTTTGGTTTAGAGCCTGCCCGGATCGACCAGGATGATCTCCATGCAAGAGCTCCCCGTAACGACCTCGACAAAGGCCCTGTTTCCAAATACGCTCATATTCTGAGGGTCTGGGCGGGCATGAAGTCTGGTGTGGGGGGGGCGCGGGGGGTGCTATTCAGCCCCGGACGGTGGTGTCCTGGCCAGACTTCATGAGGAGCCCCCGCCTTCCCAAGCCTCCAGTTCTAGGTCGTCTGGGCGGGGGGGGGTCCGCTCAATGGCTGAGTGTTCCCTCCTGTCCCCTCAGCCCGGGGGGGACGCCCAACACTGCTGTGAGAGCCCCCCTCTCCCCCAAGTGTGGCGCCCCATGCCTGGCTGCTGAGGTGTTTGGGGAGGATTTAAGACTTTTTTTCTTCGCCCTTGGAACAAAATGCGTTTGTTTGTGCTAAAGTTTGAGTGGAGGGAAAAGCCGTTTTTGCAGACACGGGCTCTTCTGTTTAGCGCCCGGGGGTCTCTCAAATCAGGAGGCTTCTGGGCTCTGTTTACCCCCTGCATCTAAATTTAGTCTTTAGAGTGAACATGCTGGAAGCCCGTCCCTGCATTTCAACCACCATTTAGAGTCTGATTCCTGTTCACTCTCTCAGCCGGTGGCTCCAGAAGGGTCCAGCCTCCGGGGCTAGAGTGCCTCCTGGCCGGGTGAGGTCAGCTGGGTCTGGGGGCTGAGTTAAGGGCCTGGGTGAGGACAGGACCCTCCAGACATTCACATACAAGCGTGTCGGCACTGCCAAGAACATGGGGCCGGTGTCGGGACCTCATCTGAAGCTGGGAAAACTGAGGCCCGTGAGCCCGGGAGTGGCAGGCCAGGTGCCCACCCCAGCGCTCAGACCCCATGCGTTCTGGGGCTCTGTCTGCCTGGAGCTCTCTGCAAAGCCTGCAAGGGCTGTATAGCTGAGAACCAAGGTCTGCAGGACCCCAGGCTTGTCCCTGCAGACCACTGGGTGTGGGGCAAGGACTGTGGGCTCCGGGAGCCCGGCCAGAGAGCCTTCCCCAAGGAAGGACCTTGGCAATAGGTTTTACAGGATGAGTAGGAGACCACAAGGTGAGGGTAGGAAGCAGGATGGATTTCTTCTGGGGTGTGTTTCAGCTCATGTCAGTGAGCGTAAGAACTTTCCAGCTTCAGCCCCGTGGAAAGAAACATGGTCTGCATCAGGGAACACTGTGAGACAGGGGTCCGTGTGACACTGGTCAGGAGCGTGGGGGTCTGTGTGGCTGCACAGGTTACCTGACCTCTCTGGGCCCATTTGTAAACTGGGTACAAAATGAGTACCCATGCCCACAAATTGTTGGAGAAGTTAAGTCAGCAAGGACATGGGCAGCCTGGGGCCCTGGGCGCCCAGCGAGGAGACAGCAAAGGCTGGGTGTAAATGGTGGGGGGCCCTTGCTGGCCACAGCTCTCCAGGCATTCCCCAAAGCCAGACACTTGCGCTGGACCCATAGCAGGCTAACTCACACTAAAGTGTGTATGGCTGCTGTGGTCTAATCACACCCCTGAAGCCCTTCTGGTTTTGAGAGTCTTACTAACTGCCCCTGACCAGCTCCCCACTTCCAGCACCTTCCTCACAGAGTGGCCCCTTTTGGTGCATGTGTTTTAGCCCCTCCTGAACCCAAAGGACCTCGTGTTTCTGATCCCCATCCCGAGGGCCTGGGCAAGGCCAGCCACAGAGAAGGGGCTCCTGGAAGACTCATCAGGTAGTGGAGCGGAAACAAGGACGGCGGACTACGGCGTCCACTTCCAAGGATGCCAACTCAGTGGCACCGTGGAACTGGCCCTGGGTCCAGAGAGCACATGATTGGGCCATTCCTCAGTTTCCCCATCTGTAAAATGAGGAGGCCACAGAGCACCTCCTCGGGCCGACGTGGGACTCACCAAGAGGACTGCAGGCCCAGGGAGGCAGCAGAGGTTTCTGCGGCCGTGAGGACTCTCCTTGGACCATGAGGTCCTCTTGGTGAGGCCGGCTTTCAGCAGGAAGGCCTGTTTCTCCACGTGCAGATGTGACATCGGGGCGTCGCTGCAGTCCTACTCAGCGCTGGCGCAGGTGCGGCGGGATGGCGGGCAGCCCTGATCTTGTGCCCTCAGGGCTAGAGCCCTGGCCTGTGCAGGGTGATTTGCAGGGTCCCCGGAGGACCTTCTCTGCCCTGGCAGTCAGGGAGGGCCCGTGAGCCACACGGGTGGGGCTGGAGCCCGAGTTTTCCTGAGTGCAGCCACAGACTCACGGAATGAGAGGCTCCAGTCTGGGTGTGTTCAGCGATTTCGTCCTGCCCGTGGAAAGGAAGCCGGTTTCTTTTGGAGTGTTTGCTGTCTCTCGACCCATAGTTTGTCTGCCCGGCTGGGCTGTTCCCCAACCCCCATTGCCAGCACGTGGCCCCTTTGTGGCCGTTCCCCACCAGCTAGACTGGGGCCTCCAGGGCAGACCTGTGGCGGCCAGGGCTGAGCACACCCTCAGGACAGGTGCCCGAGGACCGCTGCACCCGCCGAGACTGTCCTGCCACCTGCCCGGCCGCCCCCCTGCCCGTGCTTCTCCTCACCCTGGCTGCGTCCTTCCAGCCTCTGGGCAGGTTGGCGGCCCATGGCGGCACGGCAGCCTCTGGCTGGGGGTTTGCTCTGCAGCCTCGCCACGTCGTGATGTGGACAAGTGGGTTGTGCCCGCTCAGTCACTTACCAGTGGTGAGACCTCACACACAGTGCCTGCCCCTGCCAGCCTCAGTTTCCCCTCCTAACTCACGTTACCGTCCCAAGTTTGCCAAGTGGATGCACCACCGGTGTGAACCCCTAAGTGTCTACACTGGCACTGCCATCACACCCACACGTGGATAGACAGCCATGACACCTCCAGATGGGCCGCTCGACCCCCCAGGGCAGCCACGGTTTCTGGGCTGGCCCTCCCATCTCGCTGGAGGCTAGCCTTCCAGAGGCTGCCTCAGAAAGGAGAACAAAACACCGGTGCCAGGTCCTCAGGACGGAAAGTGTGTGTTGGGGGGATCTAGAAGTTTCTCTCTTGCCTCCTGTCCCACGAAATGTGAGCAAAGATGCAGAGGCAAGCACACGGCCCGTTGCCAACTTCCGGAGGATGAGGATGCCTCGGTCCCCCTCCCTCCCGCCTCCACGGCCCTGTCCCCGGTGTCGTGCGTCCATGGGTTTGCATGTGAGCTGGTCCACGTGGGCCGCTGCCTGGTGGCTGGCGCCCAGGGGAGCACGGTGGCTGCAGTGTGTCTCCCCGCATCTGTGGGCCCAGGACGTGCAGCCCTGCATCCTGGACTGCCCGGTCAGGGGCAAGTGGCGAGCGCAGTGGCTGGAGACGGGCCATCCTGAGCTGCCTGAGCCTGTGATCTCAGGAAGAACAGCAGCTCTGTGGGGTGGGCCTCCGAGAGCTGAAGGGCGTCGCTAACAAAGTGGGTCTGTGACTGGGTTTGAGAGGCGTGTGCCCTCCACAGGGTGGGGGATGCCAGGCCGGGCACCCCAACATCTGCAAGCCCGCAGTGGGGAGCCCTGGTGTACCAGCTACTGTGGGGCTGAGGGAACTGGGGTGCTGGTCGGTCCACTCAGGGAGATGGTCTCGGGGGCCCTGGCCTGTGCCCCGCCCCAGCCTACCCCCCACTTTCGCTTCCCCATCATCATGGGGTTTTTTGGTATTAATTTTGATCATTTAAAAGGTTGTATTAGGTATTATTTGTCTTGATGCCTGAGTTTCCTGGGACGCCCTTAAACCCTCAGACCTAGCACGTGTGCGCACATGTGTACACAGTGTGTATGTGCACATGTGTACATGGTGTGCGCGCGCACGTGTGTGCACGTGTGTGTGTGAGCCCCCCATGGTGGCCTCTGCATCTCCCCGCCCAGCGGCCACTCTCAGACTTACTGGTCTCAGGTCCACTCTTAACAATCGCTGCAGACCCCAGAGAGCCTCTGTTCACGTGGGTCGTACCTATCCATGCCCAGCGCGTAGGAAAGCACCACTGAGCAATTTAAAAAATGTTTTCATGTTAACTTATTAAAATGGTAATAGACCCATTCTACGTTCATATAAATAACTTTAGAAAAATTTTATTTTCTGGAAGAGGGCAGGATGTAGTTCTGTTGCCCTCACCCCGTTGTAAACCCCACAGCCCCAGACCCGCCTTTTCTCCGTGCGCCCGGTTCTCTGCAGAGGCAGCTGCGGCCCAGGCCTCACACGTTGGGTGCAGGCCGTCCAGAGAGGACACCCTGCAGACGAGAGGGCTCCAGGCTTCCCCGGGGCCCCCTTATCTGCCAGCTGGCTGTCAGGCTTGCCCTTGTCCCCGGGGTGGTCTGGCTGCTCCCTGCTGGCACCTGTGCCGTGGTCTGGGTGTGCACGGCGTGTGTGCGTGCATGTGCACGTGTGTGCACGGCGCGCGGGTGTGGTGTGTGTGCACGGCGTGTGTGTGCGCGTGCATGTGCGTGTGTGTGCGTGGTGTGTGCGTGCACGTGTGTGCATGGTGTGTGTACGCATGTGTGCACAGCATGTGCGTGCACATGTGCACTGTGTGCATGGTGTGTGTGTGCACGGCGTGTGTGTGCATGTGTGCGTGGTGTGTGCACAGTGTGTGTGGCATGTGTGTATGGTGTGTGTGCGTGCACATGTGCACGGGAAATGGGCCCGAGGGACTCTGGAGTGTATTGGGCTCGACGAGGGCACCGGCCCCTCCTCACGCGCCCTTGTTGTGAGACGCACACACGTGTGCCATGCCGCAGCTGGAGTGCATTGGGCTACTGCGTGTGTCCATGTGCATGTGCAGTGTCCCAGCTGCGTGGGAGGCACATTTGTGGTATGCACCCCCCTCCACGGGCTCAGGTGTCCCATTTACAGGACTGGTCCATAGGCAGCTCGGCGTGCTCCATGTGCGTGTGTTGGGGGGGTGTTTCCCAGGGACAGTGACGTTGTGGAAGTCCCGGGACCCCAAGCAGGACACGTGGTCAGGCTGCCGTGGTTAGGCTGCCGTGGGCCCAGCAGTGGCTGGCCCTGTCTGTCCCCGGTGCTAGAAGCTGAGCGCTTGCCTGGACTCACCTGTGTGCTGACGGGCTCATTGGTACGCCTGTCTCCTCCCCTACGGTTCCCGCAGCTCCATGTGATCACATGTGTGTCCCTGCCTGGCTGTGGCCTCTGGGTTTCTCCCTCCCTCTGTGCTCTGTGGCTGCTGGGGTGCACCCACCAGGGTCCCAGGTCGGACTGGCAGTCGCTGCCGCAGACCTCAACGCATCCTGTCTGGGCCTTGCCTTCTGTTGGAGTCTGTTCTGTAGGCCCCCCAGGTCCTGGCTCTGCATCCCCCATTCCCCACACTGGCTCCTCGGGGCAGGGGATCGAGGGAGGGCTCCGTGCAGACCTTCCCGGGCCTGCCAGAGGCCGTTCTCACCTGGCCTGGACTGGAGGCTCTGGAGGAGAGAAGCCAGGCTGCTTAGAACAGGACCCGTGTGACCACAGGGCAGGCAGGTGCTGGCCAGGCTGACCTCCAAAGGCAGGCAGCCACGTGCACTCTCTGGGCCACTGTGCCTGATGCCCTGGTGTGCAGGTATGAGCATGTGCCCACAAGATGTGTGAGTCTGGCCAGGCTCAGAGCCCATGCCTGCAAAGGCCATGGGCAGCCCCAGGGCCCAGAGCCAGGCAGGTGTGGGCTGAGGGAGTCGGGGCCGAGTGACCGGCTCAGCCAGGCTGGGCCTTCGAATCCTGCAGGATGTCACATTCAGGCTCGGGCTGGAGGCCCCAGGCAGCAAACCTCAGATGCAAGCAGGACCGGGGCCTGGGGCGGGGCAGTCCCCGCGCCCGTGGTCCCACCACAAGCTCCAATGGTCGGCTCCTCCACCGAGAAGGCGGCTTGGGCTGCGTCTGGTTCTCTCGGAAGAAGGGTGACTGAGACATCTGGTGCCCGGGGTGGCGTCAGGAAGTGGCACGTCATCCCTGTCCTTTTGGTCGAGGACCAGCCTCGGTGGGAGCTTCCAGCCTCCTGGGGACCGCCGTGTGGCGGTGGCGGTGGCCCGGGTGGCGGGGCTGCTACGGGGCGGGGCAGGTGGTGGAGCTAGGAGCGCCGCCTTGGCGCCCAGCCCCTGTGCGCAGCCAGGGCATTGCTCCTTGTATAGCATTGGCTTCGGGACACCACGACCGTCCGCCGGGCGGGAGCTCCGTGTCGGCAGAGCGGCGGGTTCGGGCTGGACAGCCGTCCGCCCCAAGCTTCCGGGCCTGAGCCCTGCCCCTGTCCCCTCACAGGTCACGGTCACCACCATCGGCTACGGAGACAAGGTGCCCCAGACATGGGTCGGGAAGACCATCGCCTCCTGCTTCTCTGTGTTCGCCATCTCCTTCTTCGCGCTCCCAGCGGTAGGCGCGCCGGGCCGGGGGCGTGCGCGCACTCCCCGGCAGGGGTCCCCCGAGCAGGGCGCCGGCTCACAGAGGTGCCCCGCCCTCCCTGCCCCCAGAGCACCCTTTGCGGCAGGTGTGGGCGGCGGCCAGTGGGGTTCTTGGGTAACAAGACAGCGGGGTGCAGGCCGGGGGATTCACCCCGAGGGGTCGCAGGGAGGCCCCACCGCAGCTGCCCTGTGATGCCAGAGGCAGAGTCCACGCACCTGCTGAGACCTGGGCCAGGCCTTGACCCGTGCCCTCCCCGGAAATCATGGACCACGAGGGTTACACCTTTTAGTTTCCCATGTGTGCACATGGGTACGTGTGTCCGTGTGTCCGTGTAGGCTGTGGGCATATGTGACACGTCACTCACTACAGATACGTGTATGGATTCCGTGTGTGTCACACACACGTGTTGTGTGTCGTGTATGCGTCATGTAAGTGTAGGCAGGGTGCACACGTGTGTGTGTGTCTGCGTGTGTGTACGATTGATCCCCTCTGCGGACAGGGAGCTCCCTCCCTGAGAAGCTGGTCACATCCATCCCATTGGCAATCCTGGAGAGGCAGCCACAGACCCTCTTGCGCGGGGCTACCTTCTGTCTGAGCCGGTGACCCGGCGCCCACCCTGTCCCCCTGGCACCTGTCCTGTCTCCCAGGCGCCCGCCGTGTCCCCCAGGCTAGGCCAGGCAGTGGCTGCCCGCATGGACACAAGCCCTGGTTTCTGCTCCTTCCCAGGGGATTCTCGGCTCCGGCTTTGCCCTGAAGGTCCAGCAGAAGCAGAGACAGAAGCACTTCAACAGGCAGATCCCGGCGGCAGCCTCGCTCATTCAGGTGATGGCGCCCGCCATTGTCACGTCCAGCCTCACATCTGTGGGTAAACACCAGTTGGTGTCCGTTCAGAGATTCCAGAACTGCTCTTGGCCATGATGTTCCATGCGGGTCCCTCTGGAGCGGAGGTGCAGACCTGCACCCACTGCCGTGCCTTCTCCTGGGAAACGTGGGCCGTGCTGACAGGGTTGACATGGGAGCAGGGCGCCCAGCTCCCTCCCTGGCGGGTCCTGCAGAAGGTCATGTCCTGCGAGGCAGGCCAGGGGACAAGGTTGTGCCCTACCCAGACCTGGGGGAGGTCTTTCCGTGGGCCTCTCCCCTCCCAGCCACAGCGACCGGCCTTGGCGTCTTCCTCCTCGTTCTCCTTCCGTGGCCACTCCCCTACTCTGCACTGGAGCAGGTCTGGGAAGGAAAAGGGAAGGGTCCCGGTGTGGCCATCCCCCAGGGGGGCTGGGGCCCTGCTTGTGCAGTATGGGCACCTTCTGGGTATCCCTGGCACCCCACAGGCTTGGACTCCCCAGTGACAGCAAGTGGGACTGGCGAGCCAATAGCATGGCCACACCCTGGATTCTGGGGCCCCTCAGTGCCTGATGGGGACCCCAGGGCTGCTGGGGGCCGGAGGAGGCAGAGCCTAAGAACAGTGGGGGAAATCAGGGGGCCCCGAGCCCCTGGACACTCAGCTGTGCTCTGTGACCCAGGGCTCTGGGAACACACCAGAGGATGGCTGGTCCTTTTAATGTAAACACAGACTCAGGCAGAAAACCATATTTGAAAACCAGGTCCCAGAGGGCCAGGGGGCGGAGGAGTGGATATGAGCAGGCCCAGGGCACAGGCGTGGTCCATGTCCAGCCGTGGATGTGGGACTCTCTGCCCAGTGGGGCAGCTGTACCCAGAGCTGGATGACCCCCGGGGACGGCCTGGGGTCACCCCCGTGGCCTTGTCGCCTGCACCCTCTGCCCTAGGCAGGACCCCGTGGGGGACGCCAGCCGTCAGGCACAGCTCCGCCTGGGAGCTACAGCTCAGCCCCGGGCTCCCCCTTGTCCCTCTGAAGCCCTTCCGGAACCCACCGTCTGGGGCCTGGACCATGTACCTGGACGGGAAGGAAATAGCAGGGGCCATAAAGCCGAGGGGCTGGGCCCCCTCAGGCATGGTTTTATGGCCCTACAGCCTTCTCCTTTCGGGGAGACCATAAATCAGGCCGTAAAATGAGCCCAGGCCGCTGTGGGCAGACTGCCGGTGGGAGGGGGGCGCGGCGGATTCCTTGCTGAGCCTTGTGCCTTGGGGGCGAGCCTCCCCTGTGAAGGCCGCGCTCGGGTGGTGCGTTCAAGGGGGTGCGGACATGCCTGCCGCTGGAGGATGGGGATCCTGGGGGGGCGGGAAGGACGCAGTGGCTGGCGATGCATTCGTGGGCAGGACACGTGCCTGCCGCTGGGGAAGGTGGGACGTGGAGGTGGCGCGTGGGCCTCAGAGGGGCCAGGCCTGTGGCCTTTCTCGTGGGTAGCATGAGAGCTGCCGTGTTTGTCCAGGTCCCCATCGCGGGTGGTGTCACGGCCGCCCAGGAACCCTGCAGCCCCGTGGCCGGCAACGACAAGGCCCCCAGGATACGTTCCCATCTGAGGCTCCCTCCTATCCCTCACTGTCCACCCAGACGCAGTGTGTCCGCCCCTCGGATCCCCTGCGGTGGCGTTCCCTCCTCCAGGTCATCCCTGCATGGTGGCCATTATGGGCATCTCTCTAGAATGTGGGCCCAAGGCCCTTCTCACCTGCATGATGTCCAGAGACTCCCCCATGACTGCAGACGGTGCCCAGGCACTGGGACCCCACATTTGGGCCTCTGGGAGGGACCTTGCTCTGCCACCCCTCCTGCCTGGTGCCTGCAGGCCCAGGGCGTCCTGTTTTTGTGCCCGTCCCTGCACCCACCGTGCATGGCCCAGGAGAGGCAGCCAAGAGGTGTCTTTGCATCTGAGAAGGGACCAGGCTGGGGAAGGCGGCAGCAAGTGCGCTGGGGTCACAGACGAAGACTCTGTGGTGTTGAGCTGCAAATCCCAGCCAGCATGTGGGTCTGTGAGCTGCCTGGTGCAGGGATGGCCCGGGGAGGTGGGGGCTGGCCTGCAGGATGGGGTGTGGGCAGGATCGGGGAGCTGCAGCTCCCATGGGAGGCCGTTGGGCAGCTCAGCAGCTGACCGCCTCTCCCTTGTGCTGGTTCAGACGGCCTGGAGGTGCTACGCGGCTGAGAACCCCGAGTCCTCCACCTGGAAGATCTACGTGCGCAAGCCCGCTCGGAGCCATGCGCTGCTGTCCCCCAGCCCCAAGCCCAAGAAGTCCGTCATGGTAACAGCCCCCACCTGCCACCCAGACAGGGTCCCTCCTTAGCGGGTGGGGAGGCCTGGGGGGCCATGGCTCCTGGCCAGGGTTTGACCCTGGGGTCAGCTGAGCTCCCGTTAGGGCAGCAACACCACTCTGGGCCTGGGGAAGGGGGGCGCGGGTGTGCCGGGCACCGCCGCCCCGGGGTCCCCATGGCGCCGTGGTGTGTGCACTGGTGCTGCAAGGCCAGGGCCATAGGGGGCCCGGAGGAGGAGCCCCAGGGTGCAGGACCAGCCAGTTCTGGCCGGCGGTGGGAGAGAAGGCTCTCGAGAGGGCCCTGATGTCAGGCTCTCTGCTGGGCACGGTGGGTGTCGGTCGGGGCAGAGGTGGCTGCCCCGGCTCCAGAAAGAGGGCCTTGAGGTCGT
Source organism: Callorhinus ursinus (assembly GCF_003265705.2). NCBI lineage: Eukaryota > Metazoa > Chordata > Mammalia > Carnivora > Otariidae > Callorhinus > Callorhinus ursinus. The sequence continues at coordinate 717,986 of NW_027397113.1, forward strand.
GGTGCAGGGGGTTTGGGCAGGTTTGGGGCAAGGATGTCGTGACCGGCTGGTGTGGTGAATGAGGGTGGCGCCCAGCTCTCCCGGGAGCCAGTTGCCCCCAGAGCCCCTGCACCCTCTGTTCCTTGTGCCGAACACCCCCCAGACTCCCCATTGCCTCCTCAGAGAGGCCTTTGCTGGCCCCGGGCTGGCCGCCGGGCCGCCCCCCCGACACGCCGTCCCTCCGGGCGGCCCTTGTCGGCACGTGCCCCGGTGCGCTCTGGGACGTTTACCTGTTTGCCGGCTCCCTGCCCGCCCCTCAGCCCGAGCTCCCGGGCAGCGCCCGTGCCGAGCCCCCCGTGGGACCCCTGGCAGCCCCGCAGTGCCGCCACCAGCCGCGCTTGGCCCCTGAGGCCTGGTTCCCTGGCAGGTGCCCAGCGGGGGCTGCCAGGGGGTTCTGGGGCTAGCGGACGCCCGGGAACCGCCGGCTTACCGCTTGTCATTTTAGGTAAAGAGAAAGAAGTTCAAACTGGACAAGGACAATGGGGTGAATCCTGGAGAGAAGATGCTCACGGTCCCCCACATCACGTGCGAGCCTGTCTCTGAGGCACGGAGGCCGGACCACTTCTCCGTGGACAACTGTGACAGCTCTGGTGAGAAGCCTTCGCCCCAGGCGAGGGTGTGGGGACAGGGACGGGCACTCGGCTCCCGCTGACCTGGCGTCTGCCCGGCAACGTCCTGCCCTCCCCGCCACGGCGCAAAGGCAGGTCCCTCTGAGGAGGCGGGACCCCACTCTGGAGGGACCCTTCCCCTTGCTCTGTTCCATGCTCTGGGGGGCTGGACGCCGGGCCCCGCCTCGGTCGTGCTGTGTGGCTGGCGCCCCGTGTCTGGTAGAACGGAGGCGGCCCGTGCGTGTTGACCCCCCCATTCCTGGCAGAGTGGGGACGGGGCATCCAGAGCCAGCTCTGTGCACCCACACTTGTCCCCGTCCTTGACGCCGTGGGTCTTTGTTCTTCCGGCACTTCTGTGTCCGTCGCTCCCTTCTGGGACATCTTCCCGGCACCCACAAGAGCGTGCCAGCTTACTGGCCGCTGTGGGGACAGTGTTACTGTCTCTACTGGCGGAGAGGGACAGGCTCACATTGTTCCTGACGCTTTGTGCTTATGGGCGCCCAGCCTGCCAAGTGCTCGGTTCTCAGGCGGCTGACCCCTGATGCATCCCCCTGCATGTGGTCCCAGTCCCCTGGCAGCAGGGCGGAAAGTGTTCCGGAAAGGGGCTGCGGCCACTCCCTGTGCCTCAGGGCTGCCTGTGGACCGGGCCAGGGTGCCCACCCCGCTGGGCACTGGGCCACTGCAGCCCCAACCCGTGCGGTCGGGATTCCGCTCTGGCCTGAATCTGGCCACTTCGCTGGTGAGCCCCCGGGATGCGCGCCCCGCCCGCCCCCTGGAGTGGGCACAAGGGACAATTGTGCCAACAAATGCCCGCCCCCCCCAACTCCGGATCCAGGGGCAGGACCATTGTCACGATGCAGATGGGGGCTCTCCGCAAATGCTAATGGGCAGGTCGGGCATGGGGAGAAGCATCTCTGGCTGTTTGCTGAATGCGGGGAGCTGCATTCAGACTGTTTGCTGTTATGAAGTGCCCGGGGATGCCTGCGGAATGGTAATGAGGCACAAGAGCAGGGAAGTCAGGCTTCCTTTGTGGAATGCTTTTGCATGGAGGAGTTTTGCTTTCCCGCTGACACGATAGGTCAGCCCAGCCCCGGGGCCGCGGCGTTGCCGGAGCCTTAGCTGTTGGCCTGGCCCCAGGGGGCCCCGCGTGGCCCCAGCCTGAGGGTGGTGGCTGAGGCTCTCCAGAGCCCTGGTGGGGGAGGAGGGGCCTCATCCCGGGCAGATGCCGTCTCTGGGACGGGCCCACAGCCCCGGCCCCGACACAGCAGGGCGCGAGCAGCCAGGATGAATTCCACCCCCGGCCGGATCCAGGCCTTGCACTGGAGCCTGGCCCGCGTGCATCATCCAGGTGCACCAAGGGGCGTGTGAGGCAGGTGCCCTCCCCTTCCCGGCGCTGGCCTGTGCACAGCCCCCCACCTCCGTGGTTTCTCTCCATGTCTGGAGCCCACGGCGTCTCTGGGCTTCTGTCCTGTGGCACCTAGGGTCCTCGGAATGACTGCCCACCCGCATTCATGGCCTCCGGAGTCTTGTCTCCACCCTTGTAATCCCCGGGTGGAAGAGGCCCTAACTGGCCACAGGAGGACCTGTGGTGGCAGCAGGCAGGGTGGATGTCAGGAGCCCTGCCCTCCAGGCTCACATCCTTCTGCAGGTTCCAGCGCCCCCCTGCTCACCTTGTTCTGGTCACCAGGGTCTACGGTCAGGAGCCCGGCGCGCGGGGGTCTTGCTGTTTGTTCCTGCTCGTGGTTCACAGGAGAGCCCGGTGCTCATGAGCCTAATTTGTGGGCGCCGTCTAGAGCTGGCGCTGTGCCCCCGGCCGCACCCGCCAGGCCTCGCCTCTCTCCCCTCAACTGGCAGCCATCCCCGACCGCAGCCCCAGATCCCACCCCGCGCCCCTTACCCATGCTGCCGTCGCCCTGTGTTTGGGTTTGACCTTTTTAAACCATCCTCTGAATCAGTCACTTGTATAGAGTTGAGACTTGCTTACATTTACCAAGAGATTTGCTGGGTTTCTGCTTCAGAGTTTGGGTTTAATGTTCTTCTTCCTGAAGGTCCGCCGACGGTCAGCTCGGTTTTTGTTTGTCTGACATCATCACATTTTGCCCTTGCTGTTGGGTGACAGTCTAGTTGAGGAAGAGGTGACGGGTTGAGATACATATTCCCTCCGAACGCTCAGCAGATGTGCCGCAGAGTCTGGTTTCCGCCTGTCGTCCAGCTCCTTGGCCACCCTGGGGAGGTGACCTGACCCCCTCTGGGGGCTCCCGGTGCCTTCCCTTGGACTCCAGTGCCGGGTCGTGTCACTGCAGTGGGGCAAGGTGGGGGCTAGCTCTCTGTCCCACCATCCTCTGGGATCCCTGAATCTGAGGGTTCGTGTCTTTCATCCGGCGTGGACATTAGCACAACCCTGTCAGAAATTATCGCCTCCCCTAACGGCTCTGATCTGCCCTGGAGACTTTGACTCAGCCATCTCGGTCTGTCCTCCTTGGTTGTCTCTAATATTTTCCTACTCTGTCTCCCCAGCTGCCTTCTTGGCAGCTTCTTCTCAGTTTGCGGACTGTTCCGACGTGTCTGACCCACTGGTTAGTCCACCTGCTGGGATTTTAATTTCAAGGACCTCACATTTTTTCCACTTCTGTGCATCCTTGTGTGAGGGCGTGATTTGCTCAGTCTTCGCAGCTTGTGTCTTCCTCATAGTGTACAACTTGGAATTAATCAGTCACTTGAACATGCTAATGTCATCATCCGGGCCACGATGTCATCGTTCGTGCCACCACGTCATCACCCGTGCCATGATGTCATCACCGGGCCATGACATCGCCATCTGTGTCATGATGTCATCATCCGGGCCATGACGTCATCACCCATGTTAGCACATCACCATCCATGTCATGACATCATCATCCGGGCCACGACGTCACCCTCCGGGCCATGACGTCACCGTCCCAGCCACCACATCACCATCCGGGCCACGTCATCATCTGTGCCACACTGTCGTCCATGCCATGGTGTCATCGTCCATGGTTCTTGGAGAGTCTACCTCTGTTCACGGTGGCTTCAGCAACTCCTTCCCATGATGGCTGGTTTCCCGGTGGTCAGTGGGGGTCTTTATTTGGGGCTCCTGTGGGCCCTGTTGAGGGGACGTTGCCCTGGAGACCTTGTCCCTTGGATGGGGTGACGCAGTGCACCCCTTCAGAATGTCTGTGGTGTGGGATCTTCGAGATGACCTCACGGTGTCAATACAGGCCCGGTCTCTCGTGAGAACAAGCCCGTCCCCACGCAGCGAGAGGAGACCTCACTCCTAGTCCACAGACACAGGCCAACACCAACTGGTTTTCTCTCTCCTCGGCATTTGCCCCACCTGGCTTGGCGGCTTGGTTCCTGCTTTGCGTTGTTTCTGTGATTGGAGTCTGCCCTCCGTTCATTCGGCCTTGCTGGAGGCCCAGGTTTACGTGTGGAGTCTCAGTCCCCACTTCTGGCTTCATGCTGGTCCCCGGCCTGGCTCTTCGTCCAGACCACAGCATGGCTCCTCAGGTGAGCGGACGCCCGGGACCGCCCACGCCCATGGTCTGCGCTGTGGCCCTGAGGGACGCCCTCGGCCAAGCCTGTAGAAGACGTTTGTCATTTTGGCGAGCTTGTTCGGGAGTTTGTCCAGAGAGGGTTTTGACGGCATCAGGTTATTGCTGGAAAGAGAAGTCCTCGTGTTGGTGACAGAGAGAGTGTCCCCGGCAAGGGAGGCCATGAGCTCCCTGCCGGCAGAGGGCCGGGCCGTGACCCTCCCGGTTGGAACTGCCCGGGGCTCCCTCAAACCAGCAGTAGAATTTCAGAGGCTGCCCCTGGAGATTCTGAGTCACAGGGCCTGCGGGGAGGCCCAGGAGCGTGTCTGTAATGTGCCCCTGCTTACTCTGGGGACTGTCCCTGGGGACCCCGAGGACACAGCCCAGCACTGACCACAGGGGACTAGAGCAGGGCTTCTGTGATTCCAGGTCTGTCTGACCTGGGCCCCCTCCTGGCACCTTCACCGGGGTCCAGGCCAGCCTTTCGTTACAAGAGCTCTCCCCAGATGGAAAACACAAAAGAGCTTTCTCCATGCAGTAAGCCTATCAACACATAAACTTCAGCTAGGATGCTTCACAAAGAAAGACGGGCTACTCTCCCCCTGAGATCAGGGATACAACAGGAACAAGGACACACTGCTCTTGTCACTTCTGGTCCGCATGAACCTGGAGGTTCTAGCCAGTGGAACAGTCGAGAAAAAGACATTGCAGACGTCCAGGTTGGAAAGGAAGAGGTAAAACCCTGTCCGTTGGCAGGTGGCGTGGTTCTCTGACGCGCGGGCAAGATGACCACGGAACGAGCGTGTGAGCGGACCCAGGGCCACATGCAAACATCAATTCTACCTCGACGTTCTGGCAGCAAATAATATGATGTCAAAATTTTAAAAATACCCTGTTCAGCGGGGAGCCTGCTTCTCCCTTTCCCTCTGTTGCTACCCCTCTGTTCATGCTCACTCTTTCTAAAATTATTTCAAAACTTGCACTTACTGTAACATTAAAAACATGAAATACTCAGAGGGTGATCTAACAAAAGATGTGAACATAAAACATTGCGGGGAGGCATCACAGAATCCCCAGGTCTGGGGAGAGGTGCGCCGTGCTGCCGGATCACCAGCCTCAACATTCATCTCTGAACTCAATGGGTTAGCCATCAGAATCCCACCGGGCACTTTGTGAAAACTAATGAGCTGGTTCTGAAATTTGCGTGGAAATGACCCTGAAGTTCCAAAACAATGTTTAAAAACGAGCAGAGTTGGAGGACTAGCATGAGCATAGAGATTAAGTGAATAGAATGATAAACAGAATAGAGTTCGGATAAACCTACACGCGTAGGGACAGGTGACTTCTGACCGAGGCACAGAAAGGAGAAAGGATAGCAGTTTCAACAAATAGCATGGGAACAGCTAGAGCATCAATCTGCCAAACAGTGAACTTGGAGCTACGTCTTACATCATACACAAGAATCAGCTCAAAATTTATCACGGAAATAGAAGCCTAAAAGTTACAGAAGAAGATGCAGGAGAAAATCTCTGTGACTTTGAGAGCTAAGCTTCTCGAACATGACACCAGCAGCATGAGATATGATAAGAACCAACCATTTGGACTTTTCAAAATTAAAAACCTCTCTTTGAAAGACGGTATTAAGAGGATGAAAAGATAAAGCCCAGACGGGGAGAAAATATTTTCAAATCATCCATCTGATAAAGGATTTGTGTCCAGAATATGAGAGGGATGCTTATGGCTGAGGAATAAGACAAAAACAAATAAAAACAGGCAAAAGGTTTAAACAGACACTCATCAAAGAAGAGAAACAGGGGCGCCTGGGTGGCTCAGTCAGTGAAGCATCTGCCTTTGGCTTGGGTCATGATCCCAGAGTCCTGGGACTCAGTCCCATGTCAAGCCTGCTTCTCCCTCTGCCCCCCCCAACTCCACCCCCACTTGTGCTCTCTTGCTCACTCCCTCTCTCAAATAAGTGAATAAAATCTTTAAAAAAGAGAGAGAGAGAAATGGATAAGTACAAGAGAATATATTTGATATCATTAGTTATTAGGGAGATGCAAATTAAAACCACGATGAGGGGCGCCTGGGTGGCTCAGTCGTTAAACGTCTGTCTTCGGCTCAGGTCATGATCCCGGGGTCCTGGGATCGAGCCCCGCATCGGGCTCCCTGCTCATGGGGAGCCTGCTTCTCCTTCTCCCTCTGCCTGCCCCTCCCCCTGCTTGTACGCTCTCACTCTCTGTCAAATGAAATAAAATGAGTTGTTACTACACAATTACTATATTGGCCAAAATTAAGATAATTTTACCAAGCGTGGTGACTGGCCTGGGGAAGATGCTATCACCCACACAGGTACACCGGGGACATGGTGCTGGCACCCTCGTGCACACCCAGCGGTACAGTAAATGGTGCCGCTGTGGAAATCAGTCTGGGACTTTCTTAATATGTTGTATGTGCACCTGCCGTATCATCCAGCCATTCTATTCCTCAATACGTGTCCAGGAGGAATAAGAGCAGACACACATACTGACACGGTTTCATGGAGTTTGTTCATAGTCATTTCATGGAAACTGGAAACGTTGCAAATGCCCATCAACATCCGACAAAATGCTTTTTAAATCATGGTATACCCACACGATGATATACCACTACTCAGAAATAGCAGAGAATGAGCCACGAGCACACAAAACAGCCTGGATAAATAGCAGGATAATTATGATGACTGAAAGAAGCCAGGCACAAAATAAATTAATTAATTAATAAGAGGAAAGAAATAAAGAAAAGGGAGAAAAAGAGTTCAGGGTGCCTTTTTCTATTTGTATGAAACTCTAGGAATCGCTGACTGGTCTAGAATGAGGGCAGGCCGAGCGGCTGTCCTGGGATGTGTGGGCATGGAGATCTGGTTGGGGGGAGCTCAGAAGGCCACAGAGAGACCCAGGGGGTGAGGGCTATGCTCATGATCCTGATTGTGCCAACGGTTTCATGTGTCCAAAGTTACCAAAATCGTATACTTTGAACATGGGTAGTTTGTTATATGTCCATTATGCCTTGATGAAAAAAAAAACATAAAAATATCTTGCATAACAAGAAATACCCCAATAGATTTTTTTAAATGATAATCTGGGGAAAATAGTCACCGCTCATATCATACACATAGGGCTAATTTCATCAGGCTGTCGGGAAACTCTGTAAGTCCTGAAGACAAAAGGATAAAAGATATAAATACAGTTCTAGAAAAAGGAGATACTGAGCTGCTTACAGATGAACAGATGCTGATAACCTCAGTTAGGATCACAGAAATATAAATTAAAGCCATGGGGGCTTGACCTCTCTGACGGGTAGTCGCCCATGGGCCAGTGTGCTTGGAAAGCCTAAGCTCAGCCATGGACGCTGGGAGGATACATGGATGCAGGCGCTATGGAGACACATAAGGCAGTTTGCATGAAAATTCCAGATGCACGTGCCCTTCTACCCTTCCAGAAATGTATTCTGCACTCACATTGCACATTTGCAAAATGACCCGTGGTCAGGGGACTGATTTCTGCAGTTGTTAAATAGCAAAAGATGGCAAACCACCAGCATCCCCGAGTGGAGCTCAGCTTCAGGGGAGTGTCGTATGTGCATCCCTGATGGCCCGCACCTCGGGCTCAGAAGAGGAGGAAATCGGGCAGCATGTGTGTGCAGATACAGTGTTGGAGGAAGGGGAGCCCCGCGAATGTGTCTGGGGACAGCCTGAAAAGAATGCTGGAATCACCTTCTCTGAGACTCAACCACACAGCAAAGTTGTAAAACCATCTGGGCTGGTGCATGTGTTAAAGGAGATCTTTAATCTCTTTTTAGTCTGCTTTATGCTAATTTGTTCTAAATCAATGTGCTGCCTCTCTCAGGGTAATGTATTCATTGCTATTTAATCTTCGAGGGTTGCAATTATGTTGCCATTTGGTAGCAACAAAGTTACTTCTAGTGATTTTATGTTCTTCCGGCTTGGTCAGCCCTTTGTTTCTTGCCTGAGCTTTCAGCTTTTACAGTTCTGCTACCCTCCCCCCAATCTCACGAGAAGTTGATCCAGTTTATCTCATTTTATTATATACTTACTTTCTTATTCAAGAACTACCTTTTTGCTTTTTTGTTTTCTGTTTCCCCAACTTGGGCTTTTATATCTATTCATTCCCTCTCTCAGATCAATTCACTTTTTAAAAAACTTAAGGAAGAGTAACAGTGGGTTGATTTAAAGTCTCTCTTCTGCAAGTTTTAGAAGTCAGATGTTTTCCTCTGGTGCAGGGTTAGCTGAGGCGTAGATCTTGCTGTGAAATATGTTCCTTGTCTTTGCTTTCTTGATCGTTGTTTATGTTTTGACTTTCTCTTTCATCTGAAGAAATGTTTTCTCACTTTTTAAGCAGAACATTTTTTATCTCTGTTGCAGTTTCTAATTTAACAGGCTTATAGGGAGAAGATATGGCCTTTGAAATAGTTGCATTTTTCCAGTAAAGATTTTCTCTGTGTCCAAGTACAAACATGAAAGCATTGCTTTTGTAAATGTTCCGTGGGCCTAAGTTAAGATATATTCTCTATCTGCAAAACACAGACTTTCATTTGTATACACAGATAAAACCTACATTGTGACGGATCACACACACAAGCGCGCGCGCGTACATTCATGGCATCGTTCAGATCTGTCCCACCTTTCCTGGCTGTTGTTACTTTAAAAAATCTAACACCAAATTCTGCCAGATTCTGAAACAGGAAAATTAAATCCTTCTTCCTTTACAATTTTGTCTTTAGAGGTCGAGTGGCAGATTCATGGGGTGGTTCTGAGCACAACCTGACAGCCAGGAGGCTCTGCGAGTCTCCCCGGTGTGACTCTGAGCTGGCTCCTGCCTTCTCTGGGCCTCAGTTTCTGGACCCGCGAAATGGGGATCCTAGCAGGGCTGCGCCCCGGACTATGGTGTTGACCAAACAAGTTAGGACCCTGGGCCTGTGTGTCGCTGGCTTCCGGGTGCCTCTGGCCTCCTCCCCTGCCAAACAACCCACTCTCCACCTGGCTCCTCACACCACCTATCTTGGGGCTGGTCTTTCTTTTACGGTTTCTTAAAATTGTATTGCTTTATAATCTTCACACCATGAACTCTGCAGCTGGGTATGATGTGTAGGCTTCGGTGAGTCCTTTGTTCCTTGTTTGCTTGGTCCCCGTCCCCTCTGGGACCCAAGTGAGTAGTCTAGGATTTATTCTTGTTCTCCGCAGGCTCCAGCTGTAACAGGGGCCGGTCACTGCCATCCAAGCCCATGGCCTTGTGCCACGCCTGCTTTCTTGCCTTTCCCCTTCAGTCCACATGGTGAGACTCCCTCCAAGGCTGCTGGAGCAATTCATCCTGAGATTTTCAATCTCCCCTTCATCCCCCATGGTGGGCAAGAGCCACAGTCTTTCCCACTGCCAGAAATCTCCTTTGCTTCGGGTTTGGGCCAGTCTTCCAGAAACCTCCCTCGAACCCCAAGTACAGGTCCTTTCGTTTCTCTGTCCTAATTGCCGGGATGCATTAGTTTACTGGAGGCTGCATAACTGCGTGGCTTAAGCCACAGAAGTTTCCGTCACTGTCCCGGAGGCGGAAAGGCCGGATCAAGGTGTGGCCAGGGCTGCTCAGTCCTGGGCTGGTGGAGGGTCACCTTCTCGCCTCTCCTCACCGAGTCTTTCCTCAGTTTCCTGCTTTGATAGAGACACCGGCTGTATTGAAGTAGGAGCCTCACTCACAGCCTCATTGGAACCTAACGTCCTTTGAGGCTCCTTCTCCAAATATCACATACGGAGATGCTGGGACGGAGCGCTCTGAACTCTGAGCCTCAGGGACTTGGTTCAGCCCTTAACACAGGAACAGGTGCATTAACCATCAGTGAGTGCTGCCTGGCCTCGCCCTTCTGCAGGCGGGGCTCCCCTTCCTGGCACCCCCGCCAGCCAGCCATGGCAGGGCAGCATCCTCTCCCGTCAGAGGAGGGAAGCAGTGCTTCTCCCCCGAGGCCCTGCTGGCATTTGGGGTCAGATCGGGCTTTGCAGAGGGGCTGCTGTGTGCACCGTGGGACACCGACAAGCAGAACGTCTCTAGATATTGCTGAGTGTCCTGCGGGGGGGGGGGGGGGGGCACTGCTCCCAGTTGAAGACCACTAGGCTGAAGGGACACCTGAGAGCTTTTGGAGGTTTGGGTTTTTTTTAACTGTTTATTTGCACATGATTTTGAGCTACAGAAAAACAGCAAGAATATGAATGAGATCTAAAACATTCACATGCTCTTTAATCTGCAGTTTGCTGATGGTTAATAGTTTGCCCCCACATCGTGCATCCCCCTTTCAATATGTACAATCACGTAGCTGGTTGCTAAGCCGTTGCCACATAAGTCACATGCCCCATAGACCTTTGCCCCTAAACCTTCTGCTGGGTATTTCCTAAAAATAAAGGGACCCCCTTTTAAAGCGACGGCACACTTCAGAACAGCCTCCTCCCACAGACGTGGATCCAGTCCCCTCACCTCCTCAACCGTCCGTGTCCTGGTGTTGCCGGAGGACACGGCTGAACCTTTCACATACTCCTCCCTCCGGGGCAGTGTCTAGTGCGGGGGCCCAGGGGACCAGCTCTTTGGCCCTCTCTACTCTGGAACATGCCTGGTCTCTGCCTCTTATGACATTCAAGTTTCTGAGGGTGACAGTCCTGCCATTTCTTGGGGGTTTTGCTGGATGTTTCCTTGTGGTTGGATTTGGGTTGTAACTTCCCAGCTGGAATGTCCCATCAGTGACAGGGTGTCCTTCTTGGGGGGACCCACCCTGAGGCACATGATGCTCCCCACCCCTCACTGGTGGTGATACAGCTTTAATCACCCATCAAAGAGCCAGTCATTCTACATTGCTTTGCAGCCGATAAGCAACTGGGGGAAATAATCTAAAGCCATGAACATATCCTGTTGCTTATTAAAAAAATGTCTTCTGGATTTAGAGGCTTTCTGGAACCGGGCTTTATGAGGGTGATTGCAAAACGATGCTTTTCCAGCTCTATCACTCTTCCACTAAAATCGGTCCAATGAGAATGGTATTCCAAGGGAAAATATCTCAACTTTGTGCCGTGGGAAAAGCTTTCCTTCTCCCCCATTTATTTACTTCTGTTGACTTATTATCTATATGCATGGGATCATGGATTTTTGTATGATAATTCTTACTGTCCTTCATTATTTCGCTAATTAAATTGTCCCAGATTTGGCTGGCTTCTGTGTCCTTGTGACATGCTCACATTTTTTTGGTTGTTTGTTTTTTAGCATTTCTTTATGTTCTGGTAAAACAAGATTCAAGCTTATTTCATACACACTCTGCTCCAGCCCCAGAGTCCATCAATTTTCTGAGGAGCTCTGGTTCTTTTGAACGGGGGGTGAAATTACTGGAAACCAAAATCTGGGCACTGGGTGTGCCTGTTGCTACTAGGCATCTTTTCTCCTCCGCCCTTCTGTGCACGGAGCTAAGGAAATACACACAAAGGTGTGCACATGTAAATACCTGTGTGCGCACAGACACACCCCTGGGAAATCTGGAGCCCACGCCCGTGTCCCTCCTTCTCCTCTGTCCAGACTGGGCATCCCTCACCTGCAAGCCTGCTTCGTCCCTAGTGAGATGACTGCCTCCCCGCCCCATCAGCACGCAGACTCGCTGCTCACTACGCACCTAACATGTTTTCTTCGTCGCTTTGTCCCCGCCACCATCAAGTCAGACCTGCTGGCTTGTTTGTAGTTCTCCGCCTCCTCCCACTCAAGATTAAGGTTGCTTAGTCAAGCACTGTGGTCTCAAAGCGCTGGCGATAATGATTTCTCTCCTCTCTCCCACACTCTTCCTCTTCTCTCTCCTTTCAGTGTGGTTTTGTCACTCATTTGAAAATTAGTTCTGTACGCTTCATTTTTTTTTTTACTTGTTTTTTAAAACCACTTCATGGAGGTACAATTTATGTACCATAAGACTCACCCATTTTCAGTGTAATTCCGGGAGACTTACTGACTTCTGCAATCATCACCACGATCTGGGTTTGGACCCCCACCCCCACCCCGCCGTAAGACCCGCCGCGCCCACGTGGGGTCCATCCCTGTCCCCACGCCCAGCACCAGCCACCCCTCCCACAGCCACAGCAGGCCCTAGATGTGCAGGCTCTAGACAGTGGTAGAAAATGGAATCTTTGCTTTCCTGGCTGCTTTAAGCATGTTTTTGAGGCTCATCCAAATTATAGCACCTAAAGTGTTTCATTCCTTTTTGTTGCTGAAAAGTAAGTACTCATCGTGCGGACAGCCCCATTTTTTGCTCACCCACTCACCAGTTGAGGGATCTTCCCGCATTGTTTTGCCTTGTTCCCACCTCCTGGCGATTATACGAAACGTGGTTACGAGCTGTGTGCGCGCACTTTCCTTCATCCTGCGGAGGTACCGGCAGAGGAATGGCTCTCGTGGTAACTTCGGGTTTCCCTTCTTGAGGAATTGCTAGGCGGTTTTCCAAAGTGGATGTACCGTTTTACATTCCCACCACCAATCTGTGAGGGTTTCTGTTTATCCAGAACCTTATTACTATTTCGCGTGTTGTCTTTATTCTAGCCACGTGGGTATCTCGCTGTGGCTTTGATTTGTGCTTCCCTAGTGACAAATGATGCTCAGAATTTTTTCATGTGCTCGTTGGCCAGTTACGTATCTTCTTTGGTGAAATGTCTGTTTGGATCTTTGGCCCATTTTTAAACATTAAACTTTGTGTTTTTAGACATTCAGATGCAACCGTAAGAGAAGCCACAGAGATCCCACATGTCCTTTATGCGGTTGTCCTGGGGGCTCTCGTCATTGGAAACCAGAGTCCAAATCACAACCAGGCTGACGTCGAGACAACCGAGGATCGGGCCATTCCTGTGTCAGGGGTCCCGGGTGTGTCCTCTTTGTAGCCACACCGACTTCCCTCCCTCTCTCGCCCCCCCAATCCCTTGACACCACTCACCTGCTCTCCACTCCCCCAATTTTGTCATTTCAAGAACGGCGTATAAATGGGCCACACAGCACCTGAGTGTTTGCAGTTGGCTTTTTTCATGTAGCGTAACTCTCAAGACTATCTGTAGCTCGTTCGTTTGTATAGCCGAGTGGCATTCTGTGGCGTGGACACACCAGTTGGTTTAACTCCTCGCCTGCTGGAGGACAGCTGTGTGGTTCCCAGTTTGGAGTTACTACGAGGCTGAATAACAGGCCCCAAAACATTGAGGTCCAGATTCCTAGAACCAGGGACTGTCACCTTATATGGTGAAGGAGACTCCACATACACGCTTAAATTAAGGATATTGAGACTAGGGGGGATCCTGGATTATCCTGGGGTCCAGTGTCATCATAAATGTCCTTGCAGGAGGGAGGCAGAAGGGGATTGGACGACAGGAGAGAACAGTGACGTATCACCGGAAGCAGGGGGAGAAGACGCAGTGTGCGTGTGAGTCAGGACCACCAGCTAGGGAAAACAGGCAGCTTCCAGAGGAAAGAGAAGGCAGGGGAGTGGATCCTCCCCGAGAGCCTCCACAAGGAATCATACCTGTCCAGGATGTTCACTTCCAACTTCTGGAACAACTCTTCGGAATTGCCGAAGAATCCATTTGCGTCATTTTAAGCTGCTGAATTTGTGGTAATTTATGACAGTGGCCCCAGAAGAGTAAGACACAGATGAAGTTGGCATGAATACCCATGGACAGGTTTTTGTGTGAACGTGATGTGGTTTCTCCGGGATAAGGCCCCGGGGGTGTACTTGCTGAGTACGTCTTCTAGAAATGGCAAACCCGTTCTCCCCCGTGGCCGTACCGACTTCACGTCCCCTCCTGCAGTGTCGGGGTGACCCCGTTTCTCCGTGCCCCTGCCAGCGTCTGGTGTGGACACTGGTTTTCATTTCACCTGTTCTCACAGGTGTGTAGCAGTATCTCATTGATTCGAGTTTGCATCCTCCTGACCGCTGGTGATGCTGAGCATCTTCTCGTGCGCACATCGGCCCCTTGTATCTCTTACTTGCCGAAATGTTCCAATCATTTGCCCATTTTCCAACTGGAATGTTTCTAACTCCTGAGTTGTGAGAAGACGGTACTTACTCTAGATACTAGTCCTAAGCCAGATCTGTCATTTATACATGTCCTCACCCAGCCTGGGGTTGACCTGGTGCTCCTCACCAGGTCCTTCACAGAGCAAATATTTTCATTTCAATGAAGTCCGATGTATCCTGTGTATGGATTGTATTTTGCTGTCGAGTCTGAGAGCTCTTTGTCCTACCCTCGATCCTGAGCGTTTTTCCCCATAGTCTCCTTGGTAACAGCTCTACTGGGCTCTCATTCGTGAACCGTGCAATCCAGCCATTTGAAGTGTCCGATTCCGCGGTCTCACTACATTCCCAGAGTTGTGCAACCGCCGCAGTGTCAAAGCCGTTTCTCATGACCCCCCAAAAGAAACCCAGCCCCCTTTAAACACCATGTCCCAGTCCCCCATTCCATCCCCTTAAGCCCTAGGCAACCACTCACTGGCTTCCTGCCCCTATGGATTTGCCTGTTCTGGGCATTTTACATAAATGACGTCATACCATACGTGGTCTTTCGTGACTGGCTTCTTACACTGAGCGGCATGTTTTCAGGATTCACCCAGCATGTTGTCATGCATAAAAGTACTTCATTTTACTTTACAGCCAAATAATATTCTGTTCTTTGGACATATCAAGGTTTTTTTGAATCCATCCATCAGCTACTAGGCATTTGGGCTGCTTCCACCTGTTGACTGTTAGGAATAATGCCGCTGTGAACATTCGCGAACACGTTTTTGTGCGGCCATATCCTTTCTCTTGGGGAAATATGTGGCAGAGGCATGCTGAGTCACAGGGTAACTCTATGTCTAATGTTTTAAGAAACTCACAAACTGTTTTCCAAAGCGAGTGTGCCATTTTTCATCTCCTCACCGTGTATGAACGCTACAATGTCCCTGTATCTGTGTGAGCACTTGTTATTACCTGTCCTGTTATTTAGCCAACATCGTGTGTGTTACGTGGAATTTCGCTGTGGTGTTGATTAACGTTGCCCTAGGACTAGTGATATATTGAGCATCTTGTTGTGTGCTGACTGACTGTTTATATATCTGGTTTTTGGAAGAAATGTCTATTCAGATTCCTTCATCCGTTTCTAAAAATTAGAATATTTGTCTTTTTGTTTTTGAGTTATGAGAGTTCTTCATCTGTTCTAGCCATCATTCCTTATCAGATAAATGATTTGCCAATATTTCTTCCCCACTGGGGGTTTCTTTTTGTTTTCTTTAGAATGTCCTTTGAACCACAAAGTTTTAATTTTGTCAAAGTCCAACATATCTTTTTTCTCTTGTTGCTTCTGCTTTTGGTGTTATGTCTTAAAACACATGGCCAAATCTTGGGTCATGAAGGTTTATCCCTATGTTTTCTTCTAAGAGCTTTGTTGTATTTTGCTCTTTGATCTATTTTGGGTTAATTTTTGCATGTGGTGTAAGGAGGGGTCCAGATTCTTTTTCCTTTTTTCCATACAGTTCCAGCACCGTTTGTCCACAATGTAATTCTTTCCCCACTGAATACTTTTGGCACCCATGACACAAATCGATTGACCACAGATGGAAGGCTTTACTTTTCGACTCTCCTCCTATTCTACTGACCTAAATGTCTTGTGTCTTGTCTTATACCAGGAACCACACCGTTTTGAACACTGTTACTCTGTAGTAAGTTTTGAAATCGGGAAGTATGAATCCCCCAACTTTATTCTTTTTCAAGATTGCTTTGGCTATTCTAGGTCATTAGAACTCCCATATGAATTTTAGAATCAGCGTGTCAGTTTGTGTAAGGAACTCAGTCGGGGTTCTGGTGAGTGTTGCGTTCAATTGGTAGATCGGTGTGTGTGTGTGGGGGGGTTATTGCCAACATGACAGTATTGTCTTCCAATTCATGAACATGGGATGTCTTTCATTTATTTAGATATTTTCTTTCAATAATATTTTGTGGTTTTCAGAGTATAAGTTTTGCATTTCTTTTGTTCAATTTATTCCTATTTTTTTTCTTTCTTTATTGTGGTAAAGCGTATATAAAACAAAATTTACCATTTTAACCATTTTTAAGTTTACAAATCTGTGGCAGTAAGTACAGTTACATTGTTGTGCTTTATTCTTTTTTGATATTGTGTGTGAAATTTTTTTCATAATTTCATTTTCTGATTGTTTATTGAAAGTGTGTAGAAATACAACTGGTTTCTATATATGAATGTATCTTGCAGTCTTGCTGAACTTGTTTACTAGTTATAGGTTTTTAGTGGATTGCTTGAGATTTTTCTATATATAAAATTATGTCATCTGTGAATAGAAATACTTTTACTTCTTTCTTTCCAAACTGGACGCCTTTATTTTTCTTGCCTAATTGTCCTGGATAGAACCTCCAATATAATGTTGAATAGAGGTGGTGGGAGCAGACATCTTTGTCCTGTTACCGATCAGGACAGTCTTTCACCATGCAGTCCCATGGTAGCTGTGGTTTTATACTAAACGCCCTTTATCAGACTGGCAAGTTCCTTTCTATCCCTAGTACCCTAAATGTTGTTCTATCATCACGGAAGGGTATTGAATTTTACCAAATGCTTTTTGCTGTCTGTTTTCTTCTATTGATAATCATGTCGTTTTTGCCCTTTATTTCATTGACCTGGTGCATTAGATTAATTGATTTTTCAGACGTTAATCCAACCTTGCATTCCTGGAACAAATGCCACTTGGTCCTAGTGTATAATCCCTCCTACAGAGTGCTAGATTTTATTGGCTGGTGTTTTGTTGGGCATTTTCCACCTATTTTTGTAAGAGTCATTGCTCTGTAGTTCTCTTTTCTTGCTGTATCTCTCTCTGGTTTGGTCACAGGGTAATGTCACCCTTGCAGACTGTGTCCAGAAGTGTCTCTTCCTCTTCTACTTTCTTTCTGGAAGAGTTTGTAAAGAATTTTTATTCTTTTATTTTTCAGTAGGATTTATCAGTGAAGCCATCTGGGCCTTGCAGGCTTTTGTCTGTGGATAGTGTTTGGATTATTAATTCTGTCTCTTTATTTGTTATAGGTCTGTTCAAAGTTTCTACCTATTCCTAGTCAGTTTTAGTAGTTTTTTGCTTTCTAGGAAAGTGTCCATTTTATCTAAGTTGTATAATTTATTATTATAAAATTTCTATAGCATTCATTTAAATCCTTCTTATTTCTATAAAGCCAGCTGTAAAGTTCTCTCCTTCATTTCTAACTGTAGTCATTTGAATCTTCTCCCTCCCATCAGACTCACCAAGGGGTTGTCAATTTTGTTGATCTTTCAAATAATGGACGCTTGGTTTTACTGATTCTATTATTTTTTCTAGCCTCTATTTCATTAACTTCTACCTTAACCTTTATTATTTCATTTCTTCTGCTTGCTTTCGGGTTAGTTTTTTTTCTTTTTTCTTCCCGCTTTCTATGGTGGAGAGTTAGGTTATTGATATGAGGTCTCTTCTCTTTTTTAATGTGGGCATCTGCAGCCAGAGATTTCCCTTTTAGCACTGCTGTCCCTGAATCCCACAAGTTCTGGTATATTGTGTCTGCATGTTCATTCATCTCAAAGTATTTTCTAACTTTTCTCATGAATTCTTCTTTGATGTATTGGTCATTTAAGAGTCTGTTGTTTAAATTTCACATTTTTCTACTTTTGATCCATTGTGTTCAGAAAACAATCTGTATTATAATCCTTTAAAAAGCACTGAGGTTTGTCTTATGGTGCAGCATATAGTCCCTCTTAGAGAATGTTCCATGTGCACCTGAAGGCTACACACTCTTTGGTTGTTGTTTGTCGTGTTCTGTCGATATCTGTTGGGTCTAGTTGGTTTATAGTATGGTTCACATCTTCTTTTTCTTTATTGATCTTTGGCTTATTTGTTCTATACATTATTGAAAATGGAGTATTGAAGACTCCAACAACTGTCTCTTTGGCCGTTTCCATGGCTACTTTGATTTCGGTATAGTGCTCCAAGTAGCGTGTGGTTGTTATTCATGTGATGTATATTTTTCCATCCTTTTACTTTCAGTCTGTTTGTGTCTTTGAATCTGAAGCATACTTCCTGTAGACCCATATCACTGGACTTTACTTTTTCATTCAGTCTGATTAGCTCTGCCTTTTTATTCTTTAATGCAACCATGCCTAATGTTATTGATATAGTTGGATTTATGTCTTCAGTTTTACTTTTTGTTTTCTGTCTCCTGTATTTTTGTGCCCACTGCTTTCTTTTGCATTTGGTGAATATTTTCTAACACCGTTTTTAAGGTTCTTTAGTGATTTTTCACTACTTGAGTCACTTCCTTGGTGGTTGTTCCTATATTTATCATATACATCCTCGTGTCAGATTCATACTCATCCAAGCCTGGTCAGGTACAGAAGTGACTTCTATATTGCTTTATTACATTTTACCCATTTCTGTGTTGTTATCGTTAAATATGTTATATCTACGTTATAAGCCCAACAGTACACTGTCATAATGATTAACTTATGTAACTTTGTCTTTACAGAAGCTGAGAAAAGAACGTATGTAGTGTTTGTTTCGTTAACCTTCTTACTTAACATTTTTTATCCTCTTTGTGTGCCTCTGTGGATTCAGATTACCGGCCAGCGGCATTTCCTCAGCTCAGTGCCGCTTTGTAACAGCCAACCTGCTTTGAGTTGGTACCGGCCAGTATATTACATTCTAGATGGTACAAGCCAAACAATACAACTAAATATGTGTTGCTTTATACAGTTACTTTCTAATTCACTTAAAAGAAATGGGATGAAATATATGTTTATATTGTCATCTATTAATACATAATTACCTTTATGGATGCTTTTTGTTTTCTTTTTTTTATGATTTTGTTTATTTATTTGAGAGAGAGTGAAAGAGCACGAGCAGGGTGAGGGTCAGAGGGAGAAGCAGGCTCCCCGCTGAGCAGGGAGCCCGATGTGGGACTCGGTCCCGGGACTCCAGGATCACGACCTGAGCCGAAGGTGGACGCTTCACCGACTGAGCCACCCAGGCATCCCTGCTTTTTGTTTTCTAGTGTGATTTTGGTGTACTCTGTGGAGTCACTTCCCGCCTGAAAAATGTCTTTCAGTAGTTCTTACAAAGTCGGGGTGCTGACAAGGAATTCTCTGTTTTTGTTTACCTGGGAATGTCTTTATTCTGGCTTCCTTTTGAAGGATAGCCTTTCTGGATATAAGATTCTTTGTTAATTTCTTTTCTTTGAACATGTCGAATGTGTTGCCACGCTGCTTTCTGGGGACCATTGTTTTTAACGAAGAGTCACCTGTTAATTTTTGGTGGGGTACCCTCTTTCCTGTCACTGCTTTCAAGATTTTTCTCCTTGTCTTTGGCTCCCAGCACTTTTACCATGATGTCATCTTCAAAGAGTGACCATTTTCTTTTTTCTTTTTTCTTTTTCAAATTGCATTTGGTTTCTTTGGGTTGCTTCCACCTTTGTCTGTTGTGCCCAGGGCTGCTACTACCATGATGTTACCAATATCTTGTCAAGTCCCTGCTCTCAGCTCTTTGGAGTCTATACCCAGAAGTGGAATTGCAGGATCATATGGGAATTCTATTTTTAATTTTTTGAGGAGTGACTTTATTGTTTTCCATGGAGGCTGCACCATCTCCCATCCCTCTCGGCAGTACATAACTGTTCCAACTTCCCCACATCCTCACAAACACCTGTTATTTTCTGTTCATTAAAAAAATATTCTTAGAATAGCCATCCAAATGGGTGTGAAGTGGTATCTCATTGTGGATTTGATTAGCATTTGCTTCATGATTAGTGATTTCACCCTCTTTTCATGTGCTTGTTGACCATCAGTTTATTCTGGTTGAAGAAATGTCTGTTCAAGTCCTCTGCCCATTTTTGAGTTTTTGTTTTGTTGGTTGTTGTTGAGTTGTAGGAGATCTTTACATATTCTGGATATTACACAGTTTCATTTTTCTTTTCCAATATGTATGTCTTTTATTGACTTCTTGTGTTACTGCAGTGGTTATAAATTCCAGTACTATGTTGAATAAGAATGGTGAGTGAACATCATTGCCTTGTTCTTGATTTAAGAGGAAATCATTCAGTCTTTCACTACTAAGTGTAATATTAGATATAAGGGGTTTTTTTTGGGTTGACAGTATTTATCAAATTGAGGATGTTCCCTTTTCTATTTTTTTTCTGAGCATTTTTATCATGAAAAGATGTTGGATTTTGTCAAATGCATTTTGTGCATCAACTGATATGACCATGTGATTTTTATTATTTACCTATTAATATTGTGCATTACATTGAATGATTTTGAATACTGAACCAACTTTGCATCCCTAGGATAAATCTCACTGGTCAAGGCATAAACTCTTTTCATATCTTGCTGAATCATATTTGCTAATATTTTAAAGGGATTTTTGCATCTACATTCATGAAGAATATTGGTTTGTACTTTTCTCTTTTGGTAGTATCTTTGGTTTTGTTATCAGGGAAATTCTATAGAAAATGAATTGGAAAGTAGTCCCCCTCTCCTGTTTTTTGGAAGAGATTGTGTGGCATTATAATTAATTCTTTAACAGTTCTGGAGAAATCTCCAGTGAAGCAATTGATATCTGGGAGTTCCTTCTTGTGAATTTTTTTAATTAAAATTCAATTTCCTTAAAAAATTTAATCATAAAGATTACCTCTTTCGTATTGGGTAAATTATAGTGTGTGCAGTTTGAGGAATTGGTCCATTTCGCCTAGGTTGTCATATTTATGTGTGTAGAATTGTTTGAAATATTCTCTTAGTATCCTTCTGATGTCTTCAGTGTTTCTGAGTGAGAAGTTTTGTAATAGTTCTCTTAGTAATTGCCCTAAGTATTGCAATATAAGTATATGTAGTTTATTGTAATCTGTTTTCAGTGCTTTGCTTCTTTGAGTGAAGTGTTGAAACCTTACTTCCCTTTGGTTCCTTGTATCTTTTTTTAATTTATTGAACACACTTGACATGTTAACATTGTGTAAGCTTAAGGTGTATGCTGTGTTGCTTTGATACATTTACATATTGTAATGTGGTTGCTGATGTAATGGTATTTATCACAGTACGTAACTGTAGCATGATATTAAATTCCTCATACTGTGTGTTAGATATCTAAGGCTAATTTACTACTCATTACAAATTTGCACCTTAAACACCATCACTCTTATCCCTCCTCCCCCCACCCCATCCCCTGGTAACCACCACGGTCCTCTCTGTTTTTTACAGATTTAGATTTTTTAGCTCCCACATGTAGGTGATATCATACAGTACTTGTCTTTGGCTGACTTACCTCACTTAGCATAATGTGCCCAACGTCCATCCATGTCATCAGAAATGGGAGGATATCTTCCTTTCTCAGGGCTGAAGATTATTCCACTATGTTTATGTATCTTTTTTATCCATTCATCCATTGATGGCCATTTGGGTTATTTCCATATTCTGGCTATTATGGATAATGTTGTCATAAACATAGAAGTGCATATATCTCATTGAAATCCTGTCTTCATTTCCTTTGGATCTATACCCAGAGGTCGAACTGTTGGATTACATGATAGATCTATTTTTAATTTTTTGAGGAACCTTCATACTGTTTTCCACAGTGGTTGGACCAATTTGCATTCCCACCAACAGTGTATAAGAGTTCCCTTTTCACCACATTCTTGTAAGTAGCTGTTGTCTCTTGTCTTCTTGATGACAGCCATTCTAACAGGTGTGAGGTGATATCTCCTTGTGGGTTTTGTTTTGTTGTGTTTTAAAGACTTATTTATTCATTTTAGAGAGGGGGTAGGGACAGAGGGAGAGAGAGTCCCAAGCAGACTTGGTGCTGAGCATGGAGCCTGACACGGGGCTCGATCCCATGACCCCAAAGATCATGACCAGAGCCAAAATCAAGAGTCAGACACTCAACTGACTGAGCCCCCCAGGCACCCCTCATTGTGGTTTTGATTTTGCATTTCCCTGATGATTAGCAATGTCAAGCATCTTTTCATGTGTCTGCTGATCATTTTTATGTCCTCTTTGAAGAAATGTTAATTTAGTCTTTCCCATTTTTTAATCAAATCGTTTGGGATTTTTTTTGTTATTGAGTTGACTGGGTTCTTTATATATTTTGCATTTTAACCCCTTATCAACCATATGGTTTCCAATTTTTTTCTCCCATTCTGTAGGTTGTCTTTTCATGTTGTTTCTTTTGCTGTGCAGAAGCTTTTGAGTTTGATGTAGTCCCATTTGTTGATTTTTTTTCTTTTGTTTATATGGTTTGGCATCATGTCCCCCAAATTATTGACATAACCAATGTTTGATGAGCTTCTTCCCTACATTTTCTTCTCCGAGTTTAATGTATCAGGTCTTATGTTTAAGTTTTTGATCTATTTCAAGTTAATTTTGTAAGCGGTATGAGATAGAGATCTAATTTCATCCTTTCTCCAGTTTCCCCAACACCATTTACTAAAGGGACCATCCTTTCCTCGTTGGGTATTCTTGGCTCCCTTGTTGAATATTAGTTGGCCATATATATTGGCATTTAATCCTGGACTCTCTGTTCTGTTCCATTGGTCCATGTGTCTATTTTTGTGCCAGTACCATTACAACTTGTATTACTATGGCTTTGAACTAGTTCAAACTAGTTTATAGTTTCAATGATACAAAAAAAATATATATATATATATATACACACACATACACACACATATAGATAGTGATGTATAACATATGCACACACACACACACACACGCGTATGCACACACATAGTGACATTAGAAACTGGTTTATAGTCATACCTCCACCTTTGTTCTTTTTTCTCAGGATTGCTTTGGCTATTTGGGGTCTTTGTGGTTCCATACAAATTTTAGGATTGTTTCTTCTATTTCTGTGAAGAATGTCTTTGGTATTTTGATGGGGATTGCATTGAATCTATAGATGGCTTTGAGTAGGATGGCCATTTTAACGGTATTAAATCTTCTGATCCATGAACATAAGTTGTCTTCCCACTTGTTTGTGTCGCCTTCAGTTTCTTTCAGCAAAGATTTGTTGTAGTTTCCATTGTATGGACATTTTACTTCTTTGGTTAAATTTATGCCTAAATATTTTATTTTTTCATACTGTTTTGAATGAGGCAGTTTTATTTCTTTCTCAGATGCTTCCTCATTAGTGTAAAGGAATGTAATTGATTTCTAGATGTTGATTTTGCATCCTGCCACTTTACCAAAATCACTGATTAATTCCAAGTTTTTCAACTGATTCTTTGGGATTTCCTATATATAGGATCCTGTTATTTTTTAATCCTTATTATGTTTGGGTATGTTCTTTCTATACGCAGTCTGTTAAGGGTGTTTATTGTGAAAAGATGTATTTTGTCAAACGCATCTATTGAGATGATCATGTGATTTTTATCTTTCATTTTATTTATGTGTGTTGTATTACAGTTATTGATTTGTGTTAAGTTGAAGCAGTTGCCTCCCAGGGGGTAAATCCCACTTGGCCATGGTGTATAATCTTTTTAATGTATTCTTGAATTCCATTTGCTAATATTTTGTTGAGAATTTTTGCATCTATGTATTTTTTTTGCATCTATATTCACCAGATATTAGTCTATAGTTTTCTTGTGGGGTCCTTATCTGGTTTTGGTATCAAGGTAATGCTGGCCTGGCAGGACAAGTTTGGAAATGTTCCCTCCTCCACATTCACTTCCTCTGGTCTCCATGGTTTCTGATGACAAATGCACTGCCATTCAAATTAGTGTTTCTCTGTAAGTAATGTGCCATTTCTCTTCTTCCAAAATGTTTTATCTTTAGTTTTCAGGAATTTATAATGTGTAATGGTGTAGATTTTTTTGGATTTATGCTTTGTATTCAGTTAGCTCCTTGAATCTGTAGGATTGTATCTTTCACCAAACTTAGGGAGTTTTAAGCCATTATTTCTTTGAATACAGTTTTTTGTCTCACTTTCTCCTCTCTTTTGGGACTCCAATGATAGAAATGTTAGCTCTTTTGTTATTGTCAAATGGGTCCCTGAAATTCTGCTCACTTTTTATTTTCAGTCCATTTTCTGTTGTTCAGATTAAGTCAGTTCTATTGATCTAACCCCAAGTTCACAGATTCTATTCTCTGCCATGCCCACTTCACACTTGAGTGCATTCAGTGAGGTTTATTCTGTTATTACATTTTTTCAGTTCTATATTTACATTTTAAGAGCTTCTATTTCTTTGCTGTGATTTTGGTTTTTTTTTCATTTGTGTCAAGAAAATCTGTAATTGCTTATTAAATCATTTTTGTAATGATGTCTTTAAACTTTCTCAAGTAATTCTGACATTTGACTTATTTTGGTTATGGCATCTCTTGATTATATTTTTTCATTTGTGTTGTGACTGTCTTGATTCTCGGCATGACAAGGGATTTTCAGTTGTACCCTGGAAATTTTAAAGCTTATGAGACTCTGGCTCATACATGTATGTGTGTGTGTATAAAATATATATATATATATATTTTTTTTTTTCAGACTAGTCCCCTGTTGAGGTGTAGCAAGAGGGCCTGGTGACCATGAATGTTTAGCTTCCCCATGGGCCCCACCAAGCCCACCCCAGAAAATGTAGGCAGGGCACTGTCTTATACTACTTCACTGTAGGAGGGGGAGTAAAATTTCAGTTTCCCTTTATGGCCACACACATCTTCCCGGTGAGAGTGCAGTTGCCAGCTCAACCTGTCATGTTGCCTGAGTGAGGTGTGAGATCAGATCCCTAGGGGATCCCACTGATCCCCCAACACCAGAAGGGTGTGTGATCCCCAGAACAGGGGCAGGGGGAGGGCATTAAGCAGAGGGCCCACACAGCTTCATCTCACATGGGCACACGGCCTCATTCAGCGGTAGTTCAATTCTCTTAATAATTGACGAAACAAGACGGAAGATCAACAAGGATATAAAAGACTTGAATACTGTTATTTTCCTGAATTGTCTATCATTGAATTGTCTGCTTCTTCAATTCCATCAGTTCTTGTTGAATGTATTTTAGGGCTCTGTTGGCGGCATATATAACTTTGAGTTCTTTGTAATTTTATTTTTTATAACTTTTGTACTTTATGATTTTTATTTCTTCCTGATGAGTTGATCCTTTTATCATTATAAATGTCCCTCATTGCCTCCAGTAAGAGTTTGTTTGAAAGCCAATTTTGGCTGATATTTGTTATAGCCCCTCTAGCCTTCTTGTGTTTAATGTTTGCAGGCCATCTTTTTCCATCCCTTTACTTTGAACCTATTTGTGTCTTTGAATATATAATGTATCTATTGTAGGAAGTATATGCTTGGTTCCTGTGCTAGGCAATCTGGCAATCTCTGTTGCTTTATTGAGTGTTTAATTCACTTACAGTTAATATAATTACTGATATAGTAGGACTTACATCTGCCACTTGCTACTCATTTTCTGTAGGTCTTGTGTCTCTTTTATTCCTCTCCTCCTCCTCTGCTGCCTTCTGTCGTGTTGAATAGATGTGTTTTAGCGCGCCATTCTAAGTCCCATGCTAGGGACTTATTTTTTTTTTAATTTATTCTTATTTATTTATTTTATTCTTATTTATTTCCCCTGTTTGTAAGTTGTTTTCTTAGTAGTACAGTCTGGGGATTACAGTCAGCATTTCAACTGGAAACAATCTGCATCAGGTCACTCCTGGATAAGTCTTCAAATGTTTTTGTCTGGCTCTCCCTCCTCTCCTTCTAGGGACTCCAATCACATGTACGTTGCTACTCCTAGTGGCACTTAACGGGGCCTCCATGGGTGCACAGTTTTCTTCACCTGTTCTATGTTCTTCCAAACGAGCGCCCTTTACCAGTCTATCTTCAGGTTCATTGATCCTTTCTTTCTTCTGCCAGCTCACATCTGCTGTGTAGCCCCTCTGGTTTTCCAAACCTCTCCGTTACTGTACTTGGCAACCCCACGATGCCTATTTGACTTATTTTATATATCATATCTATTTACTGATGCTCTCCATTTGATGAGTCACCGCCATCATCCTTTCCTTTCGTTTTTTAAACATGGTTTCTTTGCAGTGTTCAAACATCTTTATAGTAACTGCTTTGGAGTCTTGGCCTACGAAGGCCAACGTTTTGCACCCCCCCCTCACCCCCAGAGATCATTTCTATTACTGCTCTTTATCCCTGTTGAAGGGTTACACTCTCTGTTTCTTTGCATGTCTCATAATTTTTCGTCCAAAAAATGTTTGATTTTACATAATGTAGGAACTCTGGATTCTGATTCTTCCCCCTGATCAGCAGTGATCATTCTGCCTGGATTCTGCAGTTTGTGTCTCCTGCAGCGAGGGGCCACTGATGGTCTCTGCTCAGGTTGTTTTTTGGTTTTTTTTTAACATGCTTTTGTTTTTAAGCCTGGCTTTCTTTGTGTCACCCCTGGATCGGCATAGCCTGGTGGTCAGGCCAGGATTGGTCCGAAGTTTTGTTTGAACAACTTGAGCCAATGAGGCGTCCTCCCTTTGCTGAGGTGATCTGCATGTGAGTTGAGACACTCATTCAAAGTTCAGGCAGTTTACACGTGTCTCGTGGCTGTTACTTTCTGCCCACATGGGGTCTCACAGCCAGCCAAGGATAAGCAGATAACAGGTGTCCTTGCTTGTCTCTCTCGAGTGTGCGTGCAGTCTGCCAGATCTCAGGATTCCTGTAAAAATTCTTGCTGGTCTGTTGCTTGTCCCAACCAGTACTGCAGCCTCTGGAAGCTGTGGTATTGGCCTTCCCCAGTGATTTGCTGATTTGCTCCTGAGATTGCTGTTGTTTGACATAGTCCATGGGGTCTCCCATGAGGCTCCCGAGTCAACTGGGCCCTCTTTGTTGGCCCCGGGACTGAGTGTCCTCAAGGCTCCTGTGCCGCTGAGCTCGGGTAGGGGGATGGAAGCGGCCCCAAGTGAAAGTATCACAGACAGTGCCATTCTAAGATTTCGTAGTTTTTTCTCGAATAAACAACTCTCAGTTAACCTTCGGTTAATTTCTGGAATTCTTAAATGGTGGTTTCTGATGGTCTCGTCCAGTTTTATCACTGCCTCCTAGGTTGCAGTTTTGCCAAGGTCCTCATTCCACCTTTCAAGAGGTGGGCTGAATATTGCCGATTTCACGTTACTTTCTGGATATGTAGAACACTAATATACCTCCAAAGTCTAACCCATACTAGAAGGTCTACTGCTTCCCTCCTTCCCTCCTTCCTTCTTCCTTCCATCCTGATTCTCCACCCCTCCGAAGTAACCAGGTTCAGTACTCTCTGGTGGATTTTGCACATGTGGTGGGGTGTATATGTTCTTTATCAAACATACGTGTTTATTTTCTCATTTCCCCTTCTTTATTCCAAAAACAGGTGGTACTCTATATATGTCCTTTTGTACTTTGCTTTTCTCGCTTAAAACCACCACCTAGAGTGCTCGCTTTGGCAGCACATATACTAAAATCACCACCTAGAAATCATTCAGCATCCACTCGTGGAGAGCTCTGTCCCTCTTCATTACAGTGCCACAGCGCTCCTCGACGCGTGCGCACTGTAGTCCTGTCGACCAGTCTCTGAAGCTTGTCTGTGTACGTGGCTTCCTCGTAGCAGCTACGCTCCCCACTCTGCGGCCAGAGTTTGGGTTAGTTTCCGACATTTTATAATTGCAAATAAAATGCTGCACTGAATAATCTTATGCATATTTTTACATTTTGTTAGAGGTATACCCTTAAGGTAAATTCCTAGGAGTGGGATTGCTAGGCTGGAATACAAATACACATTTAGATTTGTTAAATATTGCCGAATTCCCCTCCCCGGGAGTAGCGCCATTTTGCACTCACACCAGCGGATGTGAGACTGTTCCACACAGCCTCGCCATGGGAGTAGGTTATCGATATTTTGAATTTCTATTGATCTGATAAGGGAAAACTGATATCTTGATTTAACTTTAGTTTGCATTGATTTTTTTGAGTGAAACTGCAATCTTTTCATAAGTTTAAGGGCCATTTTTATATATAATTTCCTGAGCTGTTGATACCTTTTGCCCATTTTTCTGTAAACATCTTGGTCCTTTACTTCTTCAGTTTTACGTTTCGTGTATGTCGTAACCATGAGCCTTCTGTTGGTGATATATGCTGCAAAGATTTCCTTCCATTTTGTCATTTGCCTTTTAACTTTAAGGTACTTTTATTTCTATGCAAAGGGTTTATTTTATTATACCTGTAGTCAAATTCACTGCTCTTCTCTTATGACATCTGGATTTTTAATCAGAGTCAGGAGGCCCTTTACTATGTGTAGTTTATAGAGGAATTCATTCTGTTTTATCCTTATATTTGTGTAGTTCTGTCAAGGGGGTATCCATCCGCAGTATCTTCATGAGAGCTTTTAATAGGAATGGTTGATAAACTCTTAGATGTAATCATATGTTTCCTCTTAAACCTATTAATATGGGGAAATATTTAGAATTTTTGCATCAGCATTCACAAATATTATGGGACTTTTATTTTCATGCTCTGTGTTTATCAGGTTCATGTATCAGTGTTACACTTTAGAAAGTATTTGGAAGCTTTCCTTCATTTTCTGTGCTCTGAAACAATATATATAGTATTAAGACTCTCCAGTTTCTAAAAGGTTTTGGTAGAATTCCCCTGTGAAACCAACTGGATATGGCACTTTCTCTCAGGGTAATTCCTTGGTAACTTTTTCTACTGATTTTTTTGGAAATCAGTGTGCGTAAGCTTTCTATTTCTGCTGAGATCAATTTTAGATAAACTGTATTTTGCAAGGAAGTTATCCATTTCATCTGGGTTTTGCAAATTCTTTGCATAGAAGTGTACCAAGTAGTCTATCATTATTTTAAAAATTTCCTTCACAGCACTTTCTCTTGTTGTTTCTTTTGTATGTTTGTGCTTTTTCTCTTTGCTCCCTAATTAAATGGTAGTTTGTCTATTTTATTTCTTTCATGTAACTAGGATTTTTATTATGTTAATTTGGTCTAGTATTTTACTGTTTTCTGCCTCATTAGTTTCTTTTATCTTTGTTATTTCCTTCCTCGTGCTTTCTTTGATTTACAGTCTCTCTTTTTTTTTTTTTTTAGCTTTTTCAATTGGTAGTCTGTGTATTTTTATTTTTATTGATCTGTGTATTTAGACCTATAAATGTGTGCTCAGAAAAGTATATTTTCTATTGTCATGGCGTAGGGTTCTCTCTATATGAACACAAAAGACCTACCTTATGGATTATGTTCTTCAGATTTTTTATGTCCTTTCCTTTTAGTCTACTTCGGTTGCCATATGAATGTGGGATGTTAGACTCTCCCATCACTAATGTGTTTATATTTGCCCCTGCATATCTGGTAGTTTCTGTTTTATATGGGTGGTTGCTGTGGTATTTGTTACATAGTTTTCCATAATCGTTAAAACTTCATTATGAAATACAGCTTTTAGCATCATGAAGGATCCTTATTTGTCTCACTTAATGCTTTTTTAGCATTAATTATTCATTTTTCTGCTATCAGAATCATAACCCCTGCTTTCTTGGTGTTGACCCTTACCTGGTAAATCTTTATTCATTCCTGTATCTTTCAGCTGTTTCAATCACTGAATTTCAGATGTCTTTCTCTCTCTCTCTCTTTTTTTTTTTTTTTTTTAAGTTGCATAGAGTTGGATTTTGCTTTCTAGGCCAATTTTGAATGTATTTTCTTTTAAGAGGCATGTTTTTTATTGTCATTTATCAATACAACTGATCTGCCTGTATTATGCCGTATTGCAGTTGTTGCCTGAATTACATCTTACTGATTTTGTTGCTCTGTTCCGTGTGTCTGCTCTGCTTTTTCATTAATTATTTCAGTATTTAAGAATGTTTACATCTTCTTTTTCCTGGTGGATTCCCTCGTATCACTAGTTTTGTTCTGGTTTAATACCTCTTTCTCTTACTCAGGCGTATGTTGTTTGGTGGGCCGGTTTGAACGGATTCCTAGCTGTCATGTATGTAAGTCATATGTTCTGTGTACTGTATCTACTGTCTACTATTTTCTCACTCCCTCTTCATTCTCTCAGATTTGTATTCTATTTTGTCAGAACACAGGATGTCCATATATTATTATTCAGCCATGACTCTATCTGGGTCTTCGTGTGTAGTTAAATATACAAATCATTCACGATCACTGCCCTTGCCAGAGCTTTCTAATGTTCCAATGGTGGCACATAGCTCATCCTCTGGTAAGTTCCTGAGCAAGGACATGTGTGTACAATATTTGTACACACGTAAGTCTGCTTTTCCATCTCTTTGATATAGGAAGGCCAGCTTGGCTGAGTAGAAAATCCTTGGTATGCACTTCCTTAAGTTTTTTGAAAATGTTGTTCCACTGTTGTCCTGCTTTCTGTCCTGTTTTTGATAAGTCTGTTGCCAGCATGCTTCTCTTGCCTCCAGAAGTTATTTCATCTTTTTGCTTGGGGGCCATCTTCATTTGCAAAGTCTTATAGTTTCACTCGGAAATATCTCAGAATTGATTATTTCTAGATAAATTCCCTGGTACCCACATGGTACCAGAAATGCAAGAGTTCGACTGTGGTTCTTTTTAAGATTTTATTTATTTGAGAGACAAAGTGAGTGAGGGAGAGAGTGCACGAGAAGGGGCAGAGGGAGAGGGAGAGGGAGAAGCAGGCTTCTTGCTGAGCAGGAAGCCCGAGGCGGGCCTCGATCCCAGGACCCCCAGGATCATGACATGAGCTGAAGGCAGACGCTTCACCAACTGAGCCACCCAGATGCCCCGCAAGAGTTAGATTTTATTTTACTTACTAAATGTTATTTCTGTTGTATTATTTTTATTTCCTTCTTCAGAGACTTCAGTGATATGAATGTTGGGCTTCCATTAATCACAGCCACTGTCTTTTTATTGGTTTATGTCTCTGCTTCTTTGAAGTCTTCTGTGCCTCCTCTATTTTTTAATGAAGTGGTGCTCAATAATGTAAATTGATTATTTTAAAGTCAAGCAATTCAGTGGCATTTAGCACATTCACAATGATGTGCCTGTTGTTTATATCATATCTAACAATTTATTGCCAGATCCAAGGTCATATGATTTACCCCTAGGTCTTCTAAGAAACTTATGGTTTTAGCTCTTATATTTGTATATAAGCTTTTATTTAGCTCTTGTATATGGTGTGAGGAGGGGGTCCAACTTCATTCTTTTGCCAACTTGTCCCAGCACGATTTGTCGAAGAGACTGTTCTTTCCCATTGAATAGTTTGACACCATGTTGAAAATCAGTTGACCATGTATGTGAGGGTTTATTTCTCATGTCTCCATTCTATTCCATTGACCTGTATGTCTGTCCTTATGCCACTACCACACTGTTTTGATTACTGTAGCTCTGTGTAAGTTTTAAAAGCGGAAAATGTGAGTCTTCCAACTTTCTTTTTCAACACTGTCTTAGCAATTCAGGTCCCCTTGCAATTCTGTAAACATTGTAGGATCAATTTTCCCATCTCTGTTTTTTAAAAAGACCATTAGAATTTGGGTAGGGATTGTACTGACTCTGTAGATCACTGAGTAATACTGTCATCTTGACAATAATAAATCTTCCAATCCATGAACATGGATGCTATTGTAAATGGGACTCAAAAATCATTTTCCTTCTCAGATTGTTCATTGCTCCTGGATAGAAACACATGATTTTCTGCGTGTTGACCATGTGCCCTGCAAACTTCACTGAACTCACTTAGTAGCTCTAGTAGTAGTTTTTCTTTTCTTTTTTTTCCCTTTTCCTTCTTTTGAGGATTCTTTGGGATTTTCTATATATAGGATTATGTCATCTATGAATAAAAATAATTTTACTTCTTCCTTTCCAATAGATGCTATTTGTTTGTTTGTTTATTTATTTATTTATTTATTTTTGCCTCATTGCTATAGCTAAACCTTCCAGTACATTGTTGAAAAGCAGTGGTAAAAACAGGCATTCTTGTCCAGTTCCTGCTTTGAGGGGGCAAGTTTTCAGTCTTTTCACCTTTGAGTATGATGGTAGCTGTAGGTTTCCCATAAATGTTCTTTATCATGTTGAGGAAGTTCCCTTCTATTCCTATTTTTCTGCGAATTTTTATCCTGAAAGGTCACTGGATATTGATTTCTGCCTTGGAGGTGCTCGTGTGTTTTTTTTTTTTTTCCACTGTCTTTCAATGTGATGTATTATACTGATTGATTTTTCTTATGTCAAATCACCCTTCCATTCTTGAGATAAATCCCACTTGGCCGTGGTGCAAAATCTTCTTAATACACCGCTGGATTTGGTTTACTGGTATTTTGTTGAGAGGTTTTGCATCTCTAAGGATATTGGTGTCTAGCTTTCTTGTGGTATACTTGTTTGGCTTTGACATCAGGGTAATACTAATTTTATAGAATGTATAAAAAAGTGCCCCCCCCTTCTTTTATGTTAGAGTTTGAGGATTGGTGTTAATTCATCTTTAAATGTTTGGTATAATTCACCAGTGAAGCCACCGTTTCCTGGACTTCTCTTCCTTAAGAGTTTGTTGATAACTGATTCATTTTACTTGTTGTATATCTGTTCAGAATTTCTGTTTGTTCTTGAGCCAGTTTTGGTACTTTGTGTGTTTCTAAGAATTTGTCCACTTCATCTAGGTTATCTAATTTGTTGAAGTATGACTATTCATAGTATTCTCTTATAATTCTTTTTATTTCTGTAAAGTCAAGTGTAATATTCCTACTTTCATTTACTATGTTATTTATATTCATTGTCTCTAATTCTTTTCTTAGTCATTCTAGCTAAAAGTCTGTCGATTTTGTTGATTGTTTCAAAAATAGCCAACTTTTTGTTGAGTCTGTTGTTTCCCTGTTTTCTTGCATCTCTCACCAGTCTCGTGTTTATTATTTGCTTCTTTTGGCTAACTGTGGGTTTACTTTCCTTTCCTTTTTCTAGTTCCCTAAGCTGTAAAGTTAGGTTAGTGGAGATCTTTTTTCTTCGTAATGTGGAAATTTGCAGGTATAATTTTCTCTGAGCACTGCCTTCACTGCATCCATGTCTGGGTATGTTGTGTTTTCATTTTCATTTATCTCAAAGTATTTCCTAATTTCCCTTACGATGTCTTCTTTGACCCATTAGTTTTTAAACAGTGTTTGAGTTATTTAATTTCCACATATTTGTTAGTTTTCCTTCTATTCTTGATTTCTTGCCTCCTTCCATTTTGGTTAGAGAAATACTTCATATGATTTTAATTTTTTAAAATTTACTGAGACTGCCTTGTGGCCTAACATGTGGTCCATCTTGGATTCTATTCCATGTGAACTTGAGAAGAATGTGTATTCTGCTATTGTTGGATGGAGCGTCCTCTATATATTAAGTGTAGTTGGTTTATAGTGTCGTTCAAGTTTTCTGTTTCCTTGTTGATCTTCCATCTGGTCCTTCTATCCATTACTGAGTGTGAGGTATTGAAATCTGCAACTATTATTAGAGAACTGTCAGTGTCTCCCCTCGATTCTGTCAATGTTTGCTTCATATATTTTGGAAGCCTGTGGTTCAAAGTATATATATGTGTATTTGCTATGTCTTCTTGATGAATTGACTCTTTCCTCAATATATAGTGTCCTTTGTCTCCTGTAACAATTTTTGACTTAAAGTCTATTTTCCATGGTATAAGTACACCACCCCAGCTCTCTGCTGGATACTATTTGCATAGAATACCATTTCCCATTCTTTCACTTTCAATCTATTTGTGTCTTTAGATCTAAAATGAGTGTCTTGTAGACAGTGAGAAATTGTATAATTTCTTTTTATCCATTCTGTCAATATCTTTTGATTGAAAATGTAATCCATTTACATTTAGTGCAATTACTGACCAGGAGGGGCTGCCATTTTGCTATTTTTTTGTATGTCTTATACCTTTGTTTGTTTCTCATTCCTCTTTTACTGCCTTCTCTTGTGTTTAACTAATTTTTTTAGTAGGGTACAATTATTCTCTGTCCTGTTATGTATCTATTTTTTAGATATTTTCTTGTTACCATGAGTAGTACATTTAACATCCTAAACTTAGAAAGCTATACTTTGAACTGATACCAGCAGCTTCAATAGCATACAAAACACAGCTTCTGCAGAGCTCCCCTTCATGGTGTTGTCACAAATTATATCTTTATACATTGTATTCCCAGTTACACAGATGTATAATTGTTTTATGTATTTGTTTTTTAAGTCATATAGGAAATAAAGGGGAGTTATAAACCAAAAGTACAATGATACTGGTTTTTATGTTTCCCCTTGCAGTTACCTTTTCTGGAATGCGTTATTTCTTTGTATGACTTTGAGTTACTTTCTAGTGTCCTTTCACTTTGGCCTGAAGAACTCTCTTCAGCATTGTTTGTAGGGTAGGTCTATAGTGATGAACTCCCTCAGCTTTTGTTTCTCTGGGAATATCTTCATTTTCCCTTTGGTGTTTTTTTATTTTATTTTGTTTTAATTCTGGCATAGTTAACATACAGTGTTATATTAGTTTCAGGTGCACAGTAGTGTCCCTCTATTGTCGAGAGATAATTTTACTAGATATAAAATTCTCGACTCATTTTTCTCCCGGCACTATAAAAATGTCATCCCACTCCCTTCTGGCCTCCATGCTTTCTGATGAAAAATCTGACGTTAATCTTACTTACTTACTAATCTTACTTACTTAGATCCGTCATGTCTCTCACTCTTTTCATGGCTCTGTCTTTGTCTTTTAACAGTTTGATTATGATGTGTTCCTTGGAGTTCACTGAGCTTCCTGGATGTATAGATTACATGCCTTCAAGAAATCTGGAAGTTGCCAGCTAATTTTTTCTCAAATATTCTTCCTGCCTCTTTCTCACCTCTCCTTCTGGGATTCTGATTATGGATATCTTAGTATGCTTGATGGTATCCCACAGGTTCTTAGGGTCCGCTCCTTATTCCTTCAGATTGTTTTTCCTCCCATTCCTTAGACCAGATAATTTCAATTGATTGACCTCTCTTCGTGTTCACTGATTCTCTTGCCCGTTCAAATATGCTAATGAAACCCTCTACTGAGTTTTTCATTTCAGATATTGTGCTTTGCAGTTCCAGAATGTCTGTTTAATGATCTTCATTTATATTCTCTATTTGTTCATGTATTGGTCTCCTGGTTTCCTTCATGCTCTGCCTACAATTTCCTTCAGTTCTTTTGAGCATATCTGAGAAAGTGGGTTGAAAGTCTCTGTCTAGTAAGTTCAATGTCTGTGCCTCCTCAGGAACATTATCTGCTCATTTCTTCTGTGAGTGGGCCATACTCTCTGTTTCTTTACATGTTTCATCACTTTTTCTTGGAAACTAGATATTCTAAACATTATATGTAGTATCCCCAGATACCAGGTTCTTTCCCTTCCTTAAGATTGTTTTTGTCTTGCTGTGGGCTATAGCTTTTTAGTGACTTCTAACCTAATTTTGTGAAATCTGTAAACTTTGTCATGTTTGGTGTCTGAAGTCCCTGTTCCTTCAGCTCCTGCTCAGCTTGTATTTTGACAAAAGGTTCCTTGAGTGCCAGGGGTCAGGAAAACAGAGGGAGAAGGGGCGGGGGGGGGAGAGGGGAAAAAATAAAAGAATTCTTCCAGTCTTTGCACGTTGGCTTTGTGTGGGGGCACTGAGACATCTGTCCAGGCTGTTTACAACTCTGCCTTAGCCGTCGCTTCCTGTGGGAGATGGGCAGAGAGCTCAGCTGCGGGGGACTCTTCAACACATGCATCCTGCCCTGGGCATGCGCTCGGCCTTCTCACTTACTCAGTGTGTACAGTGGCCTGATTTGTCCAGAGGGAACGGTTTCTCCAGCTTTTCTTCCCAGGCTTTCTGTGCTCTTCTGTGTACCTCAACGACAACCTCTCCCCATGTGGCTGGAATTTGTTGGACTCCCTCACGGTGTTTTCAGGGAATGCCCATCAGCTTTCACTTCTCTGCTCCTTCCAGAACCAAGGATCAGGGCCCCACGCTGGAAATGTGGACTGCCATCATTAAGCTGCCACCGAGTGGGGGTCAGGGCGTTCTGAGGGCAAGTAAAAATGCCACCGTGCCCCTCCCACTTTCACGTTGCCTCTTTGCTGACTGTTCTCTAGTTCTGACAGGTTTGGGCTTGATTTTTCGATGCCTCTGTGAAGGGAAGGGTCCTTGGAGGTACATACTCCTCTGTTTTTGCCAAGTTCACTCACTTCCCTCCGAACCTTTGACAGAACATCTTAAACCTCCATCTCCTGACTCTGTAGCCAGAGGCTGGCAGTGATGGGAGGTGGTTAGAGCGCTGTTCAAATCTGGCCCATTTCTATGCTCACAGGCGATCGGAAGGCCATGGTGTTCTGTCTCCTCATGCTGCCGAAGGCATGCTCCGTCTATGGTTTTACCGGCACTTCTTGGTTTTAGAGTTTGGGGGAGGTTTGAGACCAGAGGGAAGGGAGCAGCATGCCGCTGGTCTCCGGGCCTGGCTGGACGTCTGCTGGAGGCAATGCCTTTTCCTCCATGTGCCCGTCTAAGCCATCAGCAGATTCTCTCAGCTCTCCGGACCTTGCCCACCTCTGGCCTCCCCTGCAGCCCCCTTCCCCAGCCACGCTGCTGCTGTCTCTGGGCCTGGATGGTTGGTCTTCCCTCTTCACTGGTCATTCAGTTTCTGTCCCTGCCTCCTCCTGCCCATTCTTCACACAGCAACCCAAGGGAATTCTTTCAATATAAAGTGGACCTTGCTGCTCTCCTACTTAAAATGCTCCCATGGCTTCCTGTCACCGTGTCTTGGGTCAGTTCCACTGGATACAGAGCCCAATTCAGGAATCCTTGTGCAGTGCACTTTATTGAGGGTGAGCTCCGTGGCGGGCAGCTGGGAAGCTGCATAGAGCACTCCTCAGAGCTGCCCCAGCAGCTGCTAAGGGAGCTAGGGTATTGATCTCTCTGCCGGGGGGGGGGGGGTGCTTCCCTGCAGGGGGTCCACCCCACTCTCACTTCTGGCCCAGCCTGTGTGTGGCTGCACAGGCCCTGAGGTCAGAGAGAGTGCTCACATAAGCAGCAGGTCCCAGAGAGTAGGGACGGCGTGTGTCGTTTACTGCTGTGTCCCCTCCGGGAAGCTCTGCCAAGCTGCCTGACCTGCGCAGGGCTTCGAGAACATCAGCCCAGTGGCCCCCGGTCTCTGGAACCGACCGGCTCTTAAGTAAAGCATCATCCTGTTTGCCCATGTGTTCTCTGATGATTGGAAATTCCTCATGTTCAACCAGTTTGACTCCTGGGCCCACAAAGAGGCCGGCAGCATTGGAATGGGGCCCCTGCGGCCATAGCGGGCAGATGCCACTACGTCTTTTCACGACACAGTGGGGTCCGTGTGAACTTGGGGGATGCAGGGGTGGGGGGCGGCCATAGCCGAGTTCCCCTCAGGGTCCCCTGCCCTCTCCCTGCCCAGCCCTCCTGCAGCCAGCAGGGACAGGGTGGGGGAGCCAGGCTGAGTTGATTATTTTTGACATCAGTTGTTAACATAATTTTGACGTTAAGCCTCCCCCCAGCTCTGGGGTGGCTCTGACTGTGTCCAGGCTCCAGCTTGGGGAGCCGTGGGGAGCCTCTCAGCCCCAGATCTGGCCTGGCTGGGAGGCGGCCTGGGAAGGGACCTGCGTTTCTCAAGCCCGCGCCCTCGGGGCCTGGGGGTGGGGCCCCAGCAGATGTCTGGATTTGGTAGCCAGGGCCTGGAGCCGGATGCTGAGAACGAGGCCTGCAACTCATTTCCCCATTAAACATTCTGAGAACATCTGCACTGGTTTCCAAGGCTTCTCCCTCACTAATTGCTCTGATTATTGTGTGAAGTGAGGCTCTGGCACGTTTCCGCGATGTTGTGATGAAGGTGAAAAGATCGCTCTTAATTAGATTAAAAACATTTTTTTCTTCCTCTGTAATTTTGCCTTGAAAATCAAGGCCACTTTTTTGTTTTCTTCATCCAAAGACCTCCAGAAACTTTCCTCCCCACCTCTCCAGAGGTTTCTTGGGAATGTCCTGTGAGCTCAGCTCTTGGAGAAGACAGTGCTTAGCCCAGATTCCATTGTATATTAGCGTTTCCCGGGGCCGTTCTTGCTGCCGGGAACCAGCCCCTGAAACTGTGTCCTGGGAGGCTGGGACAGTGACTTCCTGGAGCACGGGGACCCCAAAGGGTCGCAGAGTTGTGTGGGTGGCTGTGTTGCTCCCTTTTTGCTTCCTGTACGGGCTCGGGCCTGACCCTGTCCTGGCGCTGTGGCCACCCGTCCTCCCCAGCGCCCCCGCCATTCAGACCCCACCCCGGGGTGCGCAGCTCGTGTGTGCGGGGGCCGGGGAGCTCTGGTGGGAGGGGACGCGTGGGCCGAGGGTCCTCCGTGTCCTCCACTCGGGGTCCCCAGGACAGGCCGGGACGGCCAGGGTCGCCTCTGCCCTTGACTCCCTGGTGGCTGTTCTGCTCCTGTCAACTCTATGTGCACATCCCCGACTGGACAGGAGGTCCGGCATGTTCCACGGTCGGCGCCAGTCATCCTGTCACGCAGGGCGCGGACAGGGCCTCGCAGAAGGCGTGGAGGGGGCGGATGCGCATCCCAGCAGGAGAAGGCCAGGCACCGGCTTTCAGGAGCCCCTTTGTCCCCTGTGCATCCCCGAGCTCTCCTGGGACCTCGACCCCCCAGATCCCTCCCTTCAGGCTCATGCCTCACCGCCGTTTGTTACCCACATTCCCGAGGGCACTGTCCTGGTAACAAATTATGGAACCCCAAACTCAAGCGAGCTGAAGCACAAAAGGGACATTTTTTGGCCCGTACATCTGGACCCAGCTGTTTCAGACACAGCTGGACCCCGGGGCTGGGATGATCTCGCTTGCTTGTTCTCACTCTCCCCCTCCGGGGCTCTCCCCCCACCCGCCTGGCTCCCTCTTCTGCTCTCCCGCTCCCTCTCCTCACTGCCCACCCCCACCCCCCACCCCCCCGTGCACAGGGACAGGATGGGGACAGCTGCAGCCTCAGGCAGCCCCTTCCCAAGGGCACAGGACGGCCACCAGCTCAGCAAACCCGGCAGACAGAGGCCACCTCTTTCCCCCCTTGTTCCTGCCGGAGTCTGGGGCCAGGCTCTCGTTGGCCCCAACCAGGGTACGAGCCATCCCCAGGCCTGGGCCACGGGCCCCTGTTGGGGACAGCCCGTGGCTGCCCGAGCCCTGCGGCCTGGGAGTGGGGAAGGGGCAGCCCCCTGAGGACGATTCAAGAAGCTCTTCCCAAAGCCAGGCCTGGCTGCTGGGAAGGCGAAAACAACAGGTGTCCCCTCAAGCAAGGTATTTTCCCGGCGGAACTGGGTACCAGCTGGGAATACAGTCCCGCTCCACCGCTCGGCCTGTTCCCTGCAGCTGTTGTGGGGATGACTTCTGCGCTTTCTGTCCATGCTCCTTACTCCTCGCCTCTGAGTGCAGACGCAGGTGGCGGCCGGGCTGGCTCAGGGTCTGCGGGCCGGGCACAGGCAGCTGTCCGCATGCCCGGGGAGGGGGTTCCCGTTCACAGTGCTGGATCTGCAGGGCTTTGGCAAATCCGCCAAGAGGGCTGGATTTCGGGGAGGGAGGGTGGCGAGGGGGCTCTGGCTCGGGAAGGACAGGGGCAGCTTCTGTTTATCCCCATGGGACAGGCCGGCCCAGGGACCGTGCCTGTGCCTGAGCGGCGAGGGCCGGGGCCGGGCACACGGGAACCCCATGCCCGCCTACCCCAGGCAGGGAGAGCCGGCAGAGGACGCGGGTTACCCCTGGGGGGCTGCACAGGACTTGAATCAGTCACAAGGGATGGCGGGGAAGTTACCAGGGAGACTGTCCCCAGGGTGGAGGGCAGGGGGCAGTGGGGCCAGGGGAGGGAGGGTGGGCTGCAGCCTGGCTGTGGGTCTGACTTGCTGCTGCAGGTCCCACTTGTCTGCGGGACCCAGGGCACAACGTGTTACCCTTCCGACCCTCAGTCTGCTCCTCTAGAAACAGGGATGGAAGCCGCCACCCCGTGGAGCTCTTGTGACGATGGAACGGGGTCACCCTCAAACCACAGAGGAGGAAGGCGAGGCCCCCTCCTGCACCTCGGAGGAGCTGGGCGAGTCCCGGTGTTGAGGTTGACCCAGTCTGGCCGCATGGCCTGGCGCTCCCGGCGGGGTGGGAGCCTTCCACAAACAGCTGCCTCTCCAGCGTGCAGAGGTGCCGTCCCAACTAGAAAACACGACGCGTGAAGGAAGGACACGAAAGTCACCCGGCGTCTCTTTCCCCAAACCCAGACACAGTGAACATTTTGGTCTATTTCCTTCCAGTCTTTCTTCGTGCCCGTATTTTTTTTTTTTTTTTTTTTTTTTTTTAAAGGAACTTGACATCGGCCTCCTGAGCAGGGCTGCCGGCTGGGAAGGAAGCTGCTGTGTTCGGTTCTGTTCTCCGGAGGGAGGGCGCGGCTTGGCAGCCCGTGTCACCAGCTGTGCCGGTCGCCACGCCAGAGGCTGCGCTCGCCATCCCAGACCTCCCATTTTCCTAGAAAACAAAATTGTTTTGTTCTGCCCTGAACACTTCGGCCCAGATTCTGGCCTTGACAAGGCAAAAGCAGCAAGGAATGACAGCATCGGAACATGGGGCTGTCTTCACGCAAGTGCGACTTCCTCATCGCCAGGACACCGTGGGCTCTTCCCCGGGGCCCGGGCCCCCTGGGGGCCGGGTGTCCTGGTGGTGCTGCCCAGGCGGG
Organism: Callorhinus ursinus; assembly: GCF_003265705.2. Lineage (NCBI taxonomy): Eukaryota > Metazoa > Chordata > Mammalia > Carnivora > Otariidae > Callorhinus > Callorhinus ursinus. Next base: position 758,928 of record NW_027397113.1, read on the forward strand.
TGCTCGGTGGGCTCGTGGGCTCAGCCAGCTCCGTGGCTGGGAGGCCAGGGCTGTGGGTTGGTTGTCTTGTCCCATCTCGGGCTCCTTGGAGGGTGGGGGCCACAAGCTGGCTCTCCTGGGCCCTGGCACCTGCCCCCAAGCCCGTGCCTGAAGGGGGCAGCGTGCGGCCATATCTGCTGAGGACGCGAGGCCCCCATCCCCCAGACTCCCTGCACCTCCTGCTGCAGCTGTGACAGCCGCGGGAATCAGGGGGGTGGTCCGTGGGCCCCCCGCTCCCGGCCACTGCCTGCCCGCCATGGGGGAGGGAGGCAGACCCCGCAGTCTCTGACACAGACACCGGGCAGAGCAGTTTGGAAAAACACACCTGTGGAGCCTCTCTTTGCCCCTCGCTGCGGGGCCCCTTGTGCTGTTCCCAGGATTAAACCAATCAGCACACATTCTTCTCTGACAGGTGCAGGCCCCTCCCGCTGCGGGCAGCCAACGGATGTGCACAGTTTAATTTCCTAAAACACCAGGGCTGGGCCTTTCCCAGGGGTCAGGTGGCTGCCCCCCCCGCCCCGCCCAGCCCGCGGGCTCTGGAGATGGCACTCGTCATCTTGCGCGTTTAGAAAGCAGCCCCGCTTTCCAGCCACCATCCTGCCCCTTCTTCCCTTCTGTATACAAGTGATGCAGATGTAAAAATATGTATTTGTGTTCTTTTTCCTTTCCTCCTTTTTTTTTTTCTTTTTTGAAAGAACATTTGAATCCTGGACGGAGTTTCTGCTCTGTCACTTGACAACTGTATAATATAACCCAGGGTACTTGAATCTCAGCCCCGAGTCTCTAAAATGGAGGCGGCCAGCTCCCAGGCCTGTGAGCCTTTGAATGTCCTCGCATTCCTCGAGGCTTACCGGTCACTTTCCTGTGCTCTCTGGGAATGTCATGGGCAGAGAGCTCTTCTCCCTGGTGTGACTAAGTCATGTCTGCGCAGTTTCCTGCTGGAAGTCTGCCCCTCACCCCCACAGGCCGTGAGCTCCCCGCGTTTATTTACATCTCCCTGATTGCGAGGCAGGCACAACACTTTCGCGTGTGTCCTCCAGCCGTCCGGATCCTTCTTTGCCGATGTGCTTCGTTGCTGCCCACTGTTCATTACGTGCTTTATATTTTCCCTGTTGATTTGCATGAGTTCTTTCTCTGTGGCACGTGCGCCTCTTCCATGGTCATCTTTTCACTCCTGAAGGTGGTGTTTGCTGATGAGGCCTTGATTTTAAGTGTGGTTGAATCCATCGGCCTTTTCCCATACGGATATTGTTGAAGTCTTAGGAAACCCTTCCAAACTCTGAGGTTATGGAGATTCTTCTAGATTCTTCTGGGTTCAGTTCTAAAGGCTTTAGAGTTTTTGCTTTTCTCCGTAAGTCTTCAGTCGCCCAGAATGCCGAGGATGAATTTTTGGTATACAGCAGGAGGGGTCCAATTTAACGTTTCTCCCACACGGACAGCCGACTGTCCCCAAACACCCTCTCCCACCCTGTGCCGGCCACCTCGGATTCGGGGAGAGCGTCCCTGGGCATGCAGGCTATTTCCCGATGCGCCATCGTGTCCTGCCAGACTGGCCACCTCTCTCTGTATCTGCAACACCCGTCTCACAGGCCACAGCTTTGTAGGAAGTGTGGGTGTCCGATAGAGCGAATGCTCTTAGCTCGCTGTTCTTCGAGAATATTGGCAATTCTTGGCTTTTTGCATTTCCAGATCAATTTTAGAATCCGGTGCCAGGTTCCAACACACAAACCTTATGATTTCTATAAGGTTCGAGGCGGAGGATCTTTTCACCATTGAGTCTTCTAATCAGCGGAACAAAAGTCTATTTCTCCCCTTAGTTAGGTTATGTCTTCTTGAATGGCTCTCATTAAGGCCTAATCATCTCTCCTTAGGGTTCTTGTATATCCTTGATTAGATACTGAAAAATATTCTGTCTATTGTATACAGGATTTTTTCGTTTGTTCTTTTGATTTGGGGTTGCTGGGGTTTTGTTTTGTTTTGTTTTGGTTTGGTTTGTTTTTTTTCTGATTTCAAAATACATTTTCGATTTACAGGAGAGGCAAAATAGTACAGAGAGTCCCTGTATACCTTTTACCAGCTTCTGCTAATGTCAGCACCTTATATAACCGTGGTATAATTGCTAAAACTGAGAAATTACCGTTGCAGCAACACTATTATTAAGCTACAGTTTAGTTCGTTCATTTGGATCTCCCCAGTTTAACTACTGTCCTTTGTTCCAAGATCCATCAATTACGGTACATTTATATTCAACAGGTCTCGGGGTCTTTTCTGATCTGTGAAACCCCCTCTTCAGTCCTTCCTTGGTTTTTGTGACCTTGGCATTTTTGAGGAATACTGGCCAGGAGTCAGCAATTGGGCTTGTCAGGGTGAGACTGGGGTTATGGGTTTGCGGGTGCAGAAGTGAGATGCTTTGCAGAGTGCATCTCATCGTGAGTTCACGACATCAACATGATTTGTCACTGGTGCTGCTAACCTTGACCCACGGAGCTGAGGCTGTGTCACCCCTTCCCCTTTCTGTAGCCTGGCCGTGGAAGCGAGTCACTGAGTGCATGGTCCTCAAGGGGAGGGGCCCGGTGCTCCACCTGCTGCTGGACAGGGTGAGACAGTGTCGGTGAACCTGTGTTAGGACCAGCCCAGCCGTCAAGAGATACCCGAGGGAGATGCTCTGAAGTCTCGCCTTCATGTTCCACCGACTGCTTTGAGCATTCATCTGTGGAAGACCTATCCGTCTCTTCCAGTTATTAGTTCGTATCAGGATGGATTCAGGGATACGTGTGTTTTGAGCTCTAATTCGATACTACTGTTATTTATTTTGTGGCTCAAACTGCTCTGGCTTTGGCCACCGGATCGGGAGCCCTTTGGGTTAGTTCCTGTGCCCACTCGATATAAACCCCCCATCCATTCTGAGCATCCCCTTCCTTCCCAGCAATCAGCAGTAACCTCAGGCTCCTCGTGCATCTGCCCTGCCCCGGCCCTAGACTTGTCCTCAGCCAGAGAGTGCTGGTTCCTCCAATCGGAAAGCAGATGGTGTTGAGAAACCAGGATCTGGCCCTGGGGGTGCGCGTGGCTCCCGGGTTGTCACTGCTTCCAGGGCCTCTCTGTGGACAGAACGAGGAAATATATGTACGTCCGTAACCCAAGGATACGCACGTGTCTATAGGAAGTGCAATACGAGTTCCTACTGCAATTTCCGGCCATGGGGTCATTTGTACCCCACCCCCAGTGACACACACTCTGTTTGCTACTGCATTTCTCCGAGAGTGAGAAACCCGGCTCCGGTTATCAATAATTTATTTACTTATTTGTTTAACCCGTAATTTCCCTACGAGAAGCAAAATTACCAACTAGAGCCCTGTGTTTATGACGGTCCAAAGATGGTTTCCCAAGGCTCAGGAAGCTTCTCCCCATCCATTCCATGGCATGCGGTATGATGTCATACATTCGTCACAGAATTCGCTTGTCCCGGTCTGCTTTCATTCCTAGGATCCTGCAACAGGCTGGTTGATGTGGGTTTTTTTGGTTTTGTTTGTTTGTTTTAGTTTGCATACAATAGAATTCATTCTTGGAGAGAGACAGTTCTGTGGGTTTTGACAAATGCCTGGATTCACGTATCTACCACCAGAGCATCACTGAGAGAAGTTCCACAGGCCTAGAAATTCCCTGATGCAACCCTTTGGAAGTCAAATACTCCCCCTCCCATAAACACGAGCAGCCATTGATCTGTTTTATGTCCTTGCAGTTTTGCCTTTTCCAGAATGTCATAGAAATGGAATCATAGAACATGTAGCCTCTTACATCTGGCTTCTTTCACTGCTTTAGCAAAATGCATGTGAGAGTCACCCATGTTGCTCCACGAATTATAACTTCATTTCTTCTGGTTGCTGGGTGATGTTCCATCGTCTGGCTAAAACACTGTTCATTTACCCATTCACCCACTGAGGGATGTCTTGGCTGTTTCTAGGTTTGGGTGATTGTGAGTGAAGTGGCTGCGCACGTTTATGTACAGCTTTTTGTGAACGTAAATTTTTTGTTCACTTGGGTAAATATCTGGGAGAAGGACTGCTGGGTCGCATGGCAGATGCACGGTTAGCTTTTTGAGACACCGCCAAACTTGTTTCCAGCATAGCCACATCATTCCGCATTCCCACCAGCGGCAGTGAGTTCCAGTTGCTCCACGTCCTCCTGAGTGCGTGGCACGGTCAGGCCTCAAGTTTTGTTTAACAAAATTTAGCCATTCCAGAGGGGCGCCTGGGTGGCTCAGTCAGTGAAGCATCTGCCTTTGGCTCGGGTCGTGATCCAGGGTCCGGGGATTGAGTCCCGCATCAGGCTGCCTGCTCAGGGGGGAGTCTGCTTCTCCCTCTGCCCCCTGCCCCATGTTCTCTCTCTCGCTCTGCTCTCTCTCTCTCTCAAATAAATAAACAAAATCTTAAAAAAACAAAATTTAGCCATTCCAACAAAGGTGTCGTGGTTGCTCACTGTGGATTTATTTACCTTGCATTTCCCTAACAACTACTGATGTTGACCAAACTGAGCATCTTTTTCCATACTTGCTTGTAATCCATTTCTTAGACTGGGTTGGTGGCTTTCCTGCTGTCAAGTTGCAAGAGTTCTTTATATATTCTAGATACAAGTCCTTGGCCAAATAGGAGACGTGGAAACACCTTCTTCAAGTCTGTAGCTTATCTCTGCTTCCCTTAGCAGTGTCTTCTGCAGAGCAAATATCTTTAATTTTGATAAAGTCCAGCTTGTCAATTTCTTCCACTCACCGACTGAGCTTGTAGCATTGTACTTCAAAACTCATTGCCAAATCCAAGGCCCAGAGATATTCTTCTGTGTCTTCCTCAAGAAATTTTATATTTTATTTCTTACATTAGTTTAAGATTGCACACAGTACTTTTACACTTCCAGATTGTTGGTGAACGCCCAGAATGTTAGGCATAAATGCTAAATGCATTAAAATTTACACACACAACATTCATACAGTTATATAACAAGTAAATTTAGGAGGCAGTCGTATTCCTTTGAAGTGGGAAAATCTTCCTTTTACATAAGGCAAAAGATAGGTGTATCACTTTAGACACATAAAACATTTTCTATGATAAAAACAACCACACTCAAAGGTTAAAAGACCTAAGATAGACTGGGGAAGATTTCTCTACCTTACATGACAAAGGGTCGATATCTTTAATTGGTAAACAATTCCTACAAGTTGACAAGGAGAAATGAGCAAAAGATATGAACAGGCAATTCAGTTCTGCAAGAGGAAGTCCAAATGGCCTCCAAGCCACAAAAGGCCTCCAGCGTAAAAGGAAAAACAGCACCCTCATCTTCCTCCGTGCCTGGTGGGCCCTGGGAAGGGCGCCAGCGGCTGGTGTGGGCATGGACGTGGGCTAGCGGTCACATTCACACACTGTTGAAGTCTGAATTGCTACAGCTTCTTGGGAAAGCACCCTCACACCTGGCCCCAGTGTCAGGTTTTCTTACAAATGGGTGGCACGTTGGGGCACCTGGGTGGCTCAGTCGTTAGGCATCTGCCTTTGGCTCAGGTCCTGATCCCAGGGTCCTGGGATCGAGCCCCACATCGGGCTCCCTGCTCAGTGGGGAGTCTGCTTCTCCCTCTCCCACTCCCCCTGCTTGTGTTCCCTCTCTCGCTGTGTCTCTTTCTGTCAAATAAATAAATAAAATCTTTAAAAAAACAAAAACAAAAACAAATGGGTGACATGTCATCGCCTCAAAGCAGTGGCTTAAAGCCAGGGGAGCCTCAGCATCTGTCCACCATGGAGTGGCTGAGTGAACTGTGGCAGACATAAGCCACGGACGACTGTCCAACTACCAAAGCATAGCTCCCCATCTGTACACCTGTAGAAAGATGAGATGAGTGTGCCACAGGGTGACGGGGGCAGAGCAGACACGTGCGTATATAAAAAAGAGAGTCTCACCTGGTGTCAGCTGTATGATGAGCAGAGAGCGATGAGCTAGGAATCCACTGGGCAGTTGACACAGATGATCTTGGAGGAAGCGGGCCTTCGTGAATCTTTGAGTTGGTGCGATTTTTCCAATGAGAACTTACTTCTTTCACAATAAAATCTTTAAATGGGGAAAAGAAAAATCAGTCCGCGTTGAACATCTGGGGACTGGTAGGTATTCTTATCAGCCCTGAGCACCGGCACCCAGATTGTCGGGGGCGGGTCCGGGAACCTGAGTGTGACACGGGTCCATGGGGGTGAGGTAGTTCGGCGCTTCCCTTGGGGTTTGGGTGGCCGGTGTGGCCCTGTGGCCTGAACAGGGGACCAGGGGCTCCAGGGCTGCCCCCTCTCTCCCAGGCTGTGGCTCCTCGTGGGCAGGAGACCACCTTGGGTCTTCACTGATGCAAGGCCCTCTGTCGGCACAAGGGTGATGGCGTGACGGCGTGATGGCGGAAGTCGGGGTCTCTCAGCAGACCTGTGTTTATCAGCTGCGTTTTACTGTTGACCTGAGTGTCGGCTGTGAATCCGGGGACAGGCCTGGACACCTGAGCTCAGCTCAGGCAGTCCTCCCCCTGGGAAGGTGTCACAGGCCTTTGAGGCCTCAGGCACGTGGGGGCCATTTTAACCAGCCCACCCTGCAGATCCTCCGGGTGGAAGCTTCGGGAACCATCCCCACTCCTCACCCAGCTCTGCAGGTGTATGTCTTGTCAGTTTGGGGGAAGCTGTGGGTGTGCAAGTCTGCCCCCCCCCGCCCCCCCAGCTGGGGTGGCCGGTTGGGGTGGGCGTCTGAGCCCGGCTCTGGGCCGCCCCTGGGCCCCATCGAGGCTTCCATGGAGGCCTCACGTGCTGTCCCACGCCTTTCCCCGCAGTGAAGAAGAGCCCCATGCTGCTGGAGGTGAGCACAGCCCACTTCGTGAGAACCAATAGCTTTGCCGAGGACCTGGACCTGGAGGGGGAGACGCTGCTGGCGCCCATCACCCATGTGTCACAGTGAGTGTCCGCCCGCCCGGCTGGAGGGACATGGGGCTCCGAGGGGCCGCCTTGGTGCCGGCCCGGGGCTCAGGCCTCTGCTCACGCGGGGCCTGCCCCCACTTGCCGCCTGCCCTCAGCGACCGGGGGCCACCCGCCCACTGCCAGGGGCCGGACCTAGTGCCCGGGCACCAGGCAGGGAGGAGAGCAGGGGCACTTCCCGCCAAGTCTGGGAACACGATCCTCTTGTTTTGACTTATGGAAAACCAAACTGATCATTTTCCACTTGTTTCTGTGCCTCGAGCGTCTGAGGAGATTGTTTTTCTGTCCCCTCGCCCCCACCCCCACCCCCCACAAAAGAGACGACTTTGTTTTTCAGCATTTCCCTGTAGAAGCCCGGCCAGAGCCGCGGGGCAGATGCCGAGCGCTGTCTGCCAGTGGCCTCTGCTGTCCTCAGGGGCTCCTTCAGGTGGAGGAAATGGCTGATTTTCCACGCCTTCCAGTTGGCCTTCCCCCGAGGCCCAGCTGGCCTGGGACGCACGCCCGTCCTCCCCCGCCGTCGCAGCCCTGCCAGGCCAGTCCCCAGGGCCCGGCCGTGGTGTGATTCCCTGGCGAGGGATGAGTCAGTGCTCCCAGCAGAGGCACCCAGTGGTGACGGCGAGTGGTGGGGTCAGTGGGGCACTTGGGCCCATTCTGGCCACCGCCCCGCGGGGGGGCTCCCCCAGACCAGTGTGAGGGTGTGTGCTCCGCTCGGCCCTCCCCCGGCTCGCTTGCTGACACGGTTGTGTCTCCACGCACCCATGGAGAGGTCCTGGAAGGGCGTCCGCCTTCCTCCCGGGGTCTTCGCATTGTCCTGAGCCGTGGGCACCTCCGTCGGGGCGCGGCCCTGGGCCGTTGCCTCGCAGATGTCCGAGGAAGCAGGGACCCAGGTCGGGGGGCCTCTGGGCTGCTCAGGCAGCACACTGGTAGAGTCTCGTAGCCAGAATGAGAGAAAGACGGGACCGTCTCGGGCTGGTCCTGTGACCGGGCAGGACCCGCTGGCCAGCTTTCCAGGCTCCCCAGGCTCACGGGGAAGTGGGCAGCACCCCACGGCTGGCAGGGTGCCCCCAGGAAGTGCTCCCTGGCTTGGTGGGAGCCGGCCGGCTCACCAGGAAGCAGAGGCGACTCATGCTTATGGACACGGCGCGAGTGGGCTGCAGGGCCCCCATCCGTCCTGGAGATGACTAGACAGGCTTGCTGGATAAGGGGGTGGGAGCAGAGGTGTGAACAGCCAGGCGGGCGGGCAGGCAGCGCAGGGCAGGCCGGTGCCTGAAGGCAGAATGCTAGCTTACCACTTTGGTTGAGGCCTTCACGGAGTCCAGGGCACAAGACAGACCACGGAGTGTAACAGTTGGGAGTTCTGTGGCTGGTGTTGCGAGCAACACAGGTGCAGAGCCTGCTCAGAGCCTGCTGGGACCCGCAACCCTCAGGCAGGGGGACACCCCCCCCACCCCAGGCTTACTTGGGCCTGCTGCCCCTTCCTGTACCCCTAGCCACTCTCCTCCCATTGGAGGCTCTTCTCCTTTGTTCTCTCGGCCGTGGCGTGGCCCAGCCCCTCGAACACACACACACACACGAGGAGTCCCACCGGGCAGGACAGGGCCACCACCCACCGTCCACGCAGCTGGGTGGTGAGGCCTCACAGGCTCTCTGGCCCTGCAAGACTGGCTGGGGGGAGGTTTCTTTGGTCAGCCCCAGTGCTGCCTGGGCCTGTACCCCAGTCCTCAGCCAGGTCCCCATGCTAGAACCTACAATGGCTTCTCCCAGCAGACCTGTCCAGAGGTGGTGGCTGGGTGTGAACCAGCTGGGGGACACAGGAAGGTGTCCAGGCATGGTACTTGGGTCTGTGGCAGGGGCTGGGAGCAGGGAGGCTGAGGTCAAGGCACCGTGGTCCGGTCAGGGCAGAGTCAAGGGGAGCTGGCAGGGGACCTGCACAGACATGTCCTTGGCACAGGGAACCATGCCTCAGGAAGCCCCGCTGGGGAGAGTGGGATGGAGGCTCAGGGAGAGGTGCTGGGGCCTCAGGACTGAGGCGCCCCCAGGGCCACAGGCTGGGCAGAGGCCCCACCCCACCATGGCTGGAAGAGGAGGTGGATCCGGTAGGCGTGTTTATTCAGGGCTGCGCCCGCCCTGTGCACCCACCCTGTGCGCCCGCTCTGGGGCTGTGCGTCTTCACCTCCCACCCGGCGCTCCTGGTGATCCTTGCCCCTAATTAAACTTGGCTCCGGTTGCTCAGGGCCACGTCGAGGCTCCTGCGGGCCGCCTGGGGTCTGTCCCCGCACAGGGCTGTCCCCTGCCCTGGTGTGTGCATGAGGGGTGGGGATGTGCACGGGGGTCTCGCAAGGGGCCGAGGGGGTGGGAAGCAGTTACTGAAAAACAGATTCATTTTTCTTCAGCATTTTACTGAGGTTAAGTGTATTACCACGTTGGGTCAGTTCCAGAATTCAAATTAAAAGCATAAATAAAGACACATTTTGTTTCCATCTCAAGCTCTCCCCACCCGCTGGGCCCCAGGGAGGTGAGGTCACTGCAGCCTTGATTATGGGAAGGTCCCTGGGGCTGGGCGAAGCTCCTCTTTCCGGGGCCTGCTGGCCATTGGTGGGGCGAGGGGTGGGGGGGTTGGGGGCCGGTGAGCAAACGGGGTGCAAACTAGGGAGTCGCCGGGACACCGTGGGTTGGGGAGGCAGAGGGGTCCGGGCCGCACAAGCAAGCCCCAGCGTCCCCATGCAGCCTTGGGGCCCTGGCCCAGCTCCGGGGGGCGGGGCCGCAGTCTCACGCACACACCTTTCAGGAGCCCCCGTCTGCCTCAAGCTCTCTGCACCTGTGCCGCCCCCACCCAGAGCCTTGCCACAGGGCTTCCAAGGGGCAAGAGTAAGGCAGAGATGGGGCATTTGGAGAGTGAGGAGAAGAGAGCCCCGCACCCCATCAGGGGCCAGGATGAGTTCCTGGCCTCCTGCCCCGCCCACTGAGGGCCACCGGCGGGACAATGGGAAGGGAAGGCCACCTCTGTGTGCATCCCTGTGCCTTGCACGTGGTGTCCCCATCTGAAACCGCCTTGTTCCTCCTCAGCAGCCATCAGATTCCTGCTCCATCGTCCTCGCGCCAGGGAGGCCACGTCCTCCTCTGGCTGGCAGGGTTTCCATACCAGCTCCCTGGGCTCTCAGTACGGGGCCCCACCCTCCGTTCCTGGGGAGCAGGGTATGCATGGCTCTTATGAGGCTCCCCCTCCCCGGCGCTCCCAAAGCCCCGGGCTGGAAGGAGCTCCAGGACTGGGGCTCCCGCCCCAAGGCAGGCCGGACCCCGCCGCCCCCAGGGCCAGGCCAGCCTCCCCTGAGATGAGGTGGTGAGGGCCGTGGTGCCTCAGCAGGGGTGTTGGCATGCAGGGCAGGGGGCGGCTGGTCAGCACTGGCCTCCACATGGGGATCTGTGGCTCTGATTGGGCCTGGGTACCCTTGTCCCAGCAGCTACCTCAGTGAAGCCCCCCATGCCTCGCCCAGCTGCCACGACAGCCAAGCCTGGCCAGGAGTCCCCATCCATCCCATTGGGTGCATGTGGGCCCCCCAGGCAGGTGGTGCGAGAGGCCAGGCCCACCACAAACACCTCGGCCTGGGATTCCCCTGAAGGGTTCCTCCATCTCCCTGTCGAGGCCGGACAAGGCTCCGCTCCTGCTTACCAGCCGCCCCCGCCCCGCCCCACAGGGGGAAGGGGGGCACAGCCTGACGCCCTGTGCATCTACGTGGGCATTGGGGAGGGCCGTGGGCAGAGGGAAGGCAGGGCCAGGGCTGGGGTACCGTGGGCCCCCACCAGGTGACCGTGAGCACCTCCCCAGCAACTGTGGGCCTCTGGGCCTCCTGTGACAGGACAGCCTGTAGATCCTTGAGCAAAACCAGCCCCGTGTGCGTTAATTAGAATTTCCATGTCTCCAACTTTCTCCTGGACCCTGCGGAGTCTCATGCCAAAATGCTCAAGTGTCTCTCTTCCAGCAAGGCCGCTGCGGCCTGGCTTTCGTCCACATCACTACTAATGTCTCCTGAATTCTGCGTTTGTCAGTGAGGCCATGGCCAGCCCCATGCCTTCTGGAAACGGGGGCAAATGTCACAGGGCTCGGCCCTGCGCTCGGCTCCGTGGACTAGCTCTCTGGATGGGACCAGCTCGGCCGGGGACGTTTCGGGGACCCTGGGGCCAGCTGCAAATCACTCCCATGGACCGCAGAGACACCAGGCGCTGCACCTCTTCAAGCAGCCATGCTCCTTGCTTTGTTTCTCACCCTGCAAACTTTGGTGGGAAAAGATAAAGAGGCCACTTCGGGGCTAGCGTCCAGGGGAATGAAGGAGGGGGCTTGCCAGGAACAGATGAGACCAGTTTGTCTTTCCAGACCGGTGTCCTGTCTTCTTCGGAGCTCCAGACCACCTCTGTCTGCACAAGGTGCCAAGGAAGCCCCGTGGGAGCCCGCCCGGGAGTGCTGTGCAGGGCTGCGTGAGTCACAGGCCCCGTCAGAGCCTCCCAGCCCCGGCCAGCTCCAACCCGTCTCTGAAATGCACGGGGGGATTAAATGTTCTCCTAATTAAATTAAAAGCGAGGCGGAGTGGCTCAGTGGGAAAGAGACGGGACTGGGAATCAGATGCCCTCAATCTGGCTCTCAGCCTGCACCGGCCCAGCTGCAGGCCGGCCCTGGAGGCCCCCTAACCTCTGGGAGCCTCACTTCCTCCATCTGAGCACGTGAGGAGAATGCAGCCGGCCTCCTGAGGCCAGCGCTCTGGGGAGTGGGCCCTTGGTCCAGGTAGAAGGCCCGGAGGAGAGCGGGAGGCCTCTTACTTCCTCGGCGGCCATGACAGTAACTCCTGGTCCGGGGGCGCCCCAGTGGCCGGGCTCAGGGCTCTCCACAGCAGGTCTTGGGCGAGGCTGGCCGGCACCCGGCAGGCAATGTTGGAGGGTGTGAGGGACAGCTTCACAGATGGCGCTGGGGTTGCCACGGAGACATTTCTGGTGGCCGCAGGTCCCCCGCGGGCGCAAACCTAGAATGGGAAGCTGAGCCCGAGGGCAGCGTGGTCAGGAGGCCTGAGTGTGGGAGGTCAGGCCCGGCCCCTCTCCAGGCCTGGGTTGTCCAGCTCTCACGTTAGGCCCAGAAAGGTCTGAACTTGCATACACGGTGCTTCCAACGTTCCAGCTGAGGGATGAAGCGCACACACAAGGGCACAGATCTCAAGAGCACTTGGTACATCTCAGCACAGGCCACATATAACTAGCACCCAGACAGAGGGGTCCCGGGGAAGCCCCCGTGTTCCCACTTCCGGTCACGCCTTCGCACGGTCACCACCGTCTCAGCTTCTGGCAGCAGGACTCGGCGTTGCCCGTTCTTGAACCCTCTACAGACAGACACCCCCGGCAGCACACCCGTGTGTCCGTCTGGCTTCCCGGGAGACATGCCACGTGGCTGTGGAGAGCAGCGCTTCACGCGCTCCGGGTGGCTGGCCCGCCACCGTGTGAACGGCCTACACTTTGTTTATCCGTTCTATTGTCGACTGCTTCCAGCGCGGGTTGTTATCATTAGTGCTAAGAATATCCTGTGCAGGCTCTTTGGCGAACGTACAGGCTGCATTTCCGGTGCGCGTCTGCCTAGGTGTGGGGCCTCCGGGCCGCTGGATGGGCGTGCTTACTGTCCCTAAGTCCTGCCGGGCAGCGTCCCCGTGGGCGCGGCCGCCCTCGCCCCCGCCGCCCGGGGCCCGGGCCTCCCCGCACCCAGCCCTTCTGCGGTGCTCCCTCGCGGCCCGGCCGGGGCGGCATCTGGCGGCTGCGGATGGGGATGGGATCTTCGTCCGCGGGAACCCGACGGCGGAGGCAGCCGAGCCCCTCCCAGTGTTGCTACTTGGTTGGATATTGTCCTTTGTAAAAACGCTCGTGTCTTCTTTTCTTACTGATGTACACTTGTTCTTTCTTCTGTCTTCCCGCGTCCTGGAGAGGGCTTGCGAGGGGCCGGGACGGTCGTGCGCCCACTGCCCGCACACACATGTGTAGTTCCCTAGCACGGAACCACCGGCTCCCCCCCGCCCCCCGCCCAGTGGGCCGTTCCTCTCGAGAGGGGCGTCTTTTGACGAACAGAAGAACTTTAAGTGAACTCTTAATGTGATCCAGTTAATCAAACATTTCCTTTCTGGATAGTGCTGTTTGTGTCCTATTAAAGAAGCTTTGACTACTCCAAGGTCATAAAGATATTCTGGTTTTTCTAAAGCTTTGTTAGCTCACCTTTCACATGCAGATCTGCGGTCCATCTGGAATCGATTTTTGCATCCAATGTGAGGCTGAGGTCAAGGTACATTTTCTCCCCCTTGGATATGCAGGCTGACTCTTCACCCTTCACGGAGAAGGCCGGCCTCCCTCCGCCGTCCTGCCAGCTCCCTGCCATCCCACTCCAGCCCGCGGTCCACGCGTAGCTCTGCTTCGTTCCACTGCTCAGACCACGTCCTTTCCACCAGGGCCTTGCTTCCTCGCGACTGGGGTTTAATAACAGGCCCGGACAGCCGGTTGAGAAGGCTCCGGCCAGGTCCCCTGCCTCGCAACTGGCCTGTCTCTGTGTGGTCCGCCTCTGCCCCCACGGCCAGCAACCACAGAAAGCCTCCCCTCCCTAAATGATGGGGACAGCAAATGTCTTCACAATGGTGGGTCAAGAGTGGGTCTTGGTAGCCATGGCCTCCCCGCGCCCCCCGCGTTCCTTACTGTGTCCTGCAGGCTTCAGGGCCGTGGTCGTGTGTGGCTGATCTAACACTCAGCCTCATCCGCCGATGCTCAGGTGTTCGCCAGGCCCAGGGGCGCGGTCTTCCCGGGAACCCTGGCCGGCGTGGATCCGCCTGTCCAGCCTGGAGAGCGCTGGGGTGGTCAACTTGCCTTTCCGAGCCTTGGCATTCTCTCGTGGATCCTGGAAATGGGCCTGGTGGTGCGGGAGTGAGCCCTTGAGGATGTGGGTTCGGGGGTCTGGCCCCGCACCTAATTCGAGAACTGGGTTAGCCAATAAAAACGTTAGCCGGTAGGAGACGTCACCTTGGTAGGGGAGACCCCACGGGCACGTCCCTCACTTGACCTGAGAGCTTCTGGAAGTCCCCGGTCACAGGTCTCCGTGGGATGCGGATGGGGTGCGTGTGCAGCCTGGAGGCCCTGTCCTTCACCAGATCTGCCCGGAGGCCTCCGAGCCCAGGGCCTCGGCACGGGCCGCAGGCGCACAGCCCACAGCCTCTGGTGGTGAGGAAAGGGGCTCCGGCTCCCGGGGCGGTGTGGGCAGAGACCTGGGCCCCTCTGCCCTGCTCTTCAGGGGTGGGCGGCCACACGTGCCCCAACATGCATCTGCCATCATTCTCCACAGTCAGGCCTACCCACCAAGGGCAGCATGGCCTCCAGCAGAGCGAGGGGCAGCGTGGGCCAGGTGTCCTGCCTGCCCTTGGCCCCATGCGCGGCAGGGGACGGAGGTGCTGCCGTAGCCCCGTTATCCGGGGCAGCTCCCCGGGCGGCGTAGCCGGGGCGGCCGTGTTCACAGGCTCGCTGGCCGCCAGGTGCTCCCGAGAGGCTGCGGGTGTGGGTCAGGTTTGGGAGGGGGCTGGGACACACAGCTCGGTCGTGCGGGGTCTGTGCTGCACAGAAGGGTCAGGCCTTGCCTGGTCCCCTGGGAGGCAGGGGCAGAGCCCGAGCTCAGTCCCTGACGCACCGTCTCCTGGGGGGCCCGGGGCTGTGAGGGGGAAGCCAGGCTGGCTCCCGGAGGGCGGGCGGGCGGGCGGGCAGGGGGCAGGGAGGTCACCAGGCAGTCGTCCTCTACATGTGCTAGGCCTCTTGGGACCAGGCGGTGTCCTGGGCATGGGCCACCCCTTAGGTGCTGGTCCTTGGCGGTGACTGGCTCCAGGGCGGAGGTCTGATGGTTCAGTCTGTCAGGTCCGGCTGGCCCACGGGAGGCCTGGGGCGCCATCTGGGAAGGGGAAGAAAAAAGAGGCAGAGGCAGAGGGAGACCTGAGTCCGGCCTCAGAGGCTGGTGTACCCGGCGTCTCTGTCGGCCCCACACCCTTACCCTGAGCCCGTGTCTGCTTTGATCATTGCAGCAGCCCCAGGGGCTCCCTTTAAAGCCTGTGTTGGGGAGCAGCCTGGACAGAACCCTCCACATGTGCCCAGAACTGCTCCCACTTCAGTGGGCTCGAGCCACACACAGCTCTGGGAACCTTGCTTCTTAGGAGCAACTGAAGGGATTTTCTACCTGATCTGTCTTCTGGAACTGAACCATCGTACGAGATCAGACTATGCTGCGCCTCCCAAAGTGTCACACTTGCCACAACACTGTCCGCTGGCGCCCTGCTAGGGAAACCGAGGCAGAGGGTGGGGTGGCGTCACAGGCCGTAGAGGACGTGTGGAAGACGGGTGGGAGGGAAGCTGTTCCGAGAGACAGTGCTCAGGGCCCTTCCCCGGGCCTTCGACGCGGCCCCTGGAGCGGAGGTGCGCAGCGCCCGGTGGCCAAGCCCGCGGCCGCCGGCTTCATTCCCCCAGCAGCTGAGTGCTGCATCTAGGGTATAAAGTGCAAGGTAAGGTCACGCTGGGACCTTGGCTTCAAGCCTGTGAACCTGCTCTAGGCTTGTCTCCCGGGCCCTGCCCGGGCTGTGATGGGGCCCCATGTCATCCACTCCCCGGCCCGGATCCAGCAGCCACTCTCCGGCCCGGGGGCACCCCTCCTACCTTCCCTTCTTCTTGGGCCTTTGGGCGGTGGTCTTGTGGTTGTGTCGTCCTTAGGTTCTGGATTTGTCAAATCAAATGGAATATTCTCCCAGTTTAAAACACTGGAATGCTTTTTTTTTTTTTTCTGCTTTTCTTCTTGAACTGCCCCGTGGAACCCCCGGCCGGGTGGGTGGGCTCCAGGTGGGAGCTCACGGGGGCCTGGCCGCGAGGCGAGGCCGCTGCAGGAGCAGGGGGCAGACTCACGAGGTGGGACAGCCTTAGGTGGAGCGACACCCCAGAAAACAGGCTCCCAGCGTGATTGAGCTCAGGCCGGGGTGTGTGTGTAGGGACTGGGGTGGGGCCATCCGCAGAGGTTCAGAGGACTTCCTGGAGTATCCTCCCCAGCGACCCCCACAGCCCACGGCAGCTCCCTGCTTACGGCTCTCCACCGCCCACCCCTGTCCTGCACTGGAAATGGGCTGCATCAGACCAGGGGCCGGTATTTGGGGTGGGAAGGTATCTCTGTAGGTGTTGGGAGATGGACAGCCTAGGAAGTGGGGGCCCCGACACCAGAGATGAGGGGACCCTGCCCAGAGGCCACGCCAGCCACTGACAGCTGGGGCCAGGTGCTGGGGCTCCTGACTCCGAATCCCGTGCCCCTTTGAGGTTCCAGTGGGGGCTGTCTGCTCTAGGGGGACCTGCACTGCACCCCACAGCAGGCCCCGGTCCCCTGCCTACTAGGATAGCAGCAGGAGCACATCCTCGAGGCCCCGGTCGTGACCATGGCCTGCTCCTTAGCCTGCTGTTTCTTGCATGCCGGGCCCTCCCCTAGGGATGCAGGAAGAGTATCCCCCCAGCTAAGTCCCCTGCGGGCCATGCTTGGAAGGAGGGGCTGGGTAGGGTCACGGCATTACATAAACACTGAACTGCAAGGTCTGAGCTGGGCAGAAGGGACAGTGAAGGTGGCCTCTCAGGCCACGGCAGGACCTCACGGCACTCAGCCAGAGACCCCGGTGGGCAAGAGCAGGGCGAGGGTGCCACCACCCCCCAGCTCAGGAGGATCAGAGCAGCCCCGAGCAAGGACAGGAGCCCAAGCAGAGACCCCAGGCCCGGGTGGCAAAGCTGCAGCCTCCTCCCCAGGCAGAAAGGCCAGGCTCCGGGACCCCCCGCTTCCTGTACCAGGCGTCCCTGGGCACTGAGCACCCAAGAAGCCGTAAGTGCTCCTGCCCATCTCGGTCCTCATCAACTCCGATGACCTGCAGGAGGATCACACTTCCCACCTGCTGCTCCCTGGCCAGGCAGGTGGCAAGGTCCCAGTGACTGGGGTCAAAGAGAAGCTAAGCGTGACCAGCCTGTCCACCGTGTGTGGCTGATCATGGACTTGTCTCATTTACTGGGCTGGCGTTGGTCTCTGCCTGTCAATGTTTAACTCCCAAGGATGCCAGATCTCAGGGCTTGGAAGGCCTGCCCTGGACGGGGACGGTGCTTCTTCCTGGTGTGTGGGGGTCGTCTGCAGTGAGGAGGGTGCAGGTGGGATATGAAGAGGAACTTCCTGCAGGGAGCTCGGCCCTGGGGGTTACTGCCTGGGGAGTAAGTACTGTCTTCTCCCACCATAGCTGAGCCGAGACCACAGTGGGATGCCCAGCCCGGAGGGCCCCTCGGTGGTTTCCGGCTGCCTTGGGCCTGGGGTGCGGCCCCCTCGCTTGTACTTGCCGGCCGCCCTCTGAGGGCCGGGCCTCGGTCTCCCCGCTGGTGGGGAGGGAGGTGTAGAAGCTGGGTTGTGGGGCCACCCAGTGTGGGCTCAGGAAGGGAAGGAATGTGACTGAGGCCGGGTGTGGCTGAGGCGAGTGCAGCCAGTCGTGGGTTTTGCTTGGGGCCCAGAGAGACGTGAGCAGAGATGGAGGCCCCTCTCGCTCGGCCCCCACCACACACACTAGGACCTTTCTTTAGCGTGTGGCTGTGGAGTTGGAGGCCAAGGACACCCTCTGGAAATCTGAATTCCATTCGCTCTTGGCAGAGAGCAACTTCCTGCTTGGGGAAGGTGTGCGCGTGTGCGCGCGCGTGCACATACGGCCGCGGGGGGCACGCAGGCGGGCGGGGGCGTCGGATGGGACGTGTAAGGTGACCCTCGGGTTTCCCGGCACTGGATGGCACTTGCAAAGCCTGTCCCGAGGAGTTAAGACAGATACCTGGAGTGAATGAATCAGAAACGTGCGGGCTGCGCGGCCTCTGAAATAATCTCTGGCTTAAAACAGTCACGGCTAAACATGCTTTTGAATTTGAAAGCCAGGACTTTTTGCAAAATAATTCAAAAAGTTTGTTGAACCTTAAACCTTCCCTGACGATTCCTTCCTTCTGAAGTTAACTCGTTAAAGTTGCTCCAATCCAGCCTGGTGCCAGACCAGCTTCCTGGAAGCCCTCGCCAACTGCTGGCCTTTGGAAAGGCTTGTCACCCTAATAGCTGTAAAAAAAAAAAAAAAAAAAAAAAAAAAAAATCGCTCATTGGGCACCTTGGCTGCAGTGTCTGAAAAGTCCTTTGTGTTCGCTCCAGCTGCAGAGTTTTCCAGGCCTCGCTTGTGGGGCTGACTGGAGCTGTTTCTCTTCGTTTCCTCTTACAGTGGCGGGTGCTGGGCTGGCTTCTTCCCGCCCAGCCTCCCCACGCCCAGGTGGGGGACGGGGATGCCCAGGGCAGAGCCCCCGGAGAGGCCGGACAGGCGTGGACCTGCCCCGAGTGGGCCAGCAGCCTCATCTTCCCCCCCGCCCCCCGCCCCAGTGAGGGCAGCGCCCCGCTGAGGAGCACCCAGGGCCCCCTCCTGGGTCAACACTGTGTCACTTCCCCAGAGGACGCAGGTTCCAAGCGGCGCCCAGGCAGTGCCATTTCAGGAGCGGAGATCACTTGCTCCTCCCCAAAGCCGGGTTTTGGCAAAATAGAAAAGCATGGTGGTGAGATAGGGTCCACATTCCAGCCCGTTGCTGTTGTTGTTGTTTTTCTTTTTTTGGAAGTTTAGAATGTGAATATGCATTAGGAAATACTGAAATGAACCCAGCCGTGGGGCAGACCAGTTGAAAAATACGTCGTGTTGTCGTCATTGCTGTGTGAATCAAAATCAAAGATTACCTGAAGATGGAAACGAGTTACCTAAAAACAAGTATTTTCGTGAGACGCAGCGGTCAGAACGTGCCATACACGTAGGCATTGGTTTCTTGAAAGAATCACTCCTCTCCGAACCCCGTAGTGACAGAGCCCATGCGGCAGCTCATTTCCTAGGAGAGCCTGTTGGTCTGCAGAGGGGTGGAGGGCACCCCTTCCCATTGGAGTGGGGGCGGGCTCCCTGGGAGCCTGCCCAGGGTCTGCTCTCGCTCTGGTTCTGCCTTCCGCTGTCAAAAACCTCTTTGTGCCGGAGCAGCCCCTGTTCCTCGGAGTGACATGAACCAGAGCCCACAGCACCATGCGGTGGAGCTGCCTCTCGCCAGCCGCCCCAGCCCCCGGCGGAGGCTGCCCGTTCACAGCCTGGCAGAGCGTCCGCATGCTCTGCGGCGCACTGTGCTTTACCTCCTGCGATCTTGCGCAACAAGTAATCATAATATTAAAGTAGGCTTTACACACACGCGGCAAAACAAATTCAGAGCACAGAGGGGGTTATGGTGAAAAAACATCAGGCTGTCCCCACACCAACCCCAGATTCCTGCATTTCCTTCCCTAAAGGTTAGCACTGTTGGCGGTTTCCGATCTATTTCTCCCCTGTGTTTTATACGAGCAAGTGTGTGTGTGCGCCTCTCCTTACACGGACCACGTTTTCACACGAGCCGTCATGTGGCGTGCGTGTCTGTCTGCGGTTTCCCTTTTTGGAGCTAATGTACAGGTACGCCACACTTCTTTTTGAGCTGCCCAGATGAGCTTGACCTACACAGGGCGGCGCCTCCAAGAAGCACTTTTATTAAATGTTCCGTGTGCACACACACGTGGGTGCACACGCACTGGGGACAGCTCCACGCAGTGGGGCTCAGGTGCTGCTTTTTCAGGGGCCAGCTCCCAGGATCCGTGCTCGCGCGCGTCCACGGCTCTCATCCTACCGCACGGGGGCTTCCCTCACGTGGGGCTGTGCTTGCGGGGGCTCTAGTCTTTATGGCATCGGTTCTGTTTCCAGTGAACACGGGCGCCCATCCTGCCCGAAAAGAGGCACGCGGATGGTGGGGGGGGGGGGTCAGCAAGCTTCCCATCCTCAAGATGCAGGGGTAGGCCGCTTAGTGAGGCCTGACTGAGGGCAACATGACTTGACTCCAGCTCACAGGACGGGGCCAGCAGGGACACACACAATGACCCCAAGAGAACGGAGCCCTGGCCAGCGAGCCGTGCTGCGCCCCCTCTCCGCGGGCGTCGTGCTGTAAGGAGACCTTTCAGCAGTCCCTGAGCGACTCCACTCACATCTTGGTGAGCACGCGGCCGCAGTGTGCACTGCTCAAAGGCAAGATGCCTGGGTGTTCTGGAGATGGGTCTATATTAAGACATCGAGCGCATCTCCTTCTTATTAACAGCTGCAGAGCATTCCATTGTCCCATGAGTATGGAACAAGTCCCCTATTGATGGATGTATAGGGCAGCTAAAGACAGCCATTAACCATTCAGATATTCACTAAGGAACTGCCCGATTATGAAATTAGTCCGTCCCTCCCCACTGAACACTATTGTGTCGTTCCCCCCCACCACCACCACCACCCCCCGCTTATCCCTGCTCCGGCTCTGTTGATGGGAATCTCTTTCTAGGCCGTCCCTTACCAAACAAGGACGGTACAAAGTGAATCAATTATAGAGAAGAACTGTAAATCTTGCCAAGATGTGAGATTTCTTGAAGTTAAGGGAAGTGAGATTGAAGACCCCACCAGAGATTAGGCAGAGTTAAACCAGTTACCAGGTGAAGAGAAAATCAAGGCTGGTGCCTGGGTGAGCAGCTCAGAGCAGAACGAGTGAAGTAGTAAACCAGAGGGTGGCCCCTGGGCGCAGTGGCAAAGCCCCCCTTTCTGCAGAAAACGAGCCTCTCTTCCCGGAAACACTGCCGAAGGCCGGGATGCAGTGAAAGGTGCCCCACAGTGGTGTCACGTGATGTTTCACGAACGGGAGCGCGTTGTCTCTGCTTTCCAAAATGAGCAGATGTCTGCAGTTAAAACGGCTTCTCCTAGGATAGTCTTATTTTCACAGCTAGTATCGTCATTTTTCAAGGAAACCTCCGAGTCGGATCCGTGTTTCATGTAATTTTGGTCTCCATTTTAAGTGGATTCACTTCCAAACGTCCATTTTCCCCATTTGCACGTTTTCACAGATCCTGCCAAATGGCGGCTGCACCTGCGCCCGTGGAAGCGGCCCCGTGCCGTGAACACGGCCCCATGCGCCCTACACCTATGAAAGCGGCCCCGTGTGCCCATGACCATGAGTGTGGCCCGGTGTGTCCTGCACCCGCACCCACACCCACACCGTCCCCAGCAGACCAGTGGTCCCGGCTTCTATCTCCGTCCATCTGACGGATGAGAAATGCTATGCTGGAGTTCTGATGTACATTTCTTTTATTATGAATGAGGGCTTTATATTTTCAAATAACAGCGTTTCTTTTTGTTTTGGGTTCCATCTTCCTCTACTCTTCTCTTTTTAAGCCCTCTTCTTCCTGATTCATAGGAAGTCAACGTGTGTCAAAAATATTTTACCCCAATTTTTCTTTGGTCTTTTAGCTTCTAGAATATTTTTCTGCTGGTGGGAATTTTAACTTTTGGCATGAACCTTGGCAGTGTTTTGTGACTTAGGGTTGGTCCTAGTTGTACGTTTTGAGAAAACTTCTTCGCTCTGAGATTGTTTTAATAGATTCTCCCCTGATTTCTTCTGTCATTCTTATTTCACCTTTTTACGCTTGGGTTTGGTGTAAGAAATCCTTAAATGCAGTGTATTTTCTGTGGTCTAACTAGTTGTCCCAACTCAAGTCACTCGAACACATCACCTTCTCTCTGCTGACTTCCCTGCCGCCTTGATCACATTTCAGACTCTCCCCATCATCTGTGTCTGCTTGTAGACGGGCTTCTGGATGGCCGATGGGCCTGGGGATAAGGCCAGGCGTGGTGGTCTGACTTGGGAACTTTACGATGCACTTATCAGTGGGGTAGCGCCTCCCCTGTCCCTATTACTGGAAGGCCACCCAGCGCAGCCAACCAGGGAATCCACAGCATGGCCTCAGATCAAAACGTTCTTCAGATGTAGACACAGGATTAGCTCTGGAGTTGATGGGAAGCTGAGTGTTTAGGGCCGAGTCCTCTCGCCTGGATAACTAGGAATGTCAGGGAGCTGACAGGACTGTGTGCTTCTCCCTGGGCTTGCTGGCATGGCAGAGTCCGGCCCCGCAGAGGGGTCGTGGGTCTGACCCAGGGGCATCTTCCCACCCATATAAGATCCCATGTGCTCCAGGGCATCTTAGGAAACATGCATTCAGTAACTCAGCAGAGAACAAGAGATGAAAATGGGCCTAATTCGAGGAGAAAGCTGCAGTGAGAAAAATCTAGAACATGCAGCCGGCCCCACCCCCACACAGTGGCCGTTAGGAAAACCCTGACCCCATCGAGCCTGCCGGCTGGGATGGTTTACAACCAGTGCAGGTCAGCACGGCTCCGCGTCCCCCCGCCGGAGAGCAGCAACTGTCTCCTCGTCTGCTGGGCTCCCTGACCCAGTGCGGCCTTTCCTGCCTTGTCCTTATGGAACCAGCCCAGAGGAAGGCTGCCCCTGCTCCCCTGCCCCCTGCCTGGCATTCTCCTTTACTGACTCGGGAACAAAAAGTTGTGCTTACGGGCAGATCTGGAGCAACACCCCAAGTTTAAACCCCGACTGCACTGCTCCCTACTTGCTGGACCTTGAGTGAGGCATCTGGCCGGGGTCTGTCTCCCCATCTGTAAAATGGGGATGACAAGAAAGCATGCCTTCCGGAGCGCTGCTGGGAAGATTGAAGGGACCACCCCTGCATGAAGCACAGAGACCGGCACCCACTCGCGGGAAGGCTCCCGGGCTGGCCAAAGCCGGTGTGCCTTCACCACCTTTACCATGCTGGGTGCCTGACCAGGCCTCCGGGGAGGGAATCTGAACCAGGAGGCTTGGCTTCGGAAAGAAATGCAGTGTGTGCTCATGAGACTATCTAGGATGACAGGCACTCTCTAAAATCCACAGCTTTTCTGGACCTGGGGCGGGGGTCAGGCTGCCGCCAAAGAGCTCCAGATGATGCCTTTTCAGAATTTTAGACTTTGGCTTTGGCGTGTCTGATTTAAAAAAAAAAAAAAAAAAAAAAAAAAAGCATGTGTGTGTGACCCTCTACATTCTCTTGGTATTGTCCATGGAAGCTGCGATCAATTTAGATTAACTTAGAATTATCTTTTTTATAAAAACAGTCTTTCTAGCCACACAGAGGAGAGGTTTATCTGCATGTTCCAAAGAGCTGTTATGTCTCTCAATATCTTTTAGCCCTTTGTTTGTGTGGATTTTGTACATTTTAAAATTCATTATTGGGTATTTTTAGGACTGTTGATTTTTTTAGTATGGGGTTCATGATTTTTTTAATTAAACTTCTTATTTTGAGATAATTGCAGATTCACATGCAGTTGTAAGAAATAATCGATGCCATGTGTCCTTTACCCACTCTGCCCCCACAGGGACATCTTGCAAACTGTACGCTAAGGTCACTGGCAGGATACAGACACTGATGCAGTGGTGCTCCTGTCACCTGCACAGTCCCTCATGTCACCCCTTAGAGCCACACACGCTCCCTCCCGCCCCGCCATGTCCTCAGCCCCCCGCAACCACCCATCTGTTCTGCATTTCCAGTCTGTCCTGACGCGAACGCTCTCTAAATGGGTCTGTACACTATGGGACCTTCTGAAATGGACTCGCGCTCAACGCAGTTCCCTGGGGACCCTCCCGGGCTGCCCAGTGTCCCTTCGTGTTCTTGGCGTGACGGTGCTCAGGCTGGGATTTTCAAAGCCGATTTTTTTTAGCCGGGTTTTTGGGTTACTGTAGATGAAGTAGGTGTGTGCGCCCGTGCTGGGCCCGCCCTGCCAGGTGTGGACAATCCGTGGCACTTTTGGCTGCATTAAGGTGGCTCTGGAGGGCTTCATCAAGAATGTGCTTACTTTAAACGAGATGCTCAAAACAAAAGTTCCTGTGAGAAATTATCTTTGTTTTGCTTTTCGTTTCCTTTTTTAAGCTACTTGACTGAGGTGGGACTGACCTACCAAATCTGTACAGAAGTACCGCGTGCAAAATGAGGAGCCTGGGGACAAGCAGACGCCCATGAGACCATCACCGCGATCTCGGCCACAAACCACCCCTTAGCCCCAAAAGCCCCCGCTCGCCCTCTCTATCACTGGCATTAGTATTATTTCAGAAGGGCGCTTCCCGCCAAACCTGCCCTCCCCACAGGCTGTGAAGGACACCGCGCAGTGTTGTTCACTGGGGGCCCCTGTGCCGGACCCGCTCGCCCCGCGGGGCTGACCTGCTGCAGCCCCCGCCTCGCCCGCGCCGCCACCCGGCCCTCCGCTTCCAGCAGCCTGACGGCTCTGGACCCTTCGTGTAACTGGTACCATGCACTGTGTCCTCCCGCGTCTGGCTTATTTCAATGTCCTCCACATTCACCCATGTTGTCACAAATGGCAGGATTTCCTTCTTGTGAGAAAATTCTTGGACAACAGTTCTATTTCTGAATGCTAGCAGGACGCAGAAAGTCCTTTTATATCGTTGACGTTTGATGAAGAGTGGGCTAGGAGGAAGCAAGTGAGCTCCCTGGGGGATAGAAGCGGGGGTTCAGGGAGCCGTGAGGAGGGGCTGGGCAGTCCGGGGGCCATTCTGGCGGGGCTGAGAGGACTTCCCAGGACTTCCTGTCTGCCCACCAGCCCACCCAGGTCCGTCTGCCTCTCTCCCCGCAGCTATGTGACCCCTAGTCAAGCTCCCTGCTCACCCCCAGAGACAGGATGGTTCTTGGAGCTGGGGTGACTGCAGACAAAGATTAGGGATCCCCATGAAAGTTCTAGGGGGAGGGGTGGCATCAGCTGACCTTCCTGGCCTCAGGCTCCCTTGATGGAAAATGGGGCTTTGTAAAGGCCCCAACCTGGTCTGGGCTGGGCCAACCCCTGAAGCCTGGAAGGAACTTAGCCTTTCACTCCTCTGGAGGTTTCTAACCATACCCCACTCACCCCCACTCGGCTTCACACACACACACTCGGCTAAGGGCAAGGGGGCAGGTCCAGTCTGGGACTCTGGCAGGCCCCCCAGGGCTGGTTCGTGCAGGGCCCAGGCTCTCAGAGCTGAAGGGATTTAGAAGATTCGGTGCAGCACCCTGCAGGCAGGTGGAGGAGGGGCTGCCCCCTCGCCCCGGGCGTCTCTTCTTCCATGCAGGAAGGGGTGCATGAGCACCCCAGGCCCTGTGCAGGCCCCGGGGGCCAGCAGGAGCTGGGCAGGCGCAGTCCCCACTCTCTCTGAGGGCCTGGTCTGCGCTCCCTGGGAAACCAGGTGCTCCCAAGGAAGCCCAGCACTGCTGTTTGAGCAAAGGGAAAACTCACCAGCCCCGCACAAGCTTTGAGCTAAAGAATAATCTCCAAGGAATCAGAGTACTGTACTTCTCCTCAGCCAGGCCCTGTGCTAAGCGCTTTATAAACACGATTTCACTAATCTACACATCAGGGCAGCTTTTGACGTAAGAATATTATCACTCTTGTTTTATATATAATCAACCTAAGGCTTGTAAGGTTAAGTCTAGGGTCCCAGGGTCACCAAGCTCGTAGTGACCTTGGGCGGTCGATCTAATGAAGTCACGGGGGCTCCTCCAATATTCTCTCGGTATCATTTTTAAACTAGCCAAGCTCTCTCCTGACCCTGTCCCCTTCCCCAGGCTGGGAAAGACTCACCCTCTGGGTCTTCGCTGAAATGCCCCCACCGCAGATGGGGCCGCCGAGAACCCCGTACCCCACCCCCCATTCTTAATGGATAACTGCCTGTTTATTTGTGCTCAAGGGTTTACTGGCTGTCTCCGGCAAGTGCGAGGGGCCGGGGAAGGCAGAAGCAGACCTTTTGGCTCAGAGTTGTTATCTTCAGACTTAATCCATGTGGAGCCCATCACGGCCCCTCTGTGAATGTTTGATGAAGAAATAGGTGAATGAATAAGCGAGGGGATTTGTGCCAGGCAGGTGCAGGCCCCGGGCTGTGGTCCCTCATCCACGTAGCCTGCGGCGGGTCTCGGAGCGGCGAGGAAGCCCCCGGACTCTTTCTGGAGCCCCTCCACCCCTGCCCTTCCTCCAGGGCTCAGGTCACATTCCACAGGCCGTGGCAGCTGGGAGTCCAGAGTCGACCCAAGGTCTCTGATCACAAAGGATCCCTCCTCCTGAGGCCCACTCCCTTCTGCCGCCAGTCCAGAAATGCAGGGAAATCAGATGCGTTAAGTATGATGACCCTCCGGGGGCCTGGTGTGTAGAGGCTATTCTGGTTTTTACAGATCAGGAAACTGAGGCTTGGGGAATGGCGGATGCTCCTGCACAGACGGTGGGGGCGCCTGGGGAGGTGCTCAGGGGCTGCGCATGCTGAGGCCAGGGCTCTCCCTGCCACCAGGCTGTGCTCAGCTACCTTTCATGCCTGGCTGTCCCAGCTCTGTCCCCTCCCAGGGGAGGAAGTCTGCCTCCACTTCAAGATGGCAGGGCCTCCTCCTGTTAGCCTGAGAGCCGGGAGCCTCTACGTCGTCCCTTTCCCCGGATACTTCTAAGCAGCTCAGGAGGTATGGGGATGGGCCCGTGTCAGGAATGGGGCTGGCACCTGATTAAAGGCCCCTCGCCAGAGGGAAGGCCCTGGCGCTCCCCGGCCCGAGGGCCTGAGTACGCGCAGGGGCGTTTCAGTTTGCAAGATGAGCCTGTGGGGCCAGGTTTTCCGTACCAGGCACTGGGCCACTCTGCCTGTCGCCGCGGCCCCCGAAGGCTGGTCCTGGGGCTCCGACCGGTCGAAGAAAAGTAGGAATTGCATTATGATTCCATCAAAGATGGTTTTCCTATTAAAACATGACTCGTTAAAACATAGGGCTTAGTTCTGAGTAAACATTTCGAGCTGCTGAGGAGAAGCAGAGATTTATAACCCAGAGCAAGAATTAAAGAAATAAAAGCCCCTGAATATTGCCAGAGATGGTGAACAGTGCCTTGAAGTACCACTCGATCCAACCTGCTGCTCCTCTCTGCCTCTGGGAGCCTCTCTTGCCCTCCCCTGGGGCGGCACGGGGACCCTCCGCACTGTCCCCCGGGGTGAGCGCCTGGCCGGCCACCTGGGCCCCAGGGCCGCCGCCGCGCCTGCTCTGCGCACACCCGCTTTGTGGGAGTCCTCGCCCCGGCCCCACACTCACTGCCGCCTGTCTTTTCCAAATCATACACACAAAGGATGGCCAAAGGTACGCTCTCCGCGGCATTTTTCCTAGTCAGACAAAACCCGACGACTGTCTTTTGTTTCTTTCCACTTAGAAGCATTTCCCTGGCAACCCTGTCTCTCCTTAGTCAACACCAGCTAACTCCATCCGTCCCCTTTATCAAGACATTGTTTAGAGCAAATAACTCATTAACTGGTCCAGCAACTTGGGAAGTCTTTCAGAGCAGCTCTCAAGAGGGCCTTTCCCCTGAGAACGGGGCACGCCGCCGGCGGAGGAAGAGCGGTGCCCACGGGGGCTGGCCGCCTCCTCCAGGGGACAGGCAGCTGTGCATGTACCAACTGCGCCCACAGCCCCCCGGGGGGCCTCCCCAGTTCTGTCCGCGTGTCTCTCCTGTGAGTGAGGTGGCCCAGCCGTGTGCACGGGGCCCCGGGGCCTGCCGCCGGCACAACCCAAGTTCCAGGGGGCCACGTGGGCTCGGTGCTCACCAGTCTTAGCTCTGCAGCAGCACATCCTCTCTCAGGGGAAAACATGCTCCTTTGGTAAACAGACTGTGTTCCAGAACTTTCTAGCTGACCTCCCTTCTCTCCCTCCTTTTCCACTGTTAGGTGTTAGAAAAGCAATAGGTTTGCTTTCTTGGTGTCCCTGCAGTGAGGCTCTGGCAGGAAGGCAAGTCCCTTGTGCGCGGCACCAAGGCCGAGGCTGTGCTTTCCCAGGCCAGCCGAGGGGCCTGGGGGGAGCGCCCCTCTAGAAGGGGTGCGGGAAAGGTCCGCTTCCCACTCTGCCCTGCAGGCTGCTCTGGTCACGGGCGGGGCTGGGGTCTCCCCTACAGAGAGTTCCCTGAGACGCAGATTTTCTACCACAGTCAACTGTTCCTGACCCACACAGGATACCAGGGCCACTCCGGCCGACTCGGGAGTGGAGCAGCCTCTGTTTTTAAGGTTCTGTGGCCTGTCACCCACGACATCCTCCCATCCCTGCCTCGCGGGTCCCCCTCGCTGCGAGCTCGAACACGGGTGCCTCCTGGGGCAGCGCGCAAGACTTACAGGCCGGGCTGGTGTCAGCGGCGGGTCTCCTTGCACACAGACCTGCACCCTGAGCGGCAAGCCCTGGGGCGGCCAGAGCCCCCCATGCCTCTCATCTGATGGGCCCCATGCAGGGGTGCACCTAAGGAGTGACTAGAGCTTGTGCCCCCGGGGGAGGGGGGAGGCACAAGCCCTCCCAGGCCCCAGAGGCCACCTAGACTCAGAGGTCCCGTGGGGGCTTCAGGCCTTTGAGTCTGGGGTCGGGGACTTGTGGAGGCAGGCCCCTGCCTCAAGTGCTTGGACTCCCGGGCAGAGCAGGCAGGCGGGTTCCTAGACAGCCTCCTGGCTCACGCAGGGGCTCGGCCATCACCTGGGCTGGGGGAGGCCATGTGGTCTCTGCGGACTAGCCCGCCGAAGTCCCGAGTGCCATGGGCAAGGCCTGCACACTCTGGGCCTCAGTCCACTCCCAGGAGAGTTGGGGTGGGGCTCGCTCTAGCCCCCCTCGGGCTCCGGGCCGTCTGGGGGATGGTGGAGCAGAGTAGGGTGCCGGGCCAGCCCCGAACAGGTCTGAGCCGATGGCAAAGTGTGCGCCTTCACCCCGTCTCAACCCCCCACTTCTGGGTTTTCATGCTTTCCTGAGAACACAGCTGTGCCCGCCCATCCTGTGTCCCTCCATCCCCCGCTGGCTCCAGCCTGGCTGTGTGACCCTCAGGCCCTGTGATGCACAGAACAAAGGTCCCCACCCCAGTAATGCTGCTGGTCTGGGCGGCCAGACCCCAGACCCCAGTGCTTGGGGCCTGGCCGGGGGAGGAACATGCTCAGTTGGGCTTAGCCGGGCGTCACCCCAGCCCCTGATCAGGAGACCCAGATCCCAACGCCTAGAGCTCCTGCCTGCCAAGTTTCTGTGATTGTTTTGAAACAATTCCCACCAACAGACACCCCCGCCCGCCCCCAGGGTAGCCTCATACACAGCCCGGAACAACAGCTCCCAGCCCTGGGCAGCTCGTTCCTGTGAAGACAGCTGCTGTAACCAGATCAGGAGCCTCGCGGCCAGCACTTTCCACATGAGCGCGTCCGCTCTTAAGCTGAGCTCCCGACTGTACAGAGCCCGCTGCTGGACCAAACCTGGGTCCCCACCTGGATGGCAGGCCTCTATCTGAGGAGGGCTGTCTCAGTCAGCCCAGTGTCAGCCCAAGGCCAGTGGCCTGCAGCTATGAAGCCGCATCCCCTCTGCCCCCCCTTACCGAACAGCCAAAGGGACTCAGGTGCACATCCCGCCGGCCAGTGGCCCTGGGGTGTGGCAGCCCCGTGGCTGGCCTAGCGGCCAACCCGGGCCTAGAAGGGCCTCTGGGACACC
The DNA here is from genome assembly GCF_003265705.2 of Callorhinus ursinus. Taxonomy (NCBI): domain Eukaryota; kingdom Metazoa; phylum Chordata; class Mammalia; order Carnivora; family Otariidae; genus Callorhinus; species Callorhinus ursinus. The sequence goes on from NW_027397113.1 coordinate 788,415, forward strand.
CGGCATGCCTGGTTCTCCTGGGGATCCCTTTCAGCTCGCAGAGGCAGGAGCCGAAACTCGAGGTGGGGACCTGGCAGTCTCAGCTCCAGGCGGAGAGGGACCCCAGAGAGTGACACAGGTGTCCTGAACAGGGCACATTAAGTAGACACGAATCCACAAAGGCCCCTGGAGCCATCTGACCCCGGCCTTGCCCACCAAATGCGGGGTCTGCAGGAGTGCTGGGCTCCCACCCGATGGCCGTGGGATGAGGGCTAGGACAGCCTGGCCTCTGCAGGAGGCTCTGCTAAGTGCACACCACCCAAGGGCCCCGCTGTCCAGGCCATGTCCCTGCCCACCCTGGGGCTGTCCTGGGAACCAGGTCCCAGAGCCCAGGTTGGTGTTGGGATGCACCTGAACCTGCAGCCAGCAAGGCCTGGGGAGACTGGGGCCAGGGGTCTTCTGACGTCCCCGGCCATGCTCCCGAGCCACCCGGCCTGGCCCACTGCCCCAGGAGGCTCCTGTCCAGAACCTGGTTCCTGAGGATCCTCAAAGGCCAGAGTTGGGGTGTCCTGCGGAAATCCTGATGGGGTGGAAAATCCCCAGCAGTTGGGCCCCGGGCTGAGCTATGACATTGCGCTTCTCGGGCTTGCTGGGGTCAGCCAGGCCCGCTGCTTCCTGCTTCCCTTTGATGTCTCCTGTCTGGGGGAGGGGTCGGCACCCCTCTGGGAGCGGGCACGCTCACTGGCTCGCTCGACTGCGACGAGGAGTCTGTGCTCCTGGGGCCTGGGTATGCTGGGGTCAGGCAGGGGACCCAGCAGGGCTGAGAGGGAGGCCCGTGGAAAAACCCCAGCCTTCGCAGAGAGCTCCGGAGGGAGAGGGAGGGTCTGCCTTGAGGCAGAGGGCATGTTCACTTTGGCAGGGCCCTCTTGCCTGGGCAGTCTGATCGGGAGGGAGGCGGCACCATGAGCTTCTGTCTAGGTGGGGAAACTGAGGCCTCTGGACAGTCCCAACATGTCATTTGCCGACTCCTGGGGGCCTGAGAGGCGGGGGTACCTTCTGTGCGACTGCGACCCGCGGTCATCCCTCCTGTCCCTGTCCCCCAGTGTCGACTGCCTGGGGGTGGAGGAGTCTGGCCCCCACCTGCCTGCGCAGGTAGGCCTCTGAGACCCTGAGAAGGGCAAGCCAAGAGATGCAGGTGACCGGGAAGGGTGAGGACCCTCCCCTTTTAATGTTCAAACCCGCTGAGCCCGCTGCCTTTGATGCAGGGGGTTAGGAGAAGCAGCTTTGAAGTCAGCCCTTGGGGGACGTTCCTATCAGCCCCTGCACAGATAATCTCCCACCCGACCCTGGGACTCAATGCCACTCTTAGGATGGCCCCCTCACCAGCTTGAGGCCTTTTTGGTGGCCTTGGGAAGAGGGGCCTGAGGGGGTAGGAGAAGCCCCAGCAGGGGAAATGGAGAAGGTGGAGGAGGGGCGCCCTGCCTGCCAGCACACAGGGTCCCAGAGACCCCCGCCCTCTCCTCTGCCTCCCACCCTAGCTAGAGGTGCAAGGAGCCCGGAGAACCACCTCCCTCTCTCCTTAGCCTCAGAGCCTCGTCACTCCCAGGCTCCCCGTCCATCCCCAGTGCTGCTCCCTTGCCTCGCCTGCCAGCCTAGGAGCTCAGAGGGGCCCATCTGATGGCCGCCTCGTCCCAGCACAGGGCCTGCACAGGAGGGACAGAATGAAGGATGGATCAGAGACTCAAGTGGAAATCTGTGAGTGGGAGATCTTCCGGATTCGCAAACATCCACACATTTCAGGAGCAACACGAGCCAACAAGTGGCTCCCAGCCGTGGTGGCAGGAGTGGGAGGGGCAGCTGGGCAAGTGGCTGGCTGGGGTGGGCAGCGCCGGCTGAGTGGCTGCTAGGGACACAGCTGCCCTCTGCACCTGGACCGGGCACGGTCCCACTTGTTGACGGGAAGCCGGGGGCGGGGGCTGGCATTTGGCTCCCTAGCAGCTTGAGCAGGAAGAGAAGGATGTCTTCTCGGGGTGGCACTTGGCCCTCCCAGGTGTCCAGCCGTGGCCTTTGGCATCCCTCTTGGCATCCAGCCCTGCATGTGCAGGCAGGCATCTCGGACTCCCAGGCTGCCTTCCCCCACGACAATGACAGTGACGGGCCACAGTGGCACCTGGGGACAGGCTGCTTGGCTCAGCCCTGCCTCGCTCCCTTCCCTGGCCTGGTTCTGTGGCGGAGCAGACGTTTCAACTGGTGTCTGCGTCTCTCTCCCAAGGTTAGCAGAGGGGGGCCTGAAAAAGCCCCCCGCGTGAGAAGACTTGGTGGCAGACCCGGCTAACTTCGGCCGTGTCAGGGCCTAGTGGCCACAGGTGAGACACTGCAGGCAGCACCTCCCTCCCCATGGGACCGTTACGAGGGCTAACTGAAGTCGAACGTGAAGACATCGAGTCACTGATCAAGCCCCTGGGCAGTGAAGGCACCCAGTACGTGGCATGTGCCGTACTGAAACGCCTGTCTCCCTCCCTTGAGAACACCCCAGGGCCAGGAGTGGGGCCGGCGTGAGAGCAGAGGCCTGGTTCCTGGGAACTTGGGAATGGCCGCGGGGCCCGGTGGGGTCTCCACTTCCATCATGAAGAAGGTGCCAGAGGGGCTGGGGTTGGAGCAAGAGGTGACAAGAAGAGAGGACAGACCCCATGGGGGAGGAGGGCACAGGATGGGCCCCCGGGGGTAGGTTAGTGCAGGGTTTATGGGCTGCACGTTAGGAATGTGGGCACAAGGGGGCCATCGGTCAGGATTTCCGCGGGGTTGAGGATGGGGTGTGTGCCCCGGAGCCCTCGGCCTGGGGCTGTGGGCCTGCTCTCCCCATCGCCCTGGCTCCCTGGCGGCCACCCTCGCACTACCAGGAACTGGACGGGTGGGGGGTGGGGTGGGGAGGGCAGCACAGGAGTCTGAGGCATGGCTCCCAGGAGGTTTCGCGTGGGGGTAGGTCCAGCTCTTCTCAGCCAATCTTGAAGGTTCATTTGGGAGTCATGGCCGTGTGTTAAAGTTCACCAGGTGTGGATGGAGGGGAGAAGCTTCAGGGAGAAGTCTCATCTCAGGCGTCAGAGCAAGCTGGCCGAGGGAGGGAACGGGGAGCCTTTGTTCTCGATGCACAAGGATTCCTGGCGACACCGGGGTGGGGGCTGTGCAGAGTCCCTCTCAGGGCCTTCTGGGAGGGGCGCTCAGAACTCAGCTGTGTTTAAAAATTAGCAAGCAGGGGAGTTAGAGGTTCTGCAGTTAACCCCTTTCGAGCCTTTGAGGCCTGTTTGAACTGTTAATCAGGAAGGCTGGGCAGGAGGGCCGCGGCGGCCCCCAGGAACCCCATCCGGCTGGGTCTCTGGGTCCAGGCATCGGGGCCGAGAAACCGCTGGGAAGTGCTGTCTGCGTGGGGTCCGCGAAGAGCCCTGCCCCCGCCACAGCTCCAACGTTGACAGGCTCTTTGTTTTCTCGTCTCGGCCCTGTTCAAGGCCATTTTTCAGCTTGCTGGCTTCCCGTGAGGACTGGGGGGACTTTCCACCCCGTGAGGCTCTGCAACAGCTCGGCCAGGCTTCCTCCCGCACGTGCTGTGGGGACAGCCTCCCTGCGCCACAGTTCCCGGAGCAAAATGACAGAGCTGGGAGGACAGCCGTGGGCAGCCACAGGGGCTGGAGGCACACCCCAGGGGGCCAGGTTTAGGGCAGTGGTCATCTGTGGCCCAAAGTCAGAGAAGCAGGGGTGCTGGTCCCAGAGGCCATGACCTGGAGGCAGGCGACTGCTTCCCTCCTTCCCAGGCTCCGTCCTCCACCTCCTTCACAAGCCGCCTCTCCAGTCCAGGGCCCTGAATACAGAGCTCCTCAGAGCCCACCTAGAGCTGGCTTTCTCTGGAGAGTGTGACCCTGAGCGGCTCCCCCAGCACCTGCGGCTTCTGGCACCGTCTGTGGGTCCCAGCCTCCCAAATGTCTCTCCAGCTCGCCCCCCACCCCCCCACGCCAGACCCACATTCCCATCACCTGCCCCACGGCTCCTGTCCGCAGCCTCCGGCAGTCCACAGCAGCCGGGCACTTCCCCACCCAGGGTCCCTGCCCCCCGACCCCGCCGACGTGCGCACCAGGGCCCCCGCACTCACTGCCGGCACACGTTAGCCCCTTACCCTGCCAGGCTGGCCGCACCTGTCGGTGTCACTGCCACCTTCCGGGTGCTCGCGTCCCCTCGGCCCGTCGCTGGGCACTACAGTTGCTGTTGTCACCGTCAGTCCTTCTCCACTCACTGGAAGGAGATCCTTCCAGAAGGCGATCGGATCCAGCGGGGACCCAAGGGGGTCCCTCCCTGAGTGGGACCTCTCAGTGGCTGCTGGTGTTCTCAGAACAAGCACAGGTCCTCCGCAGCATGGCCTCTCTGGTCTGGCCCCTGCCCGAGGCTGAGCTTCTCCTCTTCAGCCTCCTTCCATCCCTTCAGCTCATGGGCTTCCTCCACCAGAGGGCCCTTTGCCCATGGCCCTTGTCCTGCCCCCCCACTCCCCAGCTTCCTCAAGGGAGCTCCTAGGACCCCAGACGGACTCCTGGTGCAGACCCTGCTCAGGGTGGTTCTGCCCGCAGAGCACATTCCTCGACATGCAGGAAAACATGTTCTCACGCTTGGTTGGGCCCCCTCAAATCCCTCCTGCTTGGGCCAGCATCTGGTGCCCGGTGCTGTGTGCGGTTTCAGCCAACAAAGACTGAATTCTATAAAATTCTATAAAGTTCACTGACCAAATCTATAAAATGGGGCAAGGGTCATGGCCCTGCCTCTCAGACACAACCCACTGCCTGCGAAAGCCTCAAAGTCAGCTGCATCGTGGCCTGCGTCACTAGGAGGCGTGTGGCACCGTGGCACGTGCGTGCTCCCAGATGGGCGTCGGAGTACGGGGGCTCTCAGAGCATGCTGAATGAAGGAGCAGGAGCTCCCCTGTGGAGGGGGAGGGAAAGGACTCTCCTTGGCCACACTGGGAAATGGCTCTCCCCTCCCCCCAGTCCAGAAGTCTTTGCTCCAAGACACCCTCAATGCTCCTCACGTCCACCCTTCTGCGCACTGAGGTACGTGCGGTGTGGCTCTGGGAGGGCCCCATGTCACAGGCCAGGGTCACCTGTGTGGCTGCTGGTCTGAACTGCTCCAGGGCACCCCTGCTGCAACTCCCCGGGGCACCCGCCCCACCCCCACCTTGAAGCCCGGCCAGGAAGTTGGTGGGGGCCTAGTTGGCCAGGGCAGGGCTACCAGCCTGCGGAGCTGGGGACAGCCCTGTGTGCCCGGCACTGGCCCCCCAGGGAGTCCCCATTCTGTGACACTAATTGCTACAATTAGCAGGAGAAAGGCCTATTAGATCAGTTTCTTCTCCTGGCTGAGGCCCGGCTGCTGGGGAGGGCGGCTGCTGGGGAGGGCGAGGCCGAGCCCAAGGCTTTTCGGAGGAGCAAGGACCCTTCCATAAATGAGGCCACATTTAAATTGCAAACTAGGGCCTCGCCCAGCCCCAGGAAAGGCTCCCAGAGAAAGGCTTTAGTTAGGCGGGGCAGACCGGCGGGGAGTGGGTGAGCTTTCCTGGCTGATCTGGGTCGTCCAGGCTCCGGTCCGCGGCCCGGTCCCCCTGGGGCCGGCCAGCATGGAGGCACGTGGCACAGGCCGAAGGAGGCACAGGGAAGCAAGGACAGTAGTAGAGGCTCCTCCCGGCCCTGCACGGGGCCTGCTCTGAGGGAGGATGCCTCCGCCTCCTCCTGGAGCACATCACAAACCTTCCAGATCGGCTGTTCCCCAAGAGCTGCTCACTCCTCCGTCTGCACTAACTAGAGGAGGTGAGAGGGACTTCCTGACCTCCGTCCAGGCCACCTCTGATTCCAACTAGCCACACAAGCCCACGCCCCGAATGGCTTAGAGTCTGCAGCTGAAGGTGGTTCCAGCTACAGCCCCAGGTGGCAGCCCACTAGGCCATGGGATATGAGCCCCCCCCCTCCCCCAACCTTGAGTTACACCACCGGCCAGGGAAGGGGGTACTCCAACGGGCCGGGCCGGGCCTGAGCCAGGGTCTCTCCCTGAGAGAGTGAGGCTGTGGGGACTGGCGCCACTAGCCTACAGGGCCATAGCAGAGGCCATCTCCGTCCCCCGAGCTGGCCTCAGGCAGTGACCCTCACTTGGGGTAGTCCCAAGGGGGCATGTGGCAATGTCTGCAGAGAGTTTTGCTTATCACAAGGGACTGGTGTCTACTGGATAGAGGCCAGGCAGGCTGCTACTCATCCTAAAGGCTAAAGACAGCCCCCAACAAAGAATGGCCCAGCCCCAAATGTCAGCAGCGCAGCGGTTGGGAACTCTTGGTCTGAGGAGCGAGGATCCCCATGTGCTGCTTACTTTCTGTGTTCTGAAAATGGATGCACACTTTTCTGGCCTGGCCTTTTCCTTCATTCAACATATCAATGAAGCCATTCAGCAGAAATGCATGACGCAGCCGGTGCGCAGACCCCACAGAGGAGACGACGTGCTCGGGAGGCCTCCCTTCTGGTGGGGGAGACAGGGCAGGCACTAGAAAATACTGTGGTGTAGCATGCGTTTGTGGGGGATTGAAACCTAGTGTTGACCTGGGGGGGGCGCTAACGGGGTCCCCCGCAGGGGCAGCTCAAAGAGCTGCCTTGCAGCATTTCAGGTGAGACCTGAAAGGGGAGGAGGACCTGTCACAAGGAGCCCACAGGGACGGGCCAGCCAGGCAGACGGGGCTGGTGCACAGGTCCCGGGGCACTTGGACAGTTTGAGAAAGAGGCAGGAGGCTGGCGTGACAGGAACTCAGGAGGACAGCAGGCAGGGCGGATCTTGTAAAACCTGACGGAATTTGAATATGATTTCCTAGAAATAGAAACCACTAGAGGGTACCTGGCAGGAGAGTGTGACGGGACATGCGTTCATTCCTTCCTTCTTGGCTCTGGGGATTCGAGTGCATGGGTCGTGGGCTCACTCACAGCCCTGAGTCCGGGAAACACGGTCCCGCTGGGAGGGTCTGTGGGAGGGAGGCAGCGCTCTGTTCCTCTCCGTGCTTTTCCATCCGGTCTCTGTTTGTAGCCCCCCCCCCCACCACACTCCGCGCCACCCCGCTCCGTGCTCCCCCCACCCCAGACAGCTGCTCCGGTGTCGTATAGATAGACCGTTGTGTGCATGTGCCCTGGTGATGCATGCAGTATCTGCTAGCACGGCTGGGTGGTGGTCACTTGAGTTTCAGGACAGAGCCGTGGACTGAGGCCCTCGCTCTGTTTGGCGTCGGTGCCCCTCAGCGCCGTGTTTGCGCATGTCTCCAGTCCGTGAAGTGTACATCTAGTCCTTACCCCTAACCACAGCGCCGGGTTCCAAGTCCCCACCCCCACAGGCAGGCCTGTACTGAGCTTGCACACACAGCCCCTCGTTGTTCTGCTGAGAGTGCTCTAGCTGTTTACCCAGGAGGGAAACTGCTGGGCTGCAGGTATTAAATATTTTATTTGAGGAAGAAGTGCTGGAAGGTTCTCCAGAATGTCTGTGCCTGTCTCACACGGCCACCTGCAGCACACAGGGAGGCTTGTTTCCTGCATTGCTGCCAACACTTGGCATGATCCTACTTTCTAATTCTTCTCTTAGGAAGCATGCCCCTTGCTGTCATCCGCACTTCTGACTGCTTCAAGGAGCTTGGGCACCTTCCCGTAGCCTCCCTGCCCCCCCACCCCCACAAACTGCCAGTTAGTATCACTTGCCCACTGTTCTCTTCGGCTTCCTATCTTTTTCTCCCTGGTTTGCAGGACATTCTAGTATATTTTAGCTATTGTTCCCTTATCAGTTTTGTTTCAAATACCGTGTTCATTTGTCATCTGTAACTTGGGCAGAGTCACTCGAGTGAGAGTGAAAAGAGCGTCTTGTCTTCGAGGCACGACAAAAACAGTTCACAGTGGACTGATTTAACAGAAATACTTTATTTGCATGTATTCAAGCTTGTAACTTCTGAAGTTTGTGCTTTCTGGGTACTGTGTTCGACACCCCCCTCCCCCCCACAGGCTACAGAGGCCCCAGGTTATTCCCCACGGCCCCTCCCCCACACCCCCACCCCCCCCACCCCCCCCCACCCCCCCCTCCCCCGCACGCTCCTCAAAAACAAGCATCAACTCTTTTGTCCATTTGGAGCCTGCTTTTTCCAGGGGGTCACGTAGGAATCCACATTCCGATTTCTCCACTCTGGGCTAGCTTCCCCCGGACCGTCCTCTACATGGTCCCCACAGACACGCGGTGTCACCTCCGTCTCGGGCCACCTTCCTCCTGAAGCAGGGCTGCCTCTGGAGTCTCTCCTGGGCCGGCGTCCCCCGCTGCTCCTGTTACTGAGGCTTGGAGTGTGCCCCGGGATCTGCTGGTACAAGGCCTTCTCTGTTCTCCCTTTTCAAAGTGCACTTGGTGTTTGCAGATCTTTTCCTTTCACATACATTTTAGAATATGTTTGTCAAGTTCCTCAAAAACTCCAACTGGAAGTTTAAGCAGAGTTGTACTAAACTTAAAGATCTGGAAAACCCTGACCCCTTTCTCATGCTAAGCTGCCCCATCCAAGAGAATGGAATGTCTCTCCATATCAAAAGATCTTCCTTTACATCCTTCAGTAGAATTTTAAAATTTTCTCCATAAAAGTCTTCTTTGTTAATTCCTGACCGGGTGTAAGTGTTACTGCTTTAACTTCTATTCTGCTTCTCACTCACTCACTATGGCTCAAGCGCTGAGGGGGGGGGGGGGGCAGCATCGATCTTCTATCCAAAACCTTTGCTCACGTCTCTGTTCCATTCTGAAAGTTGACTCTGTGTTTCGTGCAGCTCAGCAGTTTTCAGAGTGTGGTCTGAGGACCCCGGGGAGCCCCGGAGGCCCTCTTGCACAAGGTCAAAACCACTTTCATCGTAATACTCAGATATTATTTGCCTGTTCTGCTCTCGCTCTCACAAAGTTAAAGAGTTTTCCAAAGGAAGCGTGACCCGCCAGGATCTGTGCTGTGAGGGCTCTGGGTTTGGTTTTAAATGTTTCTCAGTTTTAACTTCTAAGGAGCTAACTAACTACCAACAGATCCAGCCCATGTTAACCAAAGTTCTTTGGGGACCTCAATACTTTGTCCGAGAAGCCCCACAGAGGCAACACTCTCAGGACGGGAGGTTCCCTCTCCCCTGGTCCTCTCCTGCGGCTCCGTGCCCTTCCCTTGTGCGGGGGGACGCCTGGGGCCTGCGGTGGCCCCCTGTGCCTGCTCCTTCTCTGAAAGGGACGATACAGTCTGCTGAAAAGCCGCGTGTTGGTTCAGAACCTGTATCACATCAGGGTACCTCATCCTGGCTGGCTAAGTGCTATCCTCCTGCCCGAAAATCATGCATAGGCCTGAAACTATATAATTTTTCTGTCTCTACTGAGAGAACCATATGGTTTTTCTCCTCTGGTCTCTTAATGTGGTGAATTACACGGATAGAGTTTCTGATATTGGATCATCTTTGCATTCCTAGGAGAAATCCCACTTGCTGAAGAACTGTTTAATACACTGTTGGATTCGGTTAGCTAATGGTGTACATGGGACTTCAGCATTCATAAGGGAACTAGTATATAATTTTCTTGTGCTCTCCCCTTATTTGAATTTGGACATGCTCTGATTCCCAATTTAAAAAGATCCCTCTTACTGGAGCATAAATCCTGAAACAGGCCCACTTTTCTCTTTAGCATGTTTGGAAACACATTAAAATAGAACCGTAATCAAGCAACCCAATCCTTAAATTTTTCTCCCAGTGAGTATCTGGAAAACAGGTGCAGAGATGGATCATTTGAGACACCATAGAAATCTGGTTAATCCTGCCTGCCTGCTTTCCTTCAACAAGTATTGCCCGAGCAAGGCTGTGTATCAGGCTCTCGGCTGAGTGCGGGGGCAGGCAGCAGAGAACAGGACAGAAAAGTCCCTCCTGGGAGCTCTCGGTCCGGCACGGGCACCAGAGCTCGGAGGGGACTGGCAAATGCACCTAAAATGCGGATATTACTCTTCTAGCAACGTTTCAGTACTGGGTGACTCTCCGTCTAGGACAGAGCTATGCAGTGTAGACGAATTCATCCCTTTCATAACAAGAACCGTCCTGTGGGAAGAAGACACTCGTCCTCATTTTACAGAAAAGGCAGTTTAATGTGCTGGAGAAACACAGGTTGGGGGTCGGGGGAATCGAACTTCCAAGCTGTCCCCCCTACTGTCCACACTGAGACCCGTGACTCCAGTCCTCAACTCCAATCCCAGATGTGACCAAGACTTCTATTCCCTGCTCCCCTCCCCTACCTAGACCCATGATTCCAAACCCCAACTCCCAGCGGACCTGTGACTCAGAATCCCCACCCCGACTAAGAAACCTCAGTTCCAGTTTCTGACTGTGATCCCCGAATCGGACCCCTAACCCCAACTCCAATCTCCAACTGAGAATCCCTAAACCCCAAGTCGGATTCCCCACGCAGACCTCCCTCAGAACCAGACACCTTCCACACACAGTCTCCAGATTCTTACTCAGAAACACTACTCTGGCTCCATCCCGGTAGGACCCCGACCTGGATCCCCTACTTGGAACTCAGATTCTAACTTGGACTCTAGACGCCCCGACTAGTAACCCCACCCTTCACTCAGAACTCAGCGCAGTCCCAGAATCCCAACTCCAGTCCTGGCTCTGATCCCGCCCCCAGACTGCCGACCCTGGAATCTGCCACGTAGGCAGGAAGGCGGACTTCACGCGCAGACTCAGATCCCTGGCTCGGACCCTGGACTCAGAACCACCACGTGGACTCTGATTTCCGACTCAGAATTCCCATCTGAACTCCAACGGACTCTGCCTTGATCCCGAACTTGGAACCCTGAGCGTCAGAATCAGAACACCGGACCCAGACTCGGATTCCCAACAACAAAGGACCCCAGCTCCGGTCCCCGATGCAGGACCGAGAGACTGGACCGTGAGGCGGACTCTGGACCCCGGCTCTGGTCCCCGACTCGGAACCATGAGGCTGGACCGCGAGGCGGACTCCAGATCCTGGCTCCGATCCCGGGGCTCAGAATCACGAGGCAGGACCTCAAGGCGGACTCCAGATCCTGGCTCCGATCCCGGGGCTCAGAACCACGAGGCAGGACCTCAAGGCGGACTCCAGATCCTGGCTCCGATCCCGGGACTCAGAACCACGAGGCTGGACCGCGAGGCGGACTCCAGATCCTGGCTCCGATCCCCAACTCGGAACCACGAGGCGGGACCGCGAGGCGGACTCCGGACCTCAACTCCGATCCCCAACTCGGAACCACGAGGCGGGACCGCGAGGCGGACTCCGGACCTCAACTCCGATCCCCAACGCCGAACCGAACCATGAGGCGCAACCGCGAGGTGGACTCCGGACCTCAACTCGGAACCACGAGGCGGGACCGCAAGGAGGACTCCGGACCTCAACCCCGATCCCCAACTCCTAACCACGAGGCGGGACCCCGAGGCGGACTCTAGACCTCAACTCCCATCCCCAACTCGGAACCACGAGGCTGGACCGCGAGGCGGACTCCGGACCCCGGCTCCGATCCACGACTCAAATCCACGACGCAGGACCACGAGGCGGACTCCGGAACCCATCTCCGACCCCCGACTCTGATCCCCGAGGCTGGACCACGAGGCGGGCTCCAGACCCTGGCTCTAATTCCCTCCCCGGAACCACGATATGGGACCGCGAGGCGGGCTCCAGATGCGGAATCGTACCCGGACTTGGAACCACGATGCAGGACCGCGAGGCGGACTCCAGGCACGGAATCCGACCCGGACTCAAAAATACGAGGCGGACTCCAGGCGCGGAATTCGACCCCCGGATTTGGATCCCCGATGCAGGACCGTGAGGCGGACTCCAGATGCAGAACCGGACCCGGACTCGGAACCACGACGCAGAACTGCGAGGCGGACTGCAGGCGCGGAATCCGATCCCCGGACTCGGATCCCGGACCAGGACCCCCGACCCGGGCCGACTCTCCCGGAGGTACCGAGGGGAGAGCCGGCCCCCCGCCCGCCGGACGCAGACCTCACCTCGGTGCGCCGGCGGTCACCCGTCCCGCGCCGCCTGGCCGGACCGTGCCCGCAGCGCTGGGTGGGGGCCTGAGGAGCGCAGGCTCGGGAGCTCGGTGCGGGGCTGGCGCGGCCGAGAGGACGGCACAGCCGAGGGGAGGGTGCGGCCGTGAGCACAGCCCCGCCAACAGGCCAGCCCCGACGAGAGCTCAGCGCCGACTGAGCAGCGGGGCGACGGTCTGCCGAAAGACTACGGCCGCGCCCGGACCCCGGCTGACGTGGCAGCTGCCCGGCCGTTGATTGGATGGGCCCGCGGGGTGGGTTGCCGCGTGCCGCCGCGCAGATTGGCTGGGCACGGAAAGCATTGTACCACGCTCTGCCATTGGTTGAGAGGGACCAGTGCCGATGCCACCGGGGTTTGGATTGGTGGGGCAACTACAGTGCCACGTGCCGCACTCCACCCCACCCTGGCTCGCGGTGCAAATGTCCACCCACCCGTCCGGTCGCTTCCACGCGTCCACACCCTACTGGGTGCCCCATGGAACTTTCGGCGCTCAGCACACAAACGGCCTGCTGCAGATCCTTACCACAGGGGTCCACGAAGGCAGGCAGGCAGGCAGGCAGGCGGCCTCCCATCTCCCTCTGGGGACCTTGCAGGGTGCGTCCGTGCTGCTATCGGGGACTCTGCTATGGACGTCCTGTTGTTCACTTTTCAGGAGACCCTGTGACGTGGGCGCCCAGACTCTGACAGGTGGCTTCCTGTAGGAGAGGACCTGCCCAGGTCACCCCAAAGGAGGTGACCCCAGTGGTCAGCTTCCCGCCTAGACCGCTACAGCTCTCAGTGGAGCTTCCCTCCTATGATCTGCCTGTGCCTGGAGGCTGGGTCCACTGTCTGCTGAAGGTCTTCCCTGCTGTCCACCCACCCACCTAACTGCCCATCCATCCACCCATCTATCCATCCACCCTCCCTCCTACCCACCCACCTATCCATCCCTCCATCTGCCCACCCACCCACCCATCCATCCGCCCACCCACCCACCCATCCATTCGTCCACCTCACACATCTTCTGAGCCCCTCCTGGGTGCCAGGCACTGCCATAAACACTGACAATCTACAGCAAACAGCCATCAGGAAGTCTGTCCTTATGGGGCTCTCACTCTACTGAGGTTTTATGCAAGTCTAGGGCAATTTAGACCTTCTGTGAACTCTCAGTATTTTCTCAGAAGTTGTTACCCCACTCTCCCCCAACCAGGGTTGACTTCAAGGGAGGAAGGGGGAAGCTAAAGCCAGCCAAGCAAGCAGCCATCCCCACACCCAAAGCAAGCAATGAGGCCATTCATCTCAACTGCTTTTGCCTGAAATATGTGTCTACAAAAAGAGCCAGGAATTTCTCCAAGGGTGACTGAGTCAGTTTTTTCTTTGTGGTTCAGCCTGAAGGAGAAGGGGGAAATGGTGCTGTCTTTTTACACATCAACAGCTTGCTTTCCAACCTTCACAAGCAGTGCCAGATTGGTCATCGCTCTGTCCCTTGACCAGCCCACGGGAAGGCTGTACGGCAAGCCTCAGTTGGTACATTTGACAGAGGGTCAGCCAGTCCTCACGGCCTGGATGGGTGTTTCTGGGCATCTGCCTGTCCCAGAGGCAGGTTGTAACCAGGATCATCGCATGGGGCCCTGCACTCGGAAGGGCCCCACGCACAGAGTTTTAATGCTCTGCTGTCACCATCTTGAAATTCTTCATTTATCTTTGAGCTTGGGTTTTGTAAGTGAAGTCTGTTGGGACAGTGGAGCATGCTCCAGGGGCTTGGAGCTTTGGCCCACGGAAGGCCCCACCCCCTTCCTACCACCTTTGCCTGCCCAGCCCCCTTCTCCCTCCTCCCCCCAAGTGACCAGTTACTCTCTGCCCTGGCAGAGAATGGCAGGGAGGGACTGGAGTCCTGACCCACACTGTGCAGCCTTGGGATTCCTACCTGGAAGGGAGAAGGGCTGCTGCCAGCCTTGTGTAGCTGTCGAGACAAGAACAGGAGGGCCTGCCGGCCAAGAAGGCCTAGAACAGGAGGCCGAATGCAGCCTGGGGCACTGCCCTGGTTCTTGCTGCTGTGAGTCAGTGGGGTAAGGCTCCAACCTCTGCCTCTCGTGGCCTCCTGCACCCTTCAGGGGGAGGCGAGGCCCCTTCCCCGGACATTCTCCAGGTGTGTCCATTTCCACCTCCCCAGGGAAGTCAGGGGAGTGGGAGCCCCCGATCCTCAGAGTGATTTCACAGATTTCCTGCCTCTGTGGGGTTTATATTCCAGTAGGAAAGACAGACAAGAAATTTTCAAAGTGCTCTGGACATTCTTCTTTGTCAGAACACACAGATCCCGAGGTGGATCTTGGGAGCTGCATTGTCTTCCCAGTAGCTGACTCCTCTAGTCTTTACTCATGAATGTGAGAGCTGTTCCCCAACTGTTCTGTTTGGTTGGTTTGTCATCCAAGGACATTGAGCATGGGATAAAAAGCCACCTAAAGCCAGTCTGCTTAAAAATAGGGGTCCCCCTTTTGAAAGAGTGACAGTGTTGACTGGGATTTCATCTTGAAAACTGATTTTTTTTTTCAATTGTGGAAATGGAGTTGATCCAATCTGAACAAAATTTGGGTTCTAGTTGTGTGCTCGGGTGGGGGCGCAGCTCCTGAGCGGCCAGGTTCATTTGTCTGTGTTTCCTTGCGGCTGCGCTTGCCCGACTCAGCCCTCCAACCTCGGAGCCTGACATCCTGAACACGTGGATTTCCCCCTAACAGATCCCCTCGTGGTGAAACTCCACAGACACTGTGTCTTTGTGCGCTCTCGTGACCACCACCTTGGGGCCGTGCTTCGAGCCAGGCCAAGGAGCCTGGCGCTGTCGATTTTGACACAGTGGTCAGGGAGGATGGTTGGGAGTCACGTGCGGGCCAGTCCTCAGCCCTCACCCCCTCGCTGCACATGGGGCGCCGTCAATCAGCCCGTGCTGCCTGAGAGCCCCAGCGCACCTGTTGTGTGCCCACACCACCCCCCCGCCCCGCTCTAGTCCTTTGGGGGAGACACAGAGGAAAACATGCTGAGACTAAGAGGGGTTTGTTGTCTAGTCGGGAGACAAGAGACACGTGGGAATTGGCTGGAGAAGGATGTGAGGCTGGGCGGACCCCAGGCTAGCCTGGGGGAGACTGGGGGTGGGGGCGGGTGGTGGGCTGCCAGGCGTGCTGGGAGGGGGGCCTGGGGCTGGCTTTGGCACATCAGAATTCAGGAGGGGGGTGGCGGGCCACGGCCAGCTCCCGCCTGAGTGGGGCTGGGGTCCCTTCCGAGCCCAGGCCAGCCTGGGGGCTCTTGGGTCGTGGAAACCTCGGGACTGCAAGGCGGGTGCGGGGCAGAGAGCCCGGGCACCTGGTGGCCTCCACCTCAGCTTCCCGTGTGACAGGGGGCATCTGGTTTGTCTCAGCTGTACATGGCGGGGGCTGACCTAACGTTCCTCGCGCTCCCTCTAACACTAATATTCGGGGTTCAAAAGGTTTCCTCGCAGGCCTCTGCACCCGAGTGCACGCACGCACGCGTACACGCACACACAGCTGAAGAGAATTAGGCTCAAAACGTCCACTCGGCTTTTCTCTTGATTCCGAGGTATTTAGAATGGGGGTGGGGGATTAGGAGAGGAAGTCGCTGAGCTAATTCTCCTGTGTTTGCCAACACAGAAGTGCAGATGGGGCCCAGAGCCCCGGGTGTCCCGGGGGGGAACACCAGCCCTCCTCCCACGGGGCAAGGCAGGAGGGAAGGACTGGGTGGGAGCCCCTCACCCAAGTGACAGGACTCTTCCCCGGGGCCGTGGCTTGCCCCCACTCCCCTCTACCGCTCCCCCCGCCCCACCAGAGTCTAAGGGTGGAACCGCCTTCAGGCTCAGCCAGGTTCCCAGAGAGCTGCTTCCTGCTGAAGCGGAGAGGCCCAGGGCCACGTGGCCGCCTCGGCACCATCTTCCCAGGGAAGGGCCTTGCCCTGAGCTGCTCTCGGAAGTGGACTGGAACGTGGAGGGGGCTGAGGGGCCCCGGGCACCCCTGAGTGACCGAAGAGAAGCCTGCTCTTCGGGTCAGCCCGTGCACTCGGTAGCCAACACCCATGTCCCCAGAACCGGTGGCCCCTGTTCCGTCCCCCCCCCCCCCAGCGCAGTTTTGTGCACACACACCACTGCAGCTGTCCTGGGTCAGGTCTCCGTGGCCCCCGTGACCCTCCATCCAGCAGCTTCTTCGCTGGTCGAAAGTCTCTGTGGACCCTGCTTCCCACATCCTCATTCCAGAGTCTTCCTCCTGCAATGGCCTCTGTGGGTCCCGTGCACCCGCCCGGGCCTACCCTCCGCCCCAGCAGCTTTGGGTATGTTGTCCTGTGGATGACACCCCACTCTCACTCAGCCCTGACACCTCTACCCCACCTTCCTACCCACCCGAGGTCTGCCTTGTACCGACAGGCGGCATGCCCTCCCATCCCCACTCAGAGCTCTGGTCTGCCGGTCTCCCTGCCTTGCGCTCCCCACTTCGGAGCGTCACACCCCCAGGGAGGATGAGCAGACTCCCGGCCATTCTGGGCTTCACCAGCCATGGCAAGGGGGAAGTGCAGGGGGGGCATCTCTGGGAGGTTTGGGGAGAGTGGTGGTGAGCATCAGGTCTCCCTTCTAGAAAGACCACTCTGGTTGCTGAATGGAGAGAATTGGGGAGTGGGGGGGTGGGAGGGGACGCAAGGAGGTCTTGCCTTGTGGAGAGACCTGCTGTCACCCCGTGAGAGAGGCAGGAGGGCTGGGAGTAGGGGCCCCCCTTGGAGGGCAAGAGGCAGCCAGGAGGGGCTCCCAAAGGAGGTGGCCTTGGTGGGATCCTGTGGCTGAAGAGTTAGTGGGGGGGGGGGTGTCAAGCTGGATCTTAAGAAACCTATGTAGGTGGGTCAGCGCCAGCCCCTCTGCCCCAGCTATGGGGCATGGTCACTCCTCGGGCATGGCTTTCCCAGTGCCTTGCTTGCCCTGTCTTAGCTTCCCAGGGTCCAGGGCGGGGTCCAGGGCTCAGAGTGACGAGTGTGACTGACATAGGTCCCAGTTCCAGGACAAGCTTGGGCCCCCACGGGACCCCTTCTCCCTGTGCAGCATGGGAAGGGAAGAATTGTGGGGGAGTGCCATTAGACACTTATGCTGTGTTAGGGTCGGCCCCGGCTGTCCCCCATGAGCAGATTTGCTCTCCTGCGTTGGGGTCAGCAAGAACCTGAGGCCTGACGGGTGGGGGCTCTCAAGTCCGGGCGCTCCCGATGAGTGGCAGCGTGGGGTGTGGGCTGCGTCCCATCGAGAGGGCAGCTGTGCTCTGTGTGTGTATGTTTCGGCGTTGTGCAGCCAAGCCTTGATTAGCCAACCCCGATTCTCCCAGAGCCCCCGCTTCGATGCGGGTTAACTCAGCAGCTGTCTCCTGAGCACCTGCTTGGGGCCTGGTTGGGTGCCAGGCGTGGGGGGTGGGGAAGCAAAGGGAGCTGGGCCCTGCCAGACCCGTCGCCTCAAGAGTCTTTTCCACCATCGCGTTCCAGAGGCGAGTCCTTCCCACCACACAGCCCCCCGGGGCAGGCCTATCCCCCATTTCCTGCCCAGGCTGGCCCTCGGCACAGCCGCCACTCAACTGCAGCCTCCCCAGCCCTCAGGGTTGGATGGGCCCAGGCCTTAGGACACTGGCACTGCCAGGCTCAACCCAGAAAGAATTTCGATTATCTCTGAAGTTCTGGGAAAAGCGCTGATAGGAAGCCCCGTCCCAGGAGCCCTGGGGGTTGTAGATTGTTTTTAAATGTCGAACGGCCCTCCTCCAATATTTAGGGTGAGAACAGATACTTGCAGAGAACCCGTATATCCTTGGCTCTGTGCCTGTAGAGGGCGAGGCTACTCGGTGGAACCCACCAGGCCCTGGGGAACAGTGGGCACAAAATGGTTGGCTCTGAGAGGCTTTGGGGAACCGAATGAGAACACTCTAGTTGAGCCAGCAGGCTCGGAGGGTGGGTGTGATTAGGACAAAAAAGGCAAGAATAAGGAGACAGGGCCATCTGCCTGGGCTACCACGTGGCCGTGTGGTTTTCAGATCTGTCTGTGAGGACTTTGAGACTCCTTCCTTCAAAAGACAGAGCTTAATTCCCTCCCTTTGATTTTTTTTTTTTTTTTTTTGGACTTAATGATTTGTTTCTGAGAAATAGAATGTGGCGGCAATGTCCGAGTGTGCCTCCCAAAACCAGGTGGTAAAAGGCATCAGAGCTTCCTCCTTGCTCTCCCACTGGGATCCCTGACTCGGGAAGAAGCTGCCTGCCATGTTGTGAGGACACCCAAGCAGCCCCGTGGAGAGCTCCCCATGGTGAGAAACCGAGGCCTCCCACCAATGGCCTCATGAGCACACACCATCATGGTGGTGGATCCTCCAGTCTCAGTCAAGCCATCCGGTGGCCACAGTCCTGGTCAACATCCCAAGAGACCCTGAGCCAGAACCACCCTCAGAAACAATGTGTGATAATTAACATTCATTGATCGAAGCTGTGATGTTGTTGGGCCGTTTGTTACTCGGCAGTAGCTAGCTGATACAGCCATCCTAGTCTGGTTCAGTCTGGCCCTCAACAGGGGCAGCGAAGAGGGCTCAGCCCACCTGTCAGCTTTTGCCAGTGGTTAGTTGCATCTGGGCACGGGCGAGAGAGTGCTGTGCACAAGCCATGTTTCTGCTTCCTCAGGATTTGAATTCCATCCTCCAGGCCAGCAGCTGCTAACCTGGGGTGCCCGTGAGAGGGGTGTTTGCGACTCAGGAGGTGGGCTCTGGGCAGCAGGGAGCTGTTGGGGTTTGAGCAGGGGGGGACTTTGTGACAACGAGAGAGGCTAATAACTAGAATGTGATCTGGAACCTGGAACAGGTGATTCTTTTCTCCCCCAGAAACATCCAAATCCAGTTCTCTAGCACGTGGGCAGGACGAAGGGCCCTGTCTGCCTCTCCTGAGGCTGGTGACCGGCCACCCCACGCCACCAGGTCGCCTCCCGGGCGTCAGGGTATGGGGCTTGGTCGTCAGGGCGCCTTCTCGGCTGTCTCTGAGCGAGTCCCCACGGGTCCGTTCCCCAGCCCGCCTCGAAGGGCACACACCCAGGGCAGGCGGGCACCCCCACACCTCCTTTCCTGACGCCCCGCCCTCGGGTGCCAGCAGTGGGACCTGCACAACAATCCCTTAGCTTCTCGTTGGTGCAGCTCCCTGTCCCTCAGTGACCTGTGGCCCATGGGCCCACGGACTGGCCTCAGCCATCTTCGTGCATATGCCCCACACGGATGGCTCTTCCATGACGAGGGCCCTGGAGAGGGGACTTGGCAGCCAGCTCGGTCCCGGTTGGTTTTCTGCACCTGGGCACGGGGATGAGCCCTCCCGTGGGTTAGCCAGAGTGACAGGGGAGCAGGATGCCCTGTGTGGGTGGACAGCGGCTGGGGACGCTGAGTGGGGAGGCCTGGCCTGTTTTACCTAACCAACCGTGCACAGTGACCCCGGCGTCACACCCAGTCCAAGCAAGGGCTTTGTGACGGTAACGCCTTTAGTCCTATCAACAGCCTGCGTGGTGATGGGGACCCGGGGCGCAGAAAGGTCAAGGGACAAGTAGCGGGTAAGCACGCTGGGCTTTGCTCTGGGGCATCTTAGGACTGGGCTCCATCTGTCCGTCCTTCCCTCTCTGCCACATGGCCTCACAGCCTTTTGACTTGCTAGGGCAGCGCTGTTGCGGATGGGTGCTCACAGGGCGTGAGGGTGGGTGCGCCTTTGCCCGTGTTCCCGGGTACCGATCCCGCGTGTGCCGCCCCATCCTCCCTGCAGCTCCTCTCTGTGCCCAGTGTGGAGGAGCCGCCCCTGCCCCCACCCCTCCGGGTGCCAGGCCCCTCAGGGCTGTGCCCCTGCCCCCGAAGACTCCCCCCAGCAGGAGCCCCCTGCTCATTAATTGTTCCATTTGAACACAGTTCTTTTTCACGGAGCTGGGGATGCCTTGGAGCGTCTCCTCGGCAGGGAGAGGACAACTCTCAGGCCCAAAGTCACTCAGCAGCCACAGGTCAGACAGGCCTTGAACACGTTCTCAGCAGACTCTCTTCCTTCCTGGGGTCTCTAGCCCGACCCCAGCCCCCAGCACGGCCAAGCAGAACTGGGCAAGGTGGTGAATCAGGGTTTCATTTGGGTGAGGGGTCCTGGTCCTCTTTCTTTGTACCCCAAATCCCTGGGGAGGGCGGGGTGGTGGGGCAAGCAGCATAGGCCCAGGCAGCAGCCCCCAAGGGGGCCGGTCTGGTGGCCTCTGGGTGTACACCGGGGGGGCCAGCAGCCCGAAGCCTCAGCCCTCAAGCTAGGTCTACACGCGGGAGGTGAGGGCTTTGTGCAGCCTTAGCTCCAAGGAGGCGGGGGATTCGGTCTCAGATGGCGGGCTCAGTCTCCTTCACCCTGTTCCCTCCCCAGGTCCACGGCTGGGGCCAGAGTCCTCCTCAGGACATGTCGATGGCAGCAAACATTTTACAGATGTCACATGCTCAGAGCCTGGCAACAGGGGCGGCCCCAGCTGCTGGAGAACGTGGTTGGAGTTACGTCCACAGCAAAGCACCCCGTCACCTTTCTCTGCTTGGAGTGTAATCTTTTTTTGGAAGCCTTGCTGGAAAATCTGAATCTTGTGAGCCATCAGCTGTTTATAATCAGAGAAGCATATGTTTAAAAGAGCTGAGGGGCCTTATAAACTCCGTGTGCAAATTACCTTTGGGGCTGCCTGCCCCACCACCCCTCCCCACGGCTGCCATCACTGGTGAGGGGCTCAGCGCGCTGCACAGAATTAGCTGTAACCCCGTTGTGGCATGGGGTCTGTTTAGCTTTAGTCACGTCAGCTTGGCCCCGGAGCGTGGGAGCCTCCATCTCTGCTGTGCGGCTTCCAGGGCCCCCCCTCCACCCCCCCACCCCAGCTGCACAGGACTTCTGGCTCCCTGTTCCTGGGCCTTCACCATGAGAAATGTCCAACCTGGGGGCCATGTAGCAGGACATGGGTAGGAACTCAGCCCTCCGCTCAGCAGGGGCCTCCTGGGCCCCCAGCTCCGGGGCAGCTCAGAGTTGCAGCGGGGGCGGGGGGGGAGGCAAACGCCTAGGGGCCTGCTAGGGTGTTGTGGTCCTGCTGACTTGTTTGTTTGGTGTTTTTAATTTTTGTTTCTGCACTAGCTTTATTCAGCTATCACTCACATACCATACAACTCACCCATTGAAAGTGTGCAATTCGATGGTTTTTCGGATATTCAGAGTTGTGCAACCGTCAGCACTATGCCGTTCCAGAGCATTTTCAGCACCCCTAAAACCCCATCCCCAGTAGCAACTTCCCCCCACCCCCCTCCCTCCCGTGTCCCAACCCCAGGCAGCCACAGATCTGCTTTCCGTCTGTATGGATCTGCCTGTTCTGGACGTTTCGTAGAGAGTCAGACACCATGTGGCCTTTTGTGACTGCTCCTTATCACGATGTCCTCCAGGTCCTTCCTTGAGCCGCAGATGCCAAGGCTCCACTCCCTCTTATGGCCAGGCAGTATTCCGTGGTGTGGCTAGAGCCCGTTTTGTTGATCCTCGCGTCCGTTGATGGATATTTGGGCTATTTCCACTTTTCAGTCATTATGAATAATGTTGCCGTGAACATGAGGAGGCAAGCTTTTTATGAACATGTACTTTCACTTATCTTGAGTCTGTCCCAAGTCGCAAAATTGGTGGGTCATAGGGGATCTTGATGTTTAACCGCGTAAGGAGCCACCCGACAATTTCCCACAGTGGCTGCACCACCTTACCTTCCCGCCAGCAACGTAGGAGGGCTCCGATTTCCCCCCAGCCTAGCCAACACCTGTTACTGTGGGTCATGTTCACGTTGGGCATCCTAGTGGGTATGAAGTAACATCTCATGGTTCTGATTGGTATTTCCCTGATAGCTAATGATGTTGAGCATCTTTTCATGTGCTCATTGGCCATCTGTATCTCTTCTTTATGAAATGTCGACGTAGATGCTTTCTCCAACTTCTATTGATCACCTTATTATTGGGTAACTAGAGTTCTTCATATATTCCAGACAAAAATCCCTTCTCAGCTATATTTTCCCCCATTTTGTGTGTTGTCTTTTCACTTTCTTGATGGTGTACTTTGACTCACAATGAATTTTTTTTAACTTTGAAGAAGTCCAAATAAACTACTTTTTTCTCTTGAGGCTCTTGTTTTTAGTGTTGTAACTAAGTAGCAACATGCAAATCCAAGGTCACAAAAATTTGTTCCTATTTTCTTCCAAGAGCTTTATAGTTTTAGCTCTTACATCTGAGTTTTTGATCCATTCGAGTTAACTTTTGTATAGGGTATGAGGTAGGAGTCTGGATTCGTTCAGGGCATACAGAGGTCTAGTTATCCCAGCACCATTTGTTGAAAACACTGCTTTCCCCTCCCCCCCCCATTGAATGATCTTGGCACCCGTGTCAAAAACCAACTGACCATAAATGTGAGGTTTTACTTCTGGGCTTTCAATTCTATTCCGTTGATCCCTATGTCTGTGCTTAGGCCAGTACCATACTGTCTTGGTTACTGTAGCTTTGTGGTAAGCTTTGAAATCCAGGAGCCTGAGTCCTGCAACCTTCACAGGTGAGCTGCTCACCTGTGTCTGTCCCCTCAGTGGGGGCTGGGCCAAACCATGTGAACCAAATTGGGTCTTCCAGCTTTGTTCTTCTTTTGTCAAGATCGATTGGCTGTTCTGGGTCCCTCAAGTTTCCTTATGAACTCTAGGATCAGCTTGTCAATTTCTGCAGAGAAACCAGATGGGATTCTGAGAGGGGTGACAATCTATCTGCAGATCATCTTGGGGAGTGTCAGCATCTCAACAACGTGAAGTCTTCTGGTCCATGAACATGGGATATCTTTCCTTTTTGTTTAGATCTTCTCTTCTTATTTCTTTTGTTGATGCTGTGGGGTTTTTTGCAGCAGTGACCAGCAGCTGTCCTTCCTTCCCACCCGCTGGTCCTGCCCAGCCTCCACACCCACACTCCCCAGAGCCTCCATGCTGCTCCCAGTCCTCAGCCCCTTCCTCAGGACTCCAGCAGTGCTCTCTGGTCCCAGCTTTGTGCAGCATACAATGTGTTGCTCGGGCGAGAGTCTCCTCACACCACTGGCTGGGGTATATACTCCCCTCCCCTCTCTGGGAATGCCCTCACGTCCTAGGGTGTTCCCGAGTTGCCCCGGGAGCTCTCTGCTTCACATGCCTTGGTCATCTGTCCCTCAGTGTGATGGTCACCCCCAGACTGTGGCTCCCAGAGGCCAGGGTGGCTCTACCATCTCACCCGCTCTGCACCCCGAGACTAGGCACAGGGCGTGGAAATCCCGGTAGGGTCTGCAGGAATAAACTGAGCTGTTTCCTGGACAAGTCGTTTTATCACAGCCCTCCCCCGCCCCCCGCCCCGATCGAGAGATGGTCCTTAATCCCGAGTGAGGCATCTTGGGGCTTCATCACCAGGAAAACAGGACTTTGGCAGCTTACAAAAGGAACTTGATTTTTCAGATTTCCTTTCAACTCAAAGGTCTCAAATCTGGTCTGTAGCCCTAGAGGGGAGGGTTCTGGCGTTGCTTATGAGGAGGGCGCCTTGGAGGGGAGGCCGAACTGGCTGGTGGTGAGCTTGCCTGGAGCAGTGGCAGGTGGCTGGGGCTGTTAGCTGCTCACCTGCATCCAGCCCTTGGATGGGTTTGTTTAGACCAAATTGGGTCACGGACAGCTGGTATGCCCCACCCTCATGGGGTCTCTCTCCCCTTCGGGGAAAGAGGTACATATTCCCTGTATTCCCTGCCCCTCAGAAAGCCAAGGAGGGGACTAGGTCCAAGGAGGCAGTGGCTTATGTCCTTTGGGAACCTGGAGGGGGGGGCATTGTGCCCACGTCACCTCATTCAAGCAGTGGGTATTGCTCCTTCTCCTCAGTCCTCCGCAAACCCCGCACTTACTGAGCCCTTCCGTGTGCCAGGCCCTCTGCTAGTTGTGGTGCGGGTGGGGTGCTGGTGCTCCCGGACCGCAGGGCTGCCTGGCCTCGGGGATATCACTACAGGCTGGCTGGGGCCCAGGCCAGAATGGGGATAGCAGCACCCCAACACTGGGGGGGGGGTCCGAGCAGGGCCTCCAGTAGTCACGGTGAGGTGTTCTGGGGCAGAGAAGAGGGCTCCCTGCCCACCTGCCTCCCCCAGGGTGCCAGGCCAGGTTGCGGGCCAGCCCAGAGCACCCTGCCCTGGCACCCACAGGCCTGGCTGCCAGACTCTCTGAGCCTCACCCCCACCTCATAAGACGGGGGTAGGTCGAGGAGCTTGGAGGGCTGCCGTTCCTCTTGGAGTATGCCTATGGGGTAGAAAGGGGCCCGCAGTGGGAGTCCCCCCCGCCATGACCACCACAGCCTGAGCACTTCTGCCCCCTTCAGCAGCCGTACCCAGCGGCCAGGATGCCAGAGGAGCTGAGCTCCGGGACCATCTCTGCATATGCCTCTCTTGCAGCCTCCTGGCATGGGGCCTCCTTGTCCCTCGGAGAGTCCTCTGCTGGACGTGGGGAGGAGGCTGTGGGGGACATGGAAGGACTCCCACCTCTGCCTCCCCGTGAGGCTCTTGTCAGAGTGAGGTCAGCTCCCTGGAAGACCCCTCACTGTAAGTGGGGTTGGGCTGGGGGATCTGGGCGGGGATGAGGAGCCAGAGGACCCCCCGCCCCGCCGTGCGGTCCCAGGCACTGGGGCGGCAGCCCGCCGAGGACCCCCACCCCTGCACCAAGAGCCACGTCACGAAGTGTTTGGCATTTGGGGATTTTATGTTAGGGAAGGATAAATGAGCCTCTGGAATGGGATCCGAGGGTAGCCAGGACCCTGCCTGAGGGGCGGCTTCTGTGGACTGAGCGTGGGGAGCCCCCACTCCTCCCGGCGCCCCAGGCCAGCCGGACCTGCATTCCGCTCCTCCTCCTGCCTTCTGGAAGCGTTCCCTGAGTCACAGTGTTCGCTGCGCTCCGTCAGGCCCTTCTGGGCTCTTCCTCTGCTGTTTGCCATAAAAACGCTCCGGTCATCTTTTCCGCTGTGGTTTTTATTGTTTTATTTTATTATTCCAGCTATATTAAGTTGGGAAGAGCTACAGAAATGTTTTTTTCTCCCCCAGATTCCAGAACAAGTCGTAGCCATTGTAGACGTTAATTAACCCCCCCCCCCCCCCCCCGCACACACACACACTTATGTGTTCTCCAGCATCGTTCCCCGCTGCAAATGGGCGTCTCAAGGACAGGAGCTGGAACAGGTCTCTGTTTCCCCCACTCCCATCCAGCGCAAGAAAAAAGTGAGCTCAGATCCTGGGTCAGCCCTGTTTCTGGAGGCCATGGCCACAGGCGCTGCTGGCCCCTGGCTGGGCTGGGCTGCAGTGGAAGCCAAGTGCAGGGTGAAGGCCTGGGGAGGAATCTGGGTTCTTTTGGCTGCTGGTAAGATTATCCATTAAATCCATATTCCTCACTGTAGAGTTCACGTATTCAGAGAATATCCCGTATTCTGGCCGTCTTACGTTTCTGCAATATTGCTTCCAGATGGGCAAACAGAGCCCGGCTCTTGCAGATGCTACGGCCCAGCGTGCCGCTCACCAGCGCGCCTTTGTTCTGTCCCCAGTCACTTGGGGGTGGGGTGGGGGTGCCAGGCTTGCGGTCCCTGGCCCCACGAGAGCCTCTACGAGACTCGGGTAACACAGCCTGAGCCTGTCCCCTCGTCAGGGCCTGTTCCAGCCGTGGCACCGCCCTGGCCCCACCCATGCCCAGGCTGCAAGACTCCTGCTGGCCCGCCTCCCCGCCCCCCCCACCCCCTCCCGGGGAGAAGTCAGGCAGGAGCCTTTTAGCATTCTGCACCTGACTGGCTTGGGGTAGGTTCCATTGCCCTTGCAGCCCACCCGCCTCAGGCAGCCTGAGCACCGGGGCCAGCCCTCGAGGCCCTGCCCAGCCCCCGCGAGGCCCCCGCGAGTCCCCATGTGTGCTGTGACCAGGCAGCCTGCTGGGCCGTGGGCTCTAGGCTTCCTGCCACGGCTCCTCTGGTGGACTGAGTGTGCTCTGGGGGACTCAGGGCAGCCGGGGGGCCATTCTGTGAAATCAGTGGACATAAAGGCCTGCTCTGTGCTTCTCCAGCTCATCTCGAGGTCGCCGGGCTGGGCTCTGCGTGGATGGAAGGGCTTTCAACGTGGCAAGTGTTGACGGACAGGTGGGGGTGAGGGGTCAGTCATGGAGGGTTCGCAGAGACAGAGTCGCAAAGGAGGAGATGGCGTGCGGGCGCACACAACGCGGCCAAGCCGTGAGCGCTGAAAGAGCGGGTGGAGGTGTCTGGTGGCAGAGGACCTCGAAGGCCAGCTAAGGAGTCCCACCATCATCGTTCAAATGGCAGCATTCCCTTCTTAAGCAAGAAAACCATGCAGACAGATGTGCCTTTCTTTCCCCAAAAGTCCGGGCCCCGGGACCGGAGTCCTGGTTCCCTCACACACGTGGCCTCCCGCTTGCCTGGCTCTTGCCCGGAGCCCACGTCGGTTCTGCACACACAGCCGTGAGGCGTGGCGGCCCCCGAGCGCGCCCACTGTTGGCGTAGGTGAGAGGCAGCAGGATGGATGGGCCGGCGGTGACACCTGGCAGCCAGGGACAGCCGGCCTGCTGGGCCCAGCACCCGTGGATACTGCGGGAAGCTCTTGGCAAGGGCACGTGGTGGCACCAGCCCCACTGACAGACCTGGAGCACCGGCACAGAGACATTCAGCCACCCACCTCGAGCCTCAGAGCTGGAAGGCAGCCGGCAGATGGGAGGGATGTCCGGGGATGTCCAGGGGGCAGACGGGAGGGAGTCTGGGGAGGACCCTCCTGCAGCTGCCCGGGCAGGGCTCCTGGGACAAGAGAGGACGGGGGGGGGGGGGGGGGGGGGGGGGGGGGCGCCCCCGGGGCCTGGGGCCCGGGGGCGGTTGGGGGGGGGGGGGCGGGGGGGGGGGGGGGGGCCGGGGGAGGGGGGGGGGGGAGGGGGGGGGGGGGGCGCGGAGCTGGGAGCCGACCAGAGCTCTAGGGCCCGGTAGCTACTGTGTGTGGGGGGCCCGGGGAGAGGGAGACGGCCAGAGGCCTTGGGTTCCAGCACACCCTGAGAAAGGCCCAGGCCTCCTTCGTCCTGCCCTCCTGGGGTCTCTCCCCATGCCAGCCTTGGGAAGCCGGTGATCCCCTCAGTGGTCAGATCTAGGACTTCTCGCTGGGGGACTGCGTACTGGCTGGGGCGGCATAGAGAGCCTTCCTGGGGCCCTGCCATACCACACTCTGTCCTTCTGGCCACGTTTCTGCTGCCTCTGAGGGTTGACCAGCCGGGGGGGGGAGGGGTGGGGACGGGCCCTGTGGACCTGAAAGCCACCTGGCCTTCCGGGGTGCAGGAGCAGCACCTGAGCCCAAGCTCTGGTGGTTGACTGGGCAGGGGGCAGCCAGGTCAGAAACCATGCTGATGCAGACCTCAAAACCGTCCCCTGGGGTCTCCGTCAGCCCCCGGCGGCTGGCTCGCTGTGATGGATGGTAGGGAGAGGCTGCCCTTGCCCCGGGGACAACTTTTGGACTTGACTACCTGAGATAAAACCGCTTCCCTGACAACCTCAGACTTGCAGCTTTGGGATTAATTCCCTCCCGTGAGGGCACACGCCAGAGGGTGTAAGCCTCCCCACCCCCCCGCAGGCCTGTGCCCTGCCCTTGACCTGCCCTGCAGCGGGAGGAGCAGAACAGGGGGTCAGCCAGGCGCGGACCCGCCTGCGGAGGTCAGACCCCCTGTCCCTCAGCCACCTCGTCTGCCCTGGTGGCTAGGCCCCCCTTAATTGCTGCTTGGATTACAATTTTTCACCTGGGGGCTGGTCACGCATAACCCCACAGCAGGACGCACCCACTCGGGGCCAGGCTCTGGTGGCTCTCGCCGGGGCCCCCTCGACGTCCTCAGACATGCCATGGCTCATCGGGGGTCCCCCCGGAGGGACGCAGTGAGCTGGCCCTCGCCACAGCCGAGTAAGGCAGGCCATTCGTTCGTACAGCTCCTGGAGGAGCTCCCAGGTCTTGGTGTCGGGTGCAGAGGAGTCTGTGAACCCTGGACTAGTCAGCAGGGCTGAGGACCTTGCTGAGGAACAAACAGCCCCGAGCTCTCGCTCGCTCTCCTGCGGCTCGTCCCGTGTGGGCTGTGGCCGGGGTGTGCACACATGGGAGCCCCGGCCACCACGCCAGCAGGAACAGAGAGCCCGGAGGGATGAGGTGAGGGATTTGGGGTCTCTTGTGTCATCAGAGTCTGGGGACCAGGGAGCAGGGAGCTGGGGATCAGAACCGAGGCCGGCTTTCTAGAGGGGCTCTGGTGCTGACCGTCACGGCGACCGCATGACGCTGAGCTGGCCTCGAGCCCCCAACCCCCTGACCTGTGCCGCTCACCGTGGGGAGCCCCGAGTCCACGTCCTGCCCCATCACCCACAGGCCTGACATTTAATGTCCCCGAGGGTCAGCTTGGGGAGCACGAGACCTGCCCTGCAGGCCTGTGCGTGAGTGTCCCTGAGACTCGTTCCCATGAAGGGCTGGCCCTGTGAGCACGTGAGGCACACACACCATGGGGGTTGTATTGTTACCGACGTGCTAGCCCCGCGGCCTCTGCCCTCTGCAGCGCCTTCTCACGGCCCGCAGGTGTGTAGACGCCCGCACCTGGGCCCCGAAAAGTTAATGGTCAGCCGGAGCCCCCGCCCCACACCAGCAGTCCTGCTGGCTGGTGACGCAGCCCCACTGGGAACCAAGCTGCCCCGGGGGCTCGGAGGACGGACGGGGCAGTGAGGGGGGCTCGGAGGACGGACGGGGAGGGGAGGGGAGGAGGACGAAGGGGCCCTGAGCAGCACGCCTCTTTCCTCCCTCACCCCCCTCCAGGAGGGCAAACCCCCACCCTGCAGGGGCGAGGTGGCGGGGGCTACTCCCAGCATTGTCCCTCAGACTCAGGGGCTCAGGTGGGCCCCCTCGGCAGCATTCAAGGCTGTCCAGGAGGAGGGGGCTTCAGAAGGCAGCCGGCGGATCCCCCGGAGCGGGCGGGTTAGCAGCTGGGCCTGAGCTCCCACTTAACTATACTGTGTTTCTCCAAAACACTCAGTATTCAAAAGCCAGCAGAAAGGAGACTCGGAGGTGGCCACGGTAGAGTTCTTCCCTCCCTCCAGGCTTTCCGGCCCTTTCCCTGTGTCCTCAAGAGCCATTACCTGTGCCTGCCCCACTGGGCCCCATGGCCCCGCCGGCCCCCGCCGGGCCCCACAGCCCCACGGGGCCCCACCGCCTGGGCTCGGAGGAGGCTGGGGCTGGGGGAGGGGAGCTCCAGGAAGTCACAGCCCTCCCCCCACCCTGTATTCAGGAAAGTTCCGCAGGCCCCACTGACTGGCTTCTTATTTTGTTCTAACCACAAGCTCTCAGAAGAGCAGAAGCAAAGGTCCCCCAGGACAACATCAGGGAGGGGAGAGGCAGGAACGCTGCCCTGAGGGGCCAGGGCACGGGAAGGAGAGCCTGTCTGCGGCCCGGGGGGCCCAGGACCTGCAGCTCTGAGTCCCCCCAGAGTAGGGACCCCTCATCGGGGTACTTGTGGGGTCATAGAAAAAACACTAAACTTGGCTCCGGAGGGCCGGGAAGGGCGCGTCTGTGGTAGAAGCATTTCTTGCTTTGTTCTCTTGCAAGGGTGTAGCCCCGGCAGCTCCCGGCTTGGGGTTGATCCCTTCTCTCAAGGTGAGCTCTGGGTTCACAGACTGACACGCCTGGCCTGGACTAAACCCCTTGAGGACCAGCCCCAGCCTGCAGGGTGGGGCTCAGAGCCCCGGTCGAGCCCCCAGCCCCTTCTGACCACCGCCTTCCTTCTCACAAGCACCCTGCAGCCCCTGGCAGGCCCCGTGCTCAGCCTCCCCGCCTCGGGGCTGAGGCCCCTCCTCATCCCTCTGTGTCCACGGGGCCTCCCCACCCACCCACCGGCCTCCACCGCAAGCTTTATGGGGTGCAGCTCCCAGAATGTGGACGCCAAGGAAGAAGGGCAGGGATGGCCTGGCTCCAGGGGTTGGCTTGCAACGGCTGTAAGGTTGACAGAAGCCGTCAGGGAAAGCCAGGACCCCAAGCCGAAGATCCTTGGAGCATGTGCACAACCTGGGCCCACTGTTCAGTGCCAAGGGGGTCTGCCACAGGAACGGCGGCTGCAGTGAGGACCACACTCAGGTGTCGCCGCCCACCCTGGTAATGACCCCACCCTGCCCGGGGGGGGGTCATCTGCAGGTGCCATCCGCGCGGTCAGCCCTCCCTGAGTACATGCTGGGGGCTGCCGACCCCACAGGCCCCTACCAGGTCGCCTCCGCGCTGGGCACTTTGGGACACGGCGCCGGCCTCCCAAGGCTCCGCTTTCGTGTTTCTCAGGCGGGCTGACAAGCCTCGTGATCACAGACGAGAGGTTATGAGCACACATAGGTAGCCCTTCCTGAGAGGTGATGGTGGTTAACCCTGTTGTCACGCCTGGTGCACGGGTTCTCAGAGCTTAGAGAACACAGAAGTCGGGAGGACAGCCCTGGCTTTGCCAGCCCCGCGCCGATATGCTGCCTGCTGGGCGGCTGGCCTTGCCTGGTGACCCCGGGGCCCACCGGTGGCCCCCAGAGCTGAGGCGGCCGGGCCCAGCGCTTCAGGCTGTGTGCCGGGTGCCTCCAGAGAAACACACAGCCCCACTTTGGCCGTGACCTCCGGAGGCACCCGAATTTTCTATAATCTTCAGTCACGGAAGGGCGGATATGAACACAGATGGAACTCTTATCGCAGATGTCTGACCAGGTCATGCACATGTGCAGATACACGGCGCCTGACCCCTCTCGTGCCCTTCGGGGGCGGGGGCCGCCCCATCCAAACACACCGAGCCTCACAACCTCCCCAAACTGGCTCCCGAAACAACTCGCTTCCCTCCACCTTGCGGGTGGCTGCCGCCCAAAGCTGTGGGCTCAGGGGAGGCTGGCGCGGGGACCCTCCTGGTACCTCAGAGGGCACAGGGCTCTTCCAGATTGATCGTGTGTGCAGAGCTTAGCGGCTTGGGACAAACCAAAGGTCCCTGTCGTGTATTGTCTTTACACAGGATCGGTGTCCCGAAAGGCTCGCGTGTGTCGGCGGCCCTACATATCCGGCGGATATGTACACGCGAGCACACATCCCTGGCCCAGCTGCCTTCCGGGGCCAGGCTGAGGTCAGGCCTCCTTCAGGCCAAGCCCACGCTGGCCTTGTGCGGGGACAGCTGAAGGCCAGGAGGAGGCCACTGGCCTTGGGAGAGCCTCCCGGAGCAGAGGCGTCCCCCTCGAAGGTCACCTGGCTGCTCTCTGCAAGGGGAGTGGGCCCCGGGGCCCGGCCAGCACCCGCAGTCAGCGGTTAACCCCTGCCTGCCAGAGCGCTGAGCTCCTGAACCGGCCTTCTCTGGGCCTCGTCCGCTGGGGACAAGAGTGGCTTCTCCTTGGCCCCGGGAAATGGGAGCTAAAGCGTAAGCAGAGGCGGCCACTCCCCGGTGGCAGGCCTGGCTTCCAGAACCCGGGGCCCCGAGCCTCCTGGGGAGTTCCCAGCGAGTCTCCTGCAGCCTGCGAGAAGTCACGCCCTTGGAGCACTGGGGGCGGCTGTCCCTCGTTTCTCTCACTAAATAGGGTCAGGGTGGGGAGCAGCCCTTGCTGGGCATTGGAGGCCAGCGTGGACCCCGAGGCCACCGAGGTTTGGTATGGAGGGAGGAGAGGTGGTCCTCCTGGGTTCCCCCCACCCCAGAGGCCAAGCCAGGTTCCCCCCTTCTGGCCTCCCCCAGCTTTCCAGCTCTGAGCCACAGACAATCCCGGGGACTTGCAGAGGCCCCGCCCAGATGTGAGAAAGGGGTTTTGTCTCTGGAAGCTTGTAAGGAGTTAAAAAGGCAGGGAGGGGGCCGGCAGGGGCCTCTGCTTCAGGTTCTCCATTCTGAATGTCAAGAGACAGGCTGCCTGGGCCAGACCAACTCCAGGGAGACAACCGGACAAGTTACAAAACATCCAGCAGCATCCACGACTAATTTCTTCCCCTGTTTGTCCTGCGGAGGAGGCCTGAGTTAAAAGGCACTGCTTTGGGGGTTGAAAGGCTCCCTGCGGGGGTCTGCGTGCAAGGGGACCCCAAGCCTTTGCAGCTTTTGTTCAAGGCCGCTAATAAGCCGACTCCCGCTGGGCGCTTTGAGGGCCTGAGGCCGCCATTCCAGGGCCCTGCTCGGCCGCCCCTTTTCCAAGTGCCGGCCAATCTCCAATCTCCGTCTCCAGCGCCGGCAATGGAGGCTGTGCCCCTCATTTCCCCCGTCCATGGTGTGAGTGGAATTAGCAGATTGCATCAAGAAATATTTCTAGGGATTTACATTCCGGTGGTCAAGAGTCTTCTCGTGGCTTTTCTCCTGCTTGCAGGGGTGGGAGGCGCCCCGCAGAGTTGGGCAGGGGGAGGTGGGGGCGGGCCTCGGGGGTCACCGTCCTTGTCCCCACGGAGCCTTTATGAGGACCCCCTCCACTCCGCAGCAAACAATGTGAGGCAGTCATTCTCCAGGGCTGTTTGTCCGCCCCGACAGCTGCTGGGGTGGCCTCCCCGGCTGGGCCCCGGCGCAGGCTCTGAGGGGGCGCCAAGCCCACCCGGAGTCATCCCTCTGTCTGTCCCTTCTGTCTGCTGGACGGAAGGGACAGACAGGTCTCTTCTGCAAAGGGGCTGTCCAGGCCCTTCCGAGACCTCTGTCCTTTCTTCCAGCTCAGGGAAGCCCCAGAGTGGGCTCATCTTGGGGTGGCTCGAGAGACCCAGCTCTGCTGCCCGGAACCCAGCATGGGCCCAGGACCCCTCGGGGACACCCTCCCTATAAGCCCAAGAGGCCCCGCTCCATCCCCACCCCCCGGGGCACGTGCACTGAGGGCTTCCCACCACCGTCAGTGACCGCCTCCGCGTCCGCCGGGGCCTCCTGGCCCACACCGTGTTGCACGGCCACTGCGTACAGGGAGCACACAGCCTCCGGGGGTCCCGCCTGGCGCAGGCCTTGGGAAGCCCCACACCCCCTCAGCGCAGGGCTGATTCCTGAGGTCCCCGTGTGGGCTGGCCTGGGCAAGTCAGGGCATGGGGGGTGGGGAGCCGCAGAGCCGACACACCCTGCCCCCAGAGCTCCCAGGTGACGTGACATCACATCAGGTTGACAGGTGAAGAAAAGCGGGCTGGGTGAGGGCAGGAAAGGATAGCGGGGCTGGGGTGGGGCTGGGTGTGACTCTTCAGCCCCGGGGGTGACGGCTTCCCCGTGGGGGTGACAGCGGGCAGGGCCGAGGGAGGCCAGCCATGCTAGGGATGGGAGTGCTGGCTGGGGCGGGGGCGCTCCGGGCCCCGAGGGAGCGCTGAAGTAGGCCGAGCTGCGGGGTCCAGGTCCCGAGCGCCACGGCAGCCCCGGAGGCTGTGACAGAGGGGGTGACCATCGGCAGAGCCAGGATCCGGGTATACCCTGGTCCCGCCCTGCCAGGGGCAGGTGTAGCCGCTAAGCAAGCTTGGAGCACCATGTGCCTATGACAACTGCACCCCCCCCCCAGCCCGGGGGACACATGAGGGGTCACAGACTCTCAGCCTCCAAGGGTCCTTGGGCCTCTTGGGGCAATGGAGGTGCATGAACCCTCCCAGACCGGGATCAGTCCTGGCTCTGGCCCTCGAGACGCCCCCAGCAAGCCCCTCCCTCTCTGTGCCCTGGTGTCCTCATAGGTCAGGTGGAGCATGATACCGTCCCTGATGCATTTGAGGCAAGGTGGGAAGAGCCACAGAGGTGAGAGCACGGGGTACTTTCTGTGTTCGTGGCGGGTCTGGAGGCCCCGTGAAGACCGTTGCAGGCCGGGTCCTCTCGTGGGTGTGTCTCAGTGACAGGGGTGCCTGGAAACAGTGACACACAGTTTAGGACAACGCTGAGGCTCAAGGAGGCAGTGAGTTAGCTCTGCTGAGAAGCAGACCTTCCCCAAACCTCGCTGCTCGCACTTCCGTGGGGGCGGCCAAGCAGGCTGCCTGGTATGAGTGGGGGCTGGGTGGTCTCGGATGGCCTCACTCACAGGTCAGGCCCCCGGCTGGTGGCTGGGGCCTCTCCAGCCGGCTAGCTGAGGCGGTTCACACGGTGGTGGCCCCAGAGTTCCCAGCCATAAGAGAGGACGGCCCAGCGCTCAAGTGCTTCCATGCTCCTGACCCGGTGGCCGCGGCAAGTCACGTGGCGGAGGGGCCTACGGCGGGGGGGGGGGGGGGGGGGGGGGGGGGGGGGGGCGGTGGCTGCAGGTGTGAAGGAGCCTACTCCCTTCCCCAGGCCCCCCATCCACGCGCCCCCTCCGCCACCACCTCTGCGCGGGGCCCCTGGTCAGTCCTCCTGATAGAAAACCCCATCTGGACCTGGACACTCCACTAAAGTCATCGGGGAGCCACACGCGAGGAGTCCAGGAAGGAAAGACAGAAAGACAAACACGCACCCTCGCAGGCTTCGATAATAGACGGTCCTCCTGCTGGCTCAGTATCACTTTACGGTATCACCTTTCTGCACGTGACCACTTACTGGGGCAGGGCGGAGAGCCCTCCGGCTCTGCCAGGTGACGGCCCTAAATCCTCCGGGGCCGGCAGCCGTCCTCCTGCCTGCGTGGGGCTCTGCAGAATGGCATGACGCTGGCCGCCAGGGTCCCTGTCCTGACGCAGGGGCCCATCGGGGACTGGGGACGGGGGCTGCGGCCCTCCGAGTGGGGAAGGTAGAGAAAGAAGAAAGGCCAGGATGCCCTGCGGCGCCGCCCCCTGCACCTCAACACGGCACCCCGTTTGCAGGCCCTCGAGGAGAAGGGCGGGGGAGCCCGGTGGGGCCTGCCTGTGGCTTCAGCTCAGAGCCAGCCTCCTGCCCTGCCTACTGCTCCTGTCCTTCCCCTCTCCCTCCATCAGAATGGGGGTACGGGTCACCTGCCCCACACGGAGGGGGCCTGTAGGGTCAAGTTTCGGTCTCAGCACAAGAGCTGTGTTAGCTTGCCCTGCCGCTCTGCAGCCGTGTGGTCTTGAACAAGACCCTTAAAGGCCTGGGCCTCAGTGTTCTCAGCTATGAAGTGGGGGCACGGTGGTCTCTGCCGCGGGGAGCAGACACCTGGCCCGGTAACGTGGACCGGGTCACAAGGGCAGCACGCCAGCGCTCAAGAAACAGGCGGTCCGCCGAGAACCACCGCACCAGCCGGATGTTCCCTGCCGCTCCGGTTGCTCGCGCAGGGCGAGCCACGCAGTTGAGCGTGCCATTTGTCGAAGACCCTCCCATGAGTCTCCTAAATGCACAGCTTGAACCGGGGCTGGAGCTGCTTGTGCCCCCATTTCTGCCCTGGGGAGCCTCGGTCGGGGCAGGACGGTCAGAATTTGTGAGGCAGACGGGAGCGCGGTGCCCGGCTGGAAGGCCGCCGCTGGGGGACATGGTGTTCTGCCTTTCCTGGAGCCTTGGTGGGCAGGCGGCCGCAGGCCGGGCTGGGGACAAGTGCTCCCGCCCCTGCACGTGGCCTCGGCTCCTCGGCGCAGCGGTCAGGGGGACGACGGTGCGGCCCACCTTTTGTGTCAGAAGAATGGCTTTTGCGGCAGAGACGCCCCGCTGTTTGTCTGCTGGGGGTCCCTGACCTTCTCCCTGTGGTTGAGGAGGCAGCTTAGCTAGAGGGTGCCCGAGTTCAAAGGGCTGGCCCCCCAGAACCCCAGTCCTGCTTGCCTTCACCCCCTTCCTGGACAAGCCCACCACGCCAGGTCGAGCGTCCCTGTCCTTGCTCCAGTGCCCAGAGCCCCCAGCTGCGGACCCCACGGCCAACTGCTCGCTTCCAGCTGAGGGGGACCTAGGGAAGGCAGGGGTTGCTGGACCTTCCAAAACCTGCCAGCCTGGGCAAATGCCGCCCCCCACCCCCACCCCCCGCCCAAAGTGCAGGTCACCTGCCTGGTTAATCATCCGGGGGCCCTGCAGGTCAAGGAAAGGCGGGAGGCCAACTCCCTGCTTCTCAGATTCTGCTGAACTAACTGAAACCCTAACCTTCGGGCTTCCCCACTAATTTGTGATAAGGCCTCGCCAAGAAAAACAGCAGGCCAAAGACCCCTGATTTCTTCACGAATTCCAGAGCGCTTGGTTCATTCCGGCAGGGAAGGGGCCCGAGGCGGCCGTGGGTGCAGGGCTGGGGACGGCCTCGCAGGGGCCCGCTAAGGAGGACCACCTGCCCGCTCCAGGAAGATTGCTTCCAGCTGGCCTGGGCAGCAGAGGCTGAGGGTGGGTCCCGGGCGGTGGCTCAGGCCGGGCTGTGACAGCTCATGTGACGTGTGTGCAGACGTGGCCAGCTTGGGTGGGGTTCGCGTGGAGGCTCATGCACCCAGGCTCCTCGCCTGACGACCCCGGGGTCCCCAGATGGATTTGGGAGGTCTGCCAGTGCCCTCAAATCGGTGCAGGGGGGAAGGGGGGGAAGCAGCACATTTGAGCGAGAGGGTGTTCCGGGAGGCAAGCCTCAGGCCGGCGGCAGGTTTTCCAAGGGTGCAGACATGACACAGGGGCCATTGTTGCTCTCTAAGAGCTGGGGAAACTGAGGCCCAGTGTGGAGGAGTGATCGCCTCCAGGTCCCGGATCTCCCCACCCCTGCCCACCGTGGCATGTGGGACAGGACAGCGGCCAGGAGCCCGGAGGGGCTCAGGGTGTGGCACCGCAGTGACCAGCCAGTGAGCGAGGCTGCGGAGATGGGCAATAAGGCCCTTTCCCGGCCAGGACGAACATTCTTGGGTATTCCTTCCCCAAATCGCACACTTCTGTCTTGGCCTGAATATGAAGGGACTTCAGTGTGAGGAGGAGTGGGGATCTTGAGGTACCCACGTACCTGCCGTCCGCTGAATGTATCGTCCCCCACTCAGCGGGCAGCCATCCCCAGGCGGGGCAGAGGGCCCGATCCGCCCTTCCAGAGGCTGGGGGAGAACACCCAGGCCCTTCCCAGCAGCTCCTTAGAGACAAGGAGAACCTTTCCACCCCTGTGCCCTGGGCTCCCCTCACTCTGCGCCCAGGCTGGAGGTCCCCGGGGCGGGGGAGGACTTTTGAGCTGCTGGGTTGTAGCTCCGGCTCTGCGTCCCCAGCCCCGCACCGGCTTCCAAATATTCTGGCCAAAATGTCTGTGCCTGCTTTCTGCTGTGTTGGTTGCTTCTGCTTCTGAGCTGCAGGCACACGTCTGCCTACGTTGGTGTGAGATACAGGCTGGGCTCTGGGAGGGACGGCCCCAGGACTGTGGGGTAAGAATGCAACTTGCTGGGGGCTCGGGGGCTCTGGGGCTCTGGGGGCAGACACACCAGGGCCCAAATCCCGGCGTGCCGAGCTTGGGGGGCAGCTCGCTGCACCTCCAAGATCCCTTGTCCTGTCTGTAAAGCAAAGATGATAAAGGGCAGGGCCCTAGAGAAAGCAGGCAGCACTGTGGGATTATCCATGTGGGGGTGGGGTGTCGGAAATGAGAGCTCAGAGCCAGTGTCCTTGCAGAACCGGCCTGGACTCAGAGGATGGGGGCGGGGAGGCATCCCACAGCCCTGGAGAGCGAAGGTTGCATGAACAGCTCAGCTGAGAGGAGGAGCACAGACCAGAGATGGGGGTTCACAGCTGGCCCCGGGGGGCTCCACGGCAGGGAGACCCACAGTGGGAGCCGGCGGGGAAGGGCTGTGTGGTCTGGCGGGTGAATGGACAGTGCCGGTGGGAAATGTGTCTCACTGCACCCGTGCTGTGAAGGGGCCAGAGACTGCAATCCTTGTAGGGCATTGCTGTGGGGTCGCAGGGGCACCCCGCATTCCCTGGGACTCCTGCCCCGGTCATGCTCCAGCCGAGGTGCACATGGCCGTCTTCCATTCCCCTCCCACCTCCTGCCTTCGCCATGGCCCCTCAGTGCGCCCAGGCGCTCTGGCCTTCTCCTTCCTCAACCTCTTCCAGCACGTGCCTGCCCCAGGGCCTTTGCACATGTTCTCTCCAGGTCTCAGGATGGTGCTGCCTTCCCTCCCAGCCTCTCCTGTCCCCTCATCTCCTGCCTCCCACTTTGACTCTGACGGTGGACCCTCACAGCCCTTCCCATGCCCACTAGAGCATGGTGCCTTCTCCAGCCTCTGAGGCCGGGGCGGGGACTCTTGTTCCTCCTGCTCACAGGGTGAGGCCGCCTCCTCCAAGAGATTCTCAAACCACCCTGAGGCTGCCCATCCTCAGAGCCAGGCCTTGGAAAGGGCCAGAGCAGGGGATGGGGGCCCAGGACTAGGCAGGACCCAAGGCATCCTCCCAGAGGCTGGTCCAGGGAAGAGAGATGGCCAGTCTGGTCCCTGAGGGCTCAGGCTGGGGAGGAGCATCCAGGAGGGCCCTGGGGGGACAGAGTGTCCGCCTGCCCTTGGCAGCCCCTCGCCACCCCCAGAGGGCCAGCCTCTGCGGATGCTGTTGAACCGCCAGGAACTTAATCTATTATTACACAGAAACTTCTGCGAAGTCAGGGGTTTGAACTCCCCAGAAGTGTTTGCCTGATTTGGGGCCGATAGTGGGGTGATTAATGCTGGCGATAAGGTGTTGATTGGTTCTGGGAGCCGCTGCAGACACGGGCTGCCGTGCAGCCGGGCTGGCGACCGCGCTCACCCAACAATAGCCCGTTGATCCTGCACCCCACCCGCCCTGGACGATCAGAGAGGGTGCACGCGGCGGGCTAGAACCCAGGAGCCCCTTCTCTTCGGGGAGGAGGCCCAGGGACCCTGTGTGCTCCTCCTCCCTCGGGCCCCCCCCAAGGGGTGGAGCCACACTGCGATGACAAGATCCCCCTGCCTCAGTAGTTGTACCTGTAAAATGGGAGAATAATTTCCCCCCTCCCCTGTGGGGCTGCCAGCCCACAAAATTAGACCAAGTAGTGAAGCCCCTGAGAGAGACGTGTGTGCTTTATTCCCAAAATACAAACACAGAACACCTGCTACAGGTATGGGGCCAGATTGACACAAACTGACCCAAAGCTAGCCCATACCGGAGGGGCCGACACCCCAAAGCGGGGACAGTCCCCAGAGACCTAAGAAATGCGTTTAGCTCTTCGCTACTCATGGATAAGCAGACAGGGCCAGCGCACAGAAGGGGCCTGTCCTGAATTGGGTCAGGGGACGTCGTGCAGGGAGGGTCATGGCACTGGGGCCAAGAACGCTCTGGACGGGGGCCGGGTTGGGGGCGCCCAGCAGGAGGCTGATGGGGCCGGGACTCTGGGAGTCTCACGGGGACACTGGCTTTCACTCTGAGTGGGCACGACCCGGTCGCACGGCTGCAGAGCCAAGGACGGACCAGCGAGGGGCCGCGGCGGGCCTGGGAGAGGCCAGGGTGTGCAGGCCAGAGGGGACGGTGGCTGGGCCAGGCAGGGGGATGGGAACTGGTGGACTCTGGGGCTTCCTGGAGCTGCTGAAACAAAGGAGCACAGACCTGGGGGCTTTAAACGGCACAGATTTATTACCTGGCCCTTTTGGAGGTCATAAGCCCAAAGCAGGTCCCACGGGACTAAGAGCAAGGTACCAGCAGGGCTGGGTTCCTTTCTGGGGGCTCCAGGGGAAGTCCATTCCTTGCCTTCCCGGCTTCTGGAGACGCCCTCGTTCCCCGGCTCATGGCCCCTTCCTCACAGCACTCAGACCTTTGTTCCTACCTCCCTCTTTCCCTGGAAGGAACTCGGGGTGCTCGGGAGGAGCCAGGAGGCAGGCAGTGTGGCCAGCGGGGCCTGGGAGGCCCCAGCAGAGAGGTCGACTTTGCTCCCAGGTAGTAAGTGCTGAGAGGAGGCTGGGACAGCTGCGGCCTCCCTGCTCCTGCCCTCATGCCCCGTGGAGGCAGGTGAGGGCTGGGACTGCGGGGGTGCGGCCACGGTGGCTCGAGCGGGAAGAGGCGGCGAGGGAAAGGGGGCCAGGCCCAGGAGGCCGTGGGCAGGAACTGGGCTGGGCTGTTGGCCAGATGGACCAGAAGTTGCCATGGTGGGCCCGGCCGCAGGGACCAGAACCCAGGCCAGGCATCTTGTGGCTCAGGAAACAGCCTCACTTGCAGGGAAGGGCGGAGGCCTTGTGGCCTTGTGTTGTGAGCACCTGCCGGCCAGAAGCAGAACCGAATGAAGATCCAGGGCCTGGCGGAGAGGAAGGGGGGTGGGCCGGGGAGCCATCCCACCACCACCTGGACCCCCCCGCCGGAGAGGAGCCTCGGCCCCTGTGCGAGGCCCAGCCCCACAGATGGGGGGATGGAGGGGGGGCTCCCCAGCAAGAGAACGGCTGAACTCCCCAAGGCCGGGCTTGGTCCTGTGGGATGTCACCACCCATGCTCCCCAGTGTTGCCCAGGGAGGACAATACCGAATGCCCTCCTCCCACGGGCGGAATGCCCGGCCCCCGGGGAATTCAGGCTCTTGTGAGCCCAGCACATTCCAGCCGCTCGCGTGTCAGTAGGAGAGTCCCCGGAAAGGGAGCCAAGGCGGCCCACCAGCACGCCCACTGCGGTGCTGAGCGCGGGGCGTGAGGACCTCCTGCAAGGCCGTGTCCCCTGGTAGGATGGGGCCTTCCCTCTCTCGTCCCGTGTCCCATTCTCAGCTGCAGGCAAGCCCTCAACAACCCTGCCCCAAACAAGACCTCACCAAGGCCCATGCGGCCCGGCTGCGGGAGGTGCTACAGTCCTGGGGCTCAGGGTCCTGGGGTCACCCCGGGCGGTGACCATCCCAGAGATGGTCACAGAGCAGGGCTGCAGGCCAGCCCAGGTGAAGGAACGTGTCTGCAGCAAGCTAGGGTAGGGCTAGCCCCTGAGCCTGGGCACCCGACTATGGCACCATCTCAGAAGCTTCTAGAAGCTCTTCCCTTGGTCCTCTTCTGCCCTCCTCCCAGCCCCTGGTCCTCTGATTGAAAAGCAGTTTTGTGGGGGGACTCACTCTGCCAAAGTAGGTCCCCGGGCCGCTATGGCAACCTCTCTCAGATGTCACCACCGGGACAGCAGTTTGCCCGGGAGACCAGCCTCCAGCACCTTCCGCTCGGCCGTCCCGGTGGCCCCGGGTGTGTGTGCACGTGTGCGTAGGCAAGCAGGGAATGCTCCCTGCCTCTGGGCAGTGGCGAGGCCCCACTGCAGCACAGCCCTGGCTCGGGGAGCCTCCCCGCTGGAAGAGCACGGGCAGGGGCGGCGTCAAGGGGGCCGCAGTGGGGAGGTGACTTGGGGCGCTGCCCCTGAGGCTTGCCACATCGTGGCCTCTGGTGTTCTTCTTCCCCCGGCAGGGGAATGGAAGACCAGGCTTAGGGTCCAGATCTTTGTCCTTTAGGGTCTCGGGATTAGGGTGAGCCAAGAGTCTGGGATGCGTTCGCCCTGGAGACATCTGGCGACGGCCAGCAATGTTCTGGAAGCTGGGCTGCAGCTGGGCAGAGCTGCCCCCAGCAGGGCCCTCGGCCCCTTCTGCTGCTGGGGAGGGTGGCGGCTCCCGGGTCCTGCCTCACAGGCGGGGGGCTGGGGGTAGCTCACGGCCGGGTCTCTCTGCAGCCGTCACCCTGGCACCCCCGGATATCCAAACCCGGGCCTGCTCAGCTCCATCCGACCAGGGAGCAAACGGCCCCACAAGGACACCACTCGTACCCAGAGCTGCCCCCCTACCCCGTCCCTCCCGGGCGCCTGCGGGGCCCGCTCTCCGCCAGACTCAGGACGCCCGTGCCAGCCAGGCGGGCAGACTCCCGGTGTCTCTGCCCCCTGCGTCTGCCAGGGCCACCTCGCAGACCTTGCCCGGCACCTTCCCTCCCATGCCGAGGCCCAGAGGTGATGTGGACGGACGGGCGTTACAGCAGGGAGCGAGCACAGGGGCCCGAGGCACCAGTTGCTTCCGACGGGGCCCGAGGGGCGTCTGACCTTTCCGGCCACGGGGCAGCAGTTGCGTGAGCGCGGACAATCGCCCCAGTGTGAGAGGCACAAGCGGCCTTTTCTTCCTCACCAGGCCG
This sequence comes from Callorhinus ursinus, assembly GCF_003265705.2. Lineage (NCBI taxonomy): Eukaryota > Metazoa > Chordata > Mammalia > Carnivora > Otariidae > Callorhinus > Callorhinus ursinus. The sequence goes on from NW_027397113.1 coordinate 830,449, forward strand.
GCGCGCACAGCTCCCAGCCTGGCTTCCCTTGAACAAACATATTTATTGTAGCCGCCACCGAGGGCCTCGCCGCACAGCCGGAGCCCGGGGGCCGCCGTCCCACCCACCGGGGCCCGGGGAGGGGACCCCTGCCCTGCAGGCCCTGGCCCCGTCCGGCCCTGGGCAGGGTGGCTCCAATCTTCCCCGGCGCCCCCCCCCCCCCCCCCCACCCCCCGTGGCTGCGGGTGTTCCCGCTGGGAGCCAGTGACCACCCACAGGCAGCAAGCCAACTGCTGGGCCACAGGCACGTGGGAGGGGGGCTCGGAGGCAGCCACACCTGAGCCCGGCCTCAGGTTCCTCCTCAGTGAAATGGGAAGCATCAGCAGCAGAGCCCTGCCTGCCCGGCGGTCAGAGTGGGGAGCCCCCCCCTTCCCCTCCCGGCCCCTCTTCCTTGTGCCATGCTGGGCTGCTTTCCTCCGAATCCTGCAGGGTGCCGCTGGAGGGAATGGGCTCCTGGGCCCTCCCCGGGACGTCCTGAACCGTGGGGTTGGCCCCACTCCGGACTCCCAGCTCAGCATGGGGCCTCCTGCTCTGGCCCCCCTGACCCTCTTGCTCTCCCTCAGCCCCCGTGTATCCGCTCCCCTCCATCCTCCACCCAGCGGGCAGATCCAGGCTCTCCACACATGCCCAGGGACTGTGGGTGACCCCTGGTGCAGCGGGCTCATACATTCAGAGGTGTGGGCAGGCTGTGAGGACCACACGGGGTAGGGCGGGACCCCCAGCTTGCCAGGAGCACCTCGGGGAAGGAGAGCTGGGAGACCTTGGGGGGCCAGCAGAGAAGGGGGGGCCAGGGAAGCCCCGCAGGGAGGGGCTGGGATGGGTGCTTCTTTCTCCCCCGCCGATCTGTGGCAGCTCGACTAGCGGAACCCACGAACCCACGGTGGGCAGAGGGCATGGAGCAACAGGACGCAGGAGGGAGACTTCCAGGCCGAGGGGACTGGAGAGACAAGAAGCTCAGACGGGAAGGGACCTGAAGGGGAGAGTCCAGATCCCGTCCCTGCCCTGAGCCCTGGCTTCCAGAGCTCAGGTTGTCCTCCAGGTTGCTCAGGCCAGATCCCTGGGTCATCCCAGACCTCCCCCCGGTCCAAAGAGTGCCTCTTCCTGCTGGGGGCCCTGGTCCTGCAGACCCCTGGGGCGCCACCTCCTGCCTCCCCTCACCCCTGTCCCGGGCTGTAGCCCTAGCACTCCTTCGGACCCCAGGGCCTTGGCACATGCTGTTCCCTCTGTCCTGCCCTGAATGGTTTTCTCAGCAAGCGGGCATGCGCACACACACCTTCCTGGCTAAGTCTTGTCTCGTCTTCTGGCCTCATCTGTCGCTTCCCCTGAGACTCCTGCATGGACCAGCACCTCGTGGTCTTCTCCCAGCCTTGGCCTCATCTCATAGAGCTTCTGGTCGCTGGTCACGTGCGTCAGGGGGCTCATCTCACGCATGGCTGTCCCCGAGAGTTGGGAGCACAGGTCCCTGGCAGGGGAGGTCCCTGCTCTGGTCCCAGGGGCTCCGGATATGTGTGTGAGAGGGTGCTGAGTAAGTGTTTGAGGAGCAAATGGATGAAAAATCACACAGGCCTGAGAGAGAGAGAGCGGGTGGCTTTCAGAACGGGAAAGCAGCTCAGTCAGGCCGGAGCCGTGGCGCGGGGTGCACGGGGCTGGGGCGGCCGAGAGGGGCCTGCTGGTCCTGCCCAGGCGTGTGGACTTTGCTCCAGGCGGAGCCCCGGGAAGCAAAGGGTCACAGCCCTGCCGGCCATCGCGGGCTGAGAAGAGGGTGGCCTGGAGTCCAAGGCTGCACAGAGGCTTTGCACGGACGCAGGCGAGGGGAGCAGGGGCAGGGTGGGTGGGGCAGAGGCAGCTCGGCAGCAGGTTGAGGCCGAGGTCAGGCTGCTAGATGGGGGGACAGCAGTGCTACCCCTGAAGCGAGGGCCCCAAGAGGAGGAGCAAGCCTCAGAGTTGGGGCTCCCCAGGGAGCCCCAGGTCCCAGCTGAGCATCTCCGGCCAGGCACAGGGAGCTGGCAGTTCTAGAAGCTACTCTGTGGATAGGGCGGGAACAAGGGTACTCTGCCGGCATGAACTGCGTGTTCTCGGGCAGGCTGCCTCCCCTTCCAGCCTCAGTTTCCCCCACCGTGAGGTAGGGACCACACTCCCTGTTTGGATCTGGTCGTGTGGTTCCCGCGTGAACAGTGTCGTGATCTGAGCTCCAGAATGAGGGCCCCTGGGCCCTGGGCAGAGCTGTGTCCCCCAGCCCCGGGCGGGGACCACCGAAAAGGGAAGGCCCTTTGGAGGCACAGCCTGCTGGGGGCGGGCAGTGCGCGCTCTCACTGTGTCCTCCTCCCGGGGTTGTCCCCGCGTGCATGTCTGTGTCCTGATGTCGTCTTGTTACAAGGACCCTGGTCACGCGGGATCAGGGCCACCCCAGAGACCTCATTCTAACTTAATTTTCTCCCTGAAGGCCCCGTCTCCAAATGTGGTCGCCTTCTGAGGCAGGGTGGCATAGATAGGATGAGCCCACCCCATTTCTTCAGGGTCTAGAGGACACCAACAGGCAAGGAGGTGATCTCTCCCCCACGGGCAAGGGGGCCTTTCGGGATGTGGGCACAGGAGGCCCTGTAAGCTGCCTGGGGCTAGTGCCGGGCGGGGTGGTCCTGTGCATGCCCGAGATGCCAAAGAGCAGCTCCCTGGCAGGCCCGGCCCTCCTGCCTGCCCTCGGGGCTCCCCCGGTGCCCTGCATCAGACCACCGTCCTGGGGCTGCTGGGATTGGGGCAGATCTACATTCCATTCTAGCTCAGTCCCCTCTGCCGGCCGCTGTGTGGGTGGAGGTCCAGAGCCCCCCGCCTGGTCCCCGCTCTCCCCACGTGTCCACCGTGTGGCAGGGGCAGCAGGCCCACCCTAGAACAGGAGCCGGGCGCCGACTCCCAGCCCCATAGACTGGCAAACTCTGACTTCGCAGGGCAATAAAGTTCTTGTTTTTTAAAATCAGTATATTAGCTTAATTTTATAGATTTCAGAAGTGCTACTTGAAAATAAAAATATCCCAATTATATTAATGATCCCAACGTGAATCCATTTGACTCCGTCCTGGTGAAGAATCTGGGTGTAAAATGCCGGGCAGCCCAAGTCCTGACTCGGCCCTACCAGGCCGTAAAGCACAGCTGGCGGGTCTGAGCTGGAGGGCGCGGGTCACTGGGAAGGCTCCGTCGCTCTGCGTCCCCCTCACCGCTACAGGGTCGGAGGGCGGGCCTCGAGGGGAGTCGGTGGGCATCCGAGGTGAGGACTGGCCAGGCCCGTCACACGTCTTTACGAGCAGGGCCTGCTGTTGCCGTCGAGACACGTGGGAGCCGGTCGGGGCGGGCAAAGGGGTTGGCACTCACTCCATCCAGAGGAAGGACATTCTGAGGCCTTCTCGGGGGTCAGGGGAGAGCCACGTTACCCTCCCGTGGCAGGGGAGAGTGTCCTAGCCTGACCTTGACCAGTGGCCTGTGGTCGGTACGGGAAATGCAACTCAAAACAAAGAAGGTGAGCAAGGAAACCTTCAACCAGCAGGGAGAGGAGAGGGGTAGAGAGGAGTGAGCCCCCCAGGCAGGGGAGGCTGGGGTGTGGGTGGAAGCCCTCACAGCAGGCTCCTAGGCCAAGCGGTGGGCAGCAGGGTGGTCCAGAGGCCGGATGATCAGGGAGGGCTCCCTGAGAGGTGCCATTTGCATTGAGCATGACAAGAGAGGCAGAAGGTCCCCCCTTCCCCCACTTCCAGCCTAAAGGCCAGAGTGTCAGGCCCACCCGTACCCCATGGATCTGCTTTGGACGTTCCCTAAGTCTCTGCTCATCTTCCCAGGGGCAGAGACCCAGCTGGAGCTGTGGGATGGGTCTGAAGCCTGGTATCTTTGGAGGCCAGAGGAGGCCAACCTCTGCTCACCCAAGCCCCGCAGGGTCCCCAGGTCACTGGGAGGCCCTGGGGCTTGGCCTGGAAAGGGCCTACATGGCCTCCAGGTGTGTGTGTGGGGGCGGGGGGGGGGGTCTGATTTTTCCCAGGAGCCCTGGCTTGACCAGGGTCCTCTGAGCAGACCACATGCTGGGCGCCAGGCGCACAGACCCTGGAGGGGATGGTCCTCCCCCTGCCCCAGTTTCTGCGCTCCGATCCGCTGAGTGGGCTGTAACCGGATGCCGGGCCAGCCCTGTTGTTGCAGGTGCAGAGCGGGCACCCACGGCCAGGTGGGCGGGCAGAGCCCTGGCTGTCACTCACCAGCCGGCCCACCAAGCGACCTTCGGCAAGGACTTGCCTGCAGCCTCCACGTCCCTGAGAAGTGGGGCTGACACCGGCCTGCCCTCCTGGGGTGACCGTGGGGGACAGACCATGGGTGCAGCAGGGTTCCTCCCCAGGCTGGGAGGGGGTGAGCCATGGTGGTGGGAGGTGCCATGAGCCCATCCCACACTTGCAGTTGCCCAGGCTCTGGGGTGGGGTGGGGGGTGGGCAGGCCCAGTGTCCCCTGAGCTGACGCAGGATTAAGCCCAAGACCTCAGGCTCCAGACAGGGGGCTACTTCCCCCCTGTTGTCCTGCTGGAGACCTGTGTTGGTCTCCCGTGGCTGCTGGGACAAATGGCCACCTTCGGTGGCTCAAGACAATACAGATTTTTCATTCTACAGTTCTGGGGGGGTCAAAACCATGTCACTGCACTAAAATCAAGGTGTGGCCAGGCTGGGTTCCTTTCCCACATTCCCTGGCTGGGGGCCCTGTCCTCTGTCCACACGGGCAGCCCAGGCCGGCGGAGCCTCCTTGCTCGGCGTCTCTCTGACCTTCTGCACAGAGTCACCTCTCCTCCTCTGCCCCTGCTGCCACTTGCCCTGCAAGGGTCCTCGTGATCACAGATAATCCAGGGGAATCTCCCATGTCAGGGTCACCTGCTTGGCAAACTTCATTCCATCAGCAGCCTTTCCCCCATAGCTGCAGAGCCGAATCTGTCCCTAGGCTGCAGGGAACAGGACATGGGCATCTTCGGGGGCCATCGTTCTGCTCAGCATGGTGCCCTGGCCCCCCCTGCAGCCCCCCGCGGGCTGCCTTGGGCTGTGCTGCTCCAGATGGGAATTGAAGGGTCCCTCGGACCCTCGTGGACCGGGGCATGGGAAGGGGCACTCAGAGATAGGCCATGGCCCCGGTAGCTGGGCGGGGGGGGGGGGGCATGGCTCCCCACCAGGTCCTAGCCCTTCTCCCCTTAGCCCCCTCGGTTACTGACACAGTCTTCCAGAACATTCTCGTCTCGTCAGCCCTCCAGGCAGGTCCAGGGGCCCCCAGAGGCCCCCAGCAGCACCCCTCTGGCCATCTTATGACCTCCCAGAACCCTCTGCTGTCGAGTTTGTCCGTTGCTGTGGACTGTTGCAGGACACTCTGCTGGGCACCGTTAACATCATTAGATTTTTTACCTTAAAAGGCAAAAGGAAGAAAAATAAGTTCTAAAACCAGGCTCTCCTGCCTTGGCCTGTGCTCGAGGCTGGTGGAGGCTTTGCACAAAACAGTCGTCCTCTCGTACCCCTGAGCGGGGACCCCAGCTGGACCCCACACTAGCTGGAGCCACCCCCATGATTGGCAGAGTGGCCCGGATCAGGGGCTGCAGGTGTCTGGAGCTCAGACACCCTGGGGGGTGGCTGGTAGCCTTGGGGGCCGTGGTCCCAGCGGAGGAGCTGGGCCTGGAGTGCCCACGTGCAGCCTGTCTTGGAGCCCAGGGCCATCTGGCCACCACACCCTGGTGCCGCGGAGGGGGCCCTCTTGTCCAGGGGGGCGTCTGCCCCCCCAGATGTACTCCTCACGGGAACGATTCGTTTGAATGCAGGTCCAGAGGGCCTCGGGCCCCCACCACCCTTTCCAGGGGCAGTTTGCACTTTGCAGCTGAATCAATCAGAGGCAGAAAGGCCACGGTGAGGGGGAGGGGGCGTTTACTGATTTGGCATTTCTGAGGCTGAGGATGCTCTGTGTTTGTCCAGGCTCTGTCCCGCCAGGTCCTCTGGGAGCTTTGCAAACAAGAGCCCCAGGAGGGAAGGAGGCCTCCCCTCCCCCCAGGGCTCCAGGGGGCCATCGGGGCCTCCTATCTGAGTGAATGCAAGCCAGCAAAGCAAACCAAGGGCCCTGGGGCACTGAGGGGACGGCTGCAGGAAGCCCAGAGCTTTGAGGCCTCTGGGTGGGTCTGAGTGCCGAACACACAACAGCCACTCGACGGTCCCCCATCTCAGACGGGCCCTTGGGTGTCGGGGATGGTTTGTTCCTTCCTCATGTTCCAGGAGAGCACTTCTTGCCCAAACCCAGGGGTGGAGTCCTCCGATTTCCAGCAGACCCATGCAGCCCTCCGGGAGTGCTGAAACGGATTCAGGAGCCCCACTATGAGGTTTGAGAGGGAGGGGGGCGTTCTTAACAGGCCCTCGGGGACAACCGGTGTGGCCAGCAAATGGGGGCAAACGGGCACCCTCGCCACAGCCTCTGTATGCGTCTGCTAGACCCCGGGGCCTACGGGGTCCCCCTCGCCATGTGGGGACCAGTCCTTGTCTCCAGAGCTCTCCCAGCCTCAACACTCCATGCTCCTCGAGTAGGGGAGGTCTGGGGCCTGGGCTTCCATGGGGTGTCTGTCTTCACTCCTTTCCGAGCGTTCTTCAAGCCCCCTCCCCTCCAGGACCTGGCCTCTCGTCTTCCCTCAGGGCCAACCTTGAGGTTAGAAATAACCTGGCCCTTGCCTGGCATTCAGGTCCGAGGTGGCAGAGCCCTTGCCACCCCTCTGCCCCTCACCTCCTCCCCGCCCCACACCCGGATCCTCCATCTTGCCCCCAGGAAAGCGTGTCCACAGGGACAGGAGGGAGGGACCCAGAGGAGAGCAGCCCTCCCTGACCCACTTTTGTTGTCTGTGTGTCTGGGCCGCGAGGCTCTGTGTGCCGTGGTGTTCGGGGGGGGGGGGTAGTCGGAGTGTCCTAACCGACACTCCCCCCACCACATCCACCCAGAGGCCCTCTCCCAGATGCCCTTTGGAAAGTGCGTAGCACACTCTGGCCACAGCCCAGATGCCAGGCTCCTCTCCCTGGTGGGCCAGACCCCTGTGCCCACACACACCACGCTCTGTGACGTTCTCCACTCCTTGATTCTGTTCAGTTTTATGTAATTCTATTTTATTGGTAATATTAGTACATAAATCTGTGTTTATCATAAGGTATTATGCGTACATAGAAAATAAATCATAAAGAAAATGCATAATATAATAACATAGTTATAATTAGTTTAACTCCTCTCAACAATTACGGTGGCCTGTGGTGTGGATTCCCTGTTCTAGCCCACCTGTGCCCCCGTCGGGGCACCTGCCCCCCAGGACCCTCCTGGGTCAGCCGGGTGGGTGGTGTGGTGGTGAATGGTTAAAGTTCATGTACCCAAGTGCGTGTGTACCGGCGTGGATTTCAGACTTCTGTGGAAATGTTCACTGGAAACTTCAGGAAGATCCCGTGTGGGTGTGTTGGGTCGAACGGCTGAACGGACCAGAAGAGTGTCGTCGGGGGTTCTGCAAGAGTTCTGTGCTCAGATCTCCCCAAAAGGGCCTTCAAGTTCTCTTTCCACCTAAAAGAAAAAGCCTAGAAATTCTGGACACTCTCAGGAGCGTGGTGGCGCAGACAGGACTTTGGTCTACACGGCGGGGTTAGGCAATCGGTCCACGTGGGTAGTTTTGGGGTTAAGACAACGTGTGGTGGGTGGCCGTGTATCAGATCCCCGACTTGGGAGTTTTATCCAAGCTTTCCGATGATCTGCCACCCACTGCCCAAGTACACAGCGACACCGGCCACTTGCCCCCAGCAGTGGCCTGAGCTGTCTGTTTGGTCTACAAACCGCCTCAGGAAAGGAATGTTACCCGTGGCCGGTCCTTCCAGAGGGACAGGATGTTTTAGGGGAAATCACACAGGTGTCCTCACAAGACACCAGCTGCAGGCCCGCCCTGGTCGGCCGGGGGCCCGTTCCTGCATGTTCTCACGCGCTCCCGCCTCCCCTGACCCCAGGCCTGGGCTCTGGGCCCCGGGCACCTGCCCTCCTCTGTGCGGCTGGGGACCCTCAGCCACCCCGTTGCTGGCACCCACAGCCCCTTCTCCTCCTCTTGGCCACAGCTGTCCCCTTGAAGATCAAATGTGTATCCCCTCCTGGGACACACTGCCGCTCCTCCTAACCACGAGCCTGGCGTTTGGGGAACACTTCTGGGGCCGCTTAGGGCCACTGCCTTCCCCGGTTGCCCCGCCCTGACCCTCCGGGGAGCTGAAGGCTGCTGAGTGCGTGCATCATCCCCCGTCCTGCTCACTGAAGTCTTCTCTCTGGAACCCCGGGTTGGGGTGCGGTGGGGGGACTGGGAATGGAACACTGAGGGACCAAGATCCAGGCTCTTTGTTCAAGGAAGTGTGGGGGACAGGTCTGTCACCATCCATTTGCACAGCACCTGGTACAGCCAGCAAGGAGGCCCCAAGGGGCTCAGCCGGAAGCTGTGGCTTGCATCCCCCCTGCTTAGAAGGTCATGGGTCCTCCAGAGCAGAAGGCTCACTGGGACGTGAGCGTGGGACTCAGGAGAGAAGGTTCTGGGCCAAGCTTACCCCAGACTGTCTTGGCTACTCAGCTGGGGAGTTCCTTGGGGCACCTGAGTTCCCTTAGATTCTTCTGGACCTCGGGAGCAGAAGGTGCACTTCTCGCCCACTCCGGTCCTGACGAGCATATGTCACCCTCAGGGGGACGAGGCGCACCCGCGTCAGGGCCCCCCGCGGAGGCTGGACAGAGCGAAGACTGGCTCAGAGCCACTCCTGGGCGCAGAGCCTGTGCGCATACGTTCGGCCCACCCTCGCTGTGGCATCCTGTCACCCCTGTGTGCCACTCTCCCAGACCCTAAAGATATGAAAGTCAACAAAGGAGACAGAGTCCCATCCACAGAGCTTAGGATTTTTCCGGGAGGGCGGCAGGGAAGAAGGAGTTTCCATAAAGAGAGGAGAGGTCCTGGCCGGGCGGCAGATGGTGGGTGAGAGCGGGGCCCTGGGGGCAGAGACGGGCAGCCCCCCCACTCGGGGGACCCTCTGTGAGCAGGAGCTGCAAATGGTGACCCACCCCTTGTGTCCCCCTCTGGCCTCCTTGTCTGTGAGGTCAGGAAGATACCCTCCTGCATCTTCTTGCATCAGTCATAATTCACCTTCTGCCACGTAGGCCTTCATCAGGGACCCCCCCATGTGCCGGCCGGGGGGCCAGTCCCGCTCCCCTCCAAGAGGTGGCCCCCCACCTCCCAGCCTCTCGAGCCCGTCCCTGGTGGGGGGCAACGTCATTTTTGCGGTCAGCCCCATCCCCAAGCCTACGAGGAGCGTGACCAGGGTCCCTCCTCTGCACCAGTGGTCTCCTTTCCGGGGGACACGCCAGTGCCCCGGAGACCTGCTGCTTTGGTTTGCAAAGAGGCCCCATTGCCGGCAGTGCACCTGCCCCCTCCGCCCTGCACGTGACCTCTGTTAAAGTTTGACTCGCCTGTTCCGGACATTTGTTCCTTCATGGCAACATTATTAAGTTCCTTAATTTCAATAGGAAGTTTGCTTGGGGTTGCATGCATTTACAGGTTGAATGTGGGGGAAATGGAAACAGTGTATCGTGTTCTCTCGTCCAAGAGTCAAGGAGTCTCTCCGAGCGGCTCGGGTCATCTCCCGAGTCCTCCCCTGGGGTCTGGGAGCGCCGCGAGGAGCCTCCTCTCACAGGGGGCTGCTTTATGACCCCTGACAACGCACCCTCTCTAGGCTAGTTGGGCACTAATTTCCCTCGGAGCTCCTTGCTGGGGCAGAGGAGGGCCACGGGACTCTCTCTGGCCACCACGGTGGACACTTTCGTCAGTTCCAATAATTGATCTGTTGGCCTTGCTGATTTCTTAAGTAGATGATCTTATCAGCTGCAGATAAGGCCCGTTTTCTCTCTCCCAACCCTCACGCCTCTTTCTTTCTCTTCTTTCGCATTAAGTGGAATCTACCTGACACGGCGTGGGGCCCTGGGAGTCCCTGCCTTACGCTAGGTCTTAATAGAAATGCATTCTCCTCTAATTAATAGGTTATTGATATTCGTAGAAATGTTTCCTCCACTATCGGGATGGTTTGCTCTGGCTTTTGGTCTATAACTTTACCAAATTAAGGAAGTTCCTTGCTAGTCCTTTGCAATAGGAATTTTCATTTAACTTTTGAACTTTATGAAATGCTTTCTGTACTAAGGGGTTGTGAACAATGACCTGCCTCCTACTTGTGTATGGCCCATGAGCTCGGGATGGTCTTTACATGTTTAAAAGGTTGAAACAAAACAAGCGAGAGATGAATAATAGTTCTATGAAATACAAATCGTAGCGTTCGGAGAGTTAAGCGGATTCCGCCCCCAGCCGCGGGCGCGCCCCTGCTTACCGCCTACCGCCGCCGACCGACCACCGCAGCGGGGGGCGGGGCACACGCGCTCTCGCTCCACGGCCAGTCCCGGCACACGGGGCCCAGCGGTCAGCCGTTTCTCATCCCCCTCGCCCGTCCCCCCCTCGCCGGTTCCTGGCACCTCCCGTCCTCCCCACCCTGCTCGGGGGGGCTGGCATCCGTGCGGCACCCCGACCCAACCCAGCTGACGAGGTCGCAGTGCAGGCCTTGCTTGTCCTCAGACTCCGTGCTCCCCGAGCTCACGCTCGGCACGCGGTAACTCAGGCCGATCTGGTGGCTCTCACCGTCTCCCCCGGCACGTGCTCCTGCCTGGCCTTGCCTGGTCGCGGTGCCACCATAGCTCACAGCGGTCCCACGGTCAGGGCCAGGCCACGTGACAGTGCCCATCACACAGAGCGGGAGGCAGAGGCCGGGGGGGATTGTAGTACAGATTCAGAATCACGGCATGATTCTGAAGGTCATACAGGGAGCTCCCACACGCCTCCTCCCCGCCCTCCCCACCGTTGACATGTCGCGTTAGGACGGTGGGTTGGTCACAACTCACACTCCAGTGCTGGGACACCGTTGCTAACTCGAGTCTGTACTTCCTTCAGATTTCCCGGTTCTCCCTGCCGTCCTGTTTCCATCCCAGGATCCCGCCCAGGGCGGGACATCCTGACATCCAGCCGCCGTGTCTCCGTAGGCCCCTCTGGGCCGTGACAGTTTCAGGCTGTCCTTGTTTTTGATGCCCTTGACGGTTTCGAGGAGGACGGATTAGGTGTTTTGCAGGATGAGCTTTGGGCTTCGGGGAGGAAGACCGCAGAGGTGACTCGCCCTTCTTCCCCGTCGTGACAGGGACACATGCGGTCGGCATGTCTGTAATGTGTCGCGACGAGTCCCATGCCCGTGACGCTGGCCTGGGGAGCGCCCGTCAGGTGTCTCCACGCCACACTTGCTCCTTTTCCCTCTTCCCTCTTGTCTACGTGGACCCGCCCGGGTTTGGCTCTGAGGTCCTGGGATCATCCATCCGGTTGACCCCCGTGAGCCCCCGGGTGGGCAGATTCAGGAGAAGACCCTCGGGAGCATGAGGCCTGGCCTTCGCTCAGATCAGAGCGGTGCCCTGGCGTGCGGGGGCGGGGAGCCGGGCCAGCAGACAGAGTGTCAGGCCAGACGTGGGAATCCACACATGGCCCCTTCTCAAAGGCGGGTGCTGTCCCCGGGGCCCCTGCGGGGTCCTCAGGCCTCTTTCATTGCGCACATCCGAGCCCAGCCTGGCCCATGGTGGAAATGCAAATCTAATTAGTCTGGCATCGAGCCCGTCTTAAAAGTATTAACAGAGCCTTAAACTGTGCTGTTGGATGGGGATGAAGAAACGCCCCAGCGAGGAATTACCGGATGGTGACAAAGCCCCAATTTATTAGTCTTCTCCAATGGGGGCTGTGCGAAGGACGTTAATTACTTTAATGGGACTTATTTTGCTTCGTTGCCCAAAGTAATTGGTTTATTAACCTCTCCTTTCCTTTGGGGGGAGGGAAGGCAGAGGGCCGAGTGGTGGCCCCGGGAGAGCCTTGCTCCGCGCTCTGCCCCCCGGCCCAGCACGCCTGACCGGCCGCGGCCCAGCCCCCAACCCCGGGCAGGCGGTGGCACCCTGTCCCTGCTGGCCTGGGCCGGAGCAGCCCGGCACCGTGGCCTTGCTCTTGTGTGCCGGGCACTCGCTGTGTGTCAGGCACTGGGAATGCAGCTGTGAGAAAAGCAGGGTCCTCAAGGTCTTTGCCGGGGCCCCACATGGGCGCCCTCACAGAAAGTTACACAGTTTCAGGGAGGCCCGGGCCCGAGGCCGGGGGGGCAGGACAGGCTAGAGGACAAGGCAGCAGCGGGGCAGGGGGGGCAGGGGGCAGAGCAGCCAGGCGGGGGGGGGGGGGGGGGGGCGCAGGCAGAGGCCGGGGACAGGGTACACAGGGCAGGCCTGGAGGGAGGCAGGTGAGGCCCCCTGGCCCCGACTTCCCCAGCCTTCAGCTGATAGCGGTGATAGTGTTCGCTTTTCAAAAACAGTCCCTCTCCGAAACTGGACCGGCCGCTTCCCCGCCTCCCACAGGAGGATTCTCCGGGAAGACGGCTCAGGCCCGGGGCACTGAAAACAGTATCTGATCTGCAGAAATCGGCATGAGACCCGCGCTCGGGCCCCAGGGCCTGGGTGAGAGGCCAGCTCTTCCCTCCTGGACACACAGCACTGTCCTCCGCAGCCCCCGGGAGGCCCCTCACTGCACAGCGCAGACCCTCACCCCGACCCCCAGCTCCCCAAGGAAGGCGGGATGAGGCTGTCTCCGTGTGTCCCTAGACCAGGGGTGGGGGGAGGAGACAAAACGGACCCCACACAGCCTGCTTCTCGGTGCAGATCCCAAGGAGAGGGGTTGTGTGTGTGTTGAGGGGGCGTGGGGCCAGGGCTGGGCCACACTGGGTGCCTCCCCCAAGTGGGGCTCCTTGGCATCCTGCAGGGAATGCCCTGCACGCCCCTCGCCCCAGGTGAGTCGAGGGCCAGACTAGAGGCCTCATGGAGGCCTGGGGCTGGGAGCCTCTCTCCCTGCATCCCCGGGAACCCTGGCGGGTACCTCACTGTCTGGGCCTACGGATCACCTGCCACGTCAGAGGGAACATTAGGCCTTCCTCACCTCCACTATGAGCTTCGGGAGCTGGATCTACAGCCACCCCCCCCAGGCTGGGGCGTCCACCTCCTCTCTTTGTAATTGTCACTTTGTCCCTGAGTTCAGCTGTGCACTGGGGGGCCAGCCCTTGGCCCTCTGTGCTGCGTCAGACGCAGGTTATTTGGCCAGGGCGTGGGGCGGGGCGGGTGGCGGCCTCCGGAGCCGGGAGAGGGGTGTGGGCTGTGCTGAGCAAGTCCCCACTGCCACTCTGGGGACCCAGAGCAGCCCCGGGGCCCCTGGGTTAAGGTGAAGGGGGCTTTGGCAAGAAGGAGGCTCAGTGCCCAGCCGGGCGGTGCAGAGATTCCCAGCTTAGCTCTGTCACCCCTGATCTAGGGGCCTGTCCCCTGAGCACGCCGGCAGGACCGGTCCGTGGATGCCATGATTTCCAGGAGGTGCAGGCTCGACAAAAGCAAAACGGCCTGAAAGTCAGACCAAACCTCCGGGGCCTTGGGCTTCCAGACAGGAGACCCCAGGGGAATGGGACGTGTTTGAGAGGCCCCAGCTGGGGCCCGGCGACGCGGAGGGCAGGAGGCAAGCAGAGACCACATCCCCAGAATCCATGCGGTGTCTCCCAGTCTGGTGGGAAGAGGCGCTCTGGAGGCGGGTGGCTCTGTCTGCACCGGCCTCGGCTTCCCTCTGGGCAGTAGGAATAAGGGAGTCGTGGCACCGTGCATTCCGAAGCCCAGGGCCTGGCTCCCAGTAGGTGCCTGGGGTACACGCGGGGGTGGGGTAGGGAAGGAAGAGAAGGGAGAAGGGCAGGTCGGTGGGGAGGCCAGGCCAGGGGCCTGGTGCCACGGTGCCTTGCTGGGATGCCGGGGGCCTCACCCAAGGTTTGGTGGGTCCAGAGTCCAGCTGTGTGGGGGAGGGCAGGGCCCTCGGCCCAGGACCGTGGTCATGGGAGCTCAGGGTGCAGCATGGGGCTTGTGGGTGGCCTGGCAGGTTAGGGAATCTGGGGATGGGGAAGAGAGGCAGTGTCCCAGAAGGGGGTCTTGCCCTCAGACGCCGGAGTCCCACCACCAGTGCTCCACAGCAGACCTTCCCCCCCACAGTCTCTGTCATGGTGCTGAGGGGCTTAGGAGGGGCACCCACGGGCCATGGGAGTCCCACACCGGCTCTGGGGTGACTTGCAGGAAGAAGGGTGGGGGGCTCCCTCCTGCAGTGTGGGGCCTCAGGGGGCCGGGCAGCACCTTCTGGCTCCTGACCCCCAGGGCTCACCTAGCCCGCAAGCCCCTGCTCCCCACGTCTGCAGGGCACTGAGCGGGCTTTGCTTCCCAGTCTTTGCGTCCTGCCCAGGGAACCCGAGCGGTGGCGGAGGTGCTGGCCAGGGACGGGGCTTTGGGAAGGAAGTGCACACAAATCGCTTTTCTAGAAGAGAATCAGTGAGAAGCCCATGTAATTCTTCCTAGACGTGAGGGGGTTTCTCCCCTTGTTTTGATCAACAAGTCCCCAGTAAGTCATTCCAGCAAGGCCATTACCGACGGCTCATAATCTCCCGGGGCTGTGGGCGAAATGGGACCCCCTGGCTCTTTTGCTGAAAACACTTTTCTTGTTTTCTTTCTCCAGCATGCTGGAAACAGGCCAGCTCGCCAGTTCCATTAACTTAATGAGGGCTGACAGCCTGCAACAAACGTCCCTCATAATCTCCCCGGGATTTAAATGGGGTCCTCCCAGCCGCCTGCTCACACCCAACCTTTCCCTCTGTCTGCACGCCCAGCCCCTCCCAGGGACAGAGGCGGCACAAAGATGCGTTTCTTCACCGGCTCCTTCCAGTGACCCCACACAGGCAGTGTTGGGCTTTCAGGGCTGACGTCCCACCGGGGGCGCAGGAAACTGCTCCCCACCCCAGGGAGGCCAGAGCCTGGCCACAGGGTCTTCTTGGGAGCTTGGAGCTGCGTGACTGTGCCGGCTCCAGGGCCCCGTGTCCCTGCAAGGCCATGTCCTTGTTATGACGCAGCCTGGCCCACGCTCTGTTTGTGGGGCCTCAGGCTCCTGAGGCCTCCAAAGCCCGGGGGACTTTCTGGAACCAGCCGAGGCCCAGCCTGGGAATCAGTGTGGGGTTCTCTCGAGCCCTCCTCCAAGCTCCCATCTCCTACCCCTTGCTTCCAAGGGGACCCCAGGCTCTCGGAGGAAACGGACCCCAGCACTTTGGAGAGGCCCCAGGTCACGGGGCAGGGGGTCTTCGCGGGCAAAGGGGGAGGGAGGATTGAGCCAGATGTGCAACATGGGCTGCAGCCGCGGGGTCCCTCCCCCAGGAAACACTGCCCTGATGGAGGGACTTGGGGGGCAGACGGTGAGCAGGAGCGGGTGTCTGGGGGAGGCGATGTTTGATGGCGCCTCTTTTTGGGGGGACCGCAGACAGCACTGTCCACGTCCTCGGCCACCCCCGTGCGTCCCCTGCTGCCGTCACTTGGGCCATCAGCCACAGCGGCCTTGCGTCCGTGACACCTTCCCTGCCCGGGTCTTGTGCATGGGGTCCGCCCTGCTGACCGCCGTCTCCCGCTTCCCCTCATCCCTACATGATGTCCCTTCCCTGGGGAGGCCTTCCCCAGGCGGGCTGCTCCTCACCATCTTGGGGATCTCCATCCCCGTGGCTCGCCAGGCAAAGGTGGCTTGGGCCAGGGTGGGGGGCAGGGCTGTTCAGGGCCACGGCGTCCCCGGCAGTGGTTACTCCCCTGCCCAGCTGGTTTCAGCTCCCCAGAAAGCCCCCTGGGCCAGCCCCCCCAATCACCTGCTCCCTTCTTCCAGCCCCCGGGACAAGATGGGTGGCAGGGGGCCGCACTCACTTGGGGTTTCTGTGCTGTTTACTCAGAATAGCACCACCACCTCCATGGCACCTCTCCGGGGTGCCTTGTACTGCACCCCACGTCCTGAGAGGCCACGCAAGGCAGGGCCTGCTCTCCCTCGCCCCTGCTTCTACCAAGAGGCCCCGCTCTTAGCAGGAGCTTGGGCCCCGGGGGGAGGCCCTTCAGCTCGCTGTGGGTTGCCCTGAACTGCACCAAATTGGAGGGACCTGAGTCTCCTGAGCTCCGTGGGTGCTGAAGCGCCGAGAAGCAAGCTGGGTGGGAGTGCCGTGGATCGGAGCTACGCAGAGCCGGGTTAAGTTGGGAAGTTGCAATGAGTAGCTCGTTAGTCTGATCTGTGTTGGGTGGTCTCAGGGGGCCCAGTAGGAAGCCCCGATCTTGGGGAAACAGAGAAGTAGTTCCTTTCCCTTGGTTCTGGGACATGTTGAGACGAGTTCCCTTTGCCAAATCTGTTTTGGTCACCTGTCCTGACGTCCTTGAGGAATTTCACTGCCAACCAGGGACCAGCATGGGATTGCTCTGATTTCTGGATCATCGGTATGAAAACAATCTTACAAGGGCCTCAGAACCATACGCGTGTGGTTCCTCGTGATGCAGCAATCTGAGGGGGCGGCACGGCACGGCACGTCACCTCGCGCCCAGGGCACCTACAGCTCATGTTGTATCTGTCTGGGCATGTCAGGAGGGGCCCACAGGCCACCCCAGAGTCTGGATCTCACTGGGCAGGCAGTAGGGAGCCATGGCAGGATTTGTGGCGGGGGGGCGGGTGCTTATAGATCTGCAATCTGTCAATTTGTCTCTTGGCCCAGGAAGCCCCCCGTGGCAGCCTTGCTGTGGGGGACCGGTTGGAAGGGAGAGGCTCAGCCAGACTGGGGAGTTAGGAGACCTCTGTATCTGCTCAGGGAGGGAGGAGGCCTACGGCAGCCACATTCCTGAGGCTGCCTGCCTGGGGGCCCTGAGCCCCCCCAAGGAAGAACCCCAAAGAAGGCCGTGCCCTGGGCAAAGCCCAGAGGGCTGGGGCTGTCCCCCCTCCTTCCCTGTCCTCCAGAGAAGCACCCAGCACCTCCGTGTGCCTCCCCCAGCTCCCGCTCTCAGGAGCGGCCTGGGACACTCTCCACACCCTTATGTTCACAGGATGGAGCACCCACCACCACCACCTAGGTTTAGAACATTCTCGTCACCCCCAAAAGCAGCCCTGCGCCCCTGCACAGTCACTCCCCCTCTCGCCTGCGGAGAAAACACTAATCGGCTTCCTGTCTTCAGAACCTTTCACCCAGTCTGTGTCCTCTCACTTCATGGGATGTTCTTGAGGTTCACACGTGTCACGGCAGGAATCGGGGGCAGGGGGAGCAGGGAGGTCTGTGGACCCTCGGGCACAAGAGGAGGTAAAACTGAATGACCTGCAGCCCCGAACCAGGACGTCCAGCTGCGGGGAGCTGTTCCCCTGGGGGACACTCGGCTTTGTACTAGGGCTGTGTGTTCAACCTGAGCCCCAGCTCGGCAGCTCGGTTTCCACGGGCATCCTGAGTGCATGAGGTGGCAGGTGCTAACCACCACTGGTCCCGTTCCTGAGCCAGACCCGAGTCTCGAGGCCAGAGCCCCATGGCAGGCTTTCTCGGCCCACAGAGAGGGGAGCCACAAGTTCAGGCCTTCCCACCCCGGACAATGGGGGCCGTGGGGGATCTGAGGGCTTCTCGAGCCAGGGCTCATCACCCGCTCCCACCCGGGCTCAGGCCGCCCTGGGCGTGGGGAGCAGTGCAGGCCACACAGCCTCAGCCCCGGCGCTGCGTGTGAGACGCAGTGACATCGGGTTCCCGCGGCGTTTGGCACTGCGGGGTGTGCGGGGTAGGAACACGGGCTGGGCTCTGGCTAGGGAGGAAGGTGAGGGGCGCCTGCCGTGTGTACAAGAGGATGGAATGGGTTTGAGGACGCTGGGGTGGGCCGTGGTGGGAGGAGGGTCTGCAGGGAGAGCGCAGCAGCTAGCCCCCGCCTCGCCTGGCTGGGCCCTCTCCCCCTCGGGCGGCTCTGCCCGGAGGTAGTCACGGCGGGCTGGGTCCGGAGCAAGCACGGGTCAGCTCTGGGGCAGCAGAAGACAGGTGCAGTGTCTCGGTTGCCCCCTATTTCACCTGACCTCAGAGCACAGTGGCTTCTCTGACCTAGGCAGGGCCATGCCCGGGGAGACTGCTGGTTCCAATTACCAGGATTGCACAACCATGGCCCACGGGGTGCTATTTGTGAAGTCACCTGACTGGGCTGCAGACTTTCCCGCCTGTACCCAGAGCCGCAGGCTGGAGCTGCCCCAGGAGGGCAGGTCACGGGTCGGGGGGAGACTGCAGGGCCCAGGTGGATGGCACGTGGACACAGAGCCCGGCACAGGCTGGGGGCAGCCTGGACACCCAGCCCCTCAGATGGGAACCTGAGCCTGGCGGGAGTGTGACCCGGCTCCCCTGGGGAGAGACCCTTGTCCCTCAAGCCAGGTCCCACCAGCAGCCTGAGTGGTGGGGTGGGGTGGGGGGGTTCCCCTGGGAGTCCCAGATGGAAGGGAGGCCAGGCCATGAGGAGGGGCCGCCCTGCTGTGGCGGTTAAGGGTCGGGGGTGCCACACACTTGGGTACAAGACTTGGCACTACTGCCAACCGAGAGACTTGTCCCCCCTGGTTGGTTCCATCCTCTGTCAGATGAGGGTGAGGCTGACCACTGCCTCCCAGGTTCATCCTGAGGTTGAAATCAGTGAGGGTTTGGAAAGCATGGAGCGCAGTGCCCACCTGATGCCGCATAGGATGGTGGCAGGTGCTTGGTCAGTAGGCATTCTGGCCTGGGAATGAGAGGCAGACCGTGGAGGAAGGAGAAAGGAGGGGGACAAGCAAAGCCGGATGCATAGGTTTTAGTTCGTAAAGAAGGCAACCCCTTTGGACTGATTATAAAGTATTGAAAATGGGCGTATGGGATGTAGAGAGAATAGAGCCTTTTCCTCCACCTGGCCCTCCAGCTTTTTGGAAACTTTCCATCTAAGTCCCTGTCCCCAGGCTTGTGTGGAATGCTTCTCAGTGATTTGGCACCCCCAGCCTCTGGGGGGTTCCAGGGACATGCCCGGCTCTGGGCCCCACAGGAAGCAGGTGGTCTTGCCTTCAGTGTGGCGATGCCAGGAAGCCAACACAGGACTAGATGTGACTGACCATGAGGCAGGTGTTCTTAGAGCTTGAACTGAGGGGTCCCTCCTCCCAGACCCCTCAGGCCTCTGATGGGAAGGCGACAGCAGCCTGCTACCTCCCACACCGTCCCCAAGCCCCTTCCTTTGGAGAGACCTAAAAGAGAGAGTCCCCAGAGTCAGCCACTTTTCGGGGGTGGGAGAACAAGGGCCCTGGGAGACTTGAAGGCTGGTTAACAGAGATGCTCCTACAGCCTCAGCGAGGGGTTCTTGAGTGTAGACCTTCAGGGACAGTCAGCACAGGGCTGGGCCTCAGGCCGCACCAAGAACATCAGCCCATCTCAGACAAGGGTGGCCCCCTGCTCTCTGTTTCAATCATTTCTATTCATTGCTATGATTCCCTCCCCTCTGCTTGCTTTGGGTTTAATTTGCTCTTCTTTTTCTAGTTTTCGGGTAGCAACTGAGATCACTGCTTTGAGACCTCCCCTTTCTGTTAATGTAATGATGGAACACTATAAATTTCCCTCTAAGAACTGCTTTAGCTGCGTCCCTCAAATTTTGATATATGGTGTTTTCATTTTTTGTTCAGTTTCAGATGTTTGCATATGGCTGGGAAGAACCGTCCTGCGAAAGTGTGGTAGAATTTGGGATAAGGCCACCCGGGCCTGATATGGTCCCTTTTGCCTTATAAGGTAACATAGTCACAGGAAGGTCTTTAACCACCCCTTTGATACCTTTAGTAGTTGCAAGCTTGGTTGAGACGTTTTATCCCATCTTTATTCAGTTCTAGGGAGTTAGAATTTTTTCTAAGAATGTGCCCAATTCTATCTAGGTTTTCCAAAATTGTTGGCATATAGTTGTTGAGAATATTCTTCTATTACCTGTTTTATCCCTGTTTGTAGTCATTTCTAACTTTCTTTTGTACCATTTTTATTTGCATCTT
The DNA here is from genome assembly GCF_003265705.2 of Callorhinus ursinus. Lineage (NCBI taxonomy): Eukaryota > Metazoa > Chordata > Mammalia > Carnivora > Otariidae > Callorhinus > Callorhinus ursinus. The sequence goes on from NW_027397113.1 coordinate 850,478, forward strand.
GTCTCAGTCAATCTTACCAGAGCCTTGTCTGTTTTGTTAGTTTTTTAAAGAACCAAGTTCTGCTATATTTAGAGATTCTCCAGTAAGACTTTCATGAAGGGAAAGAGATACCATACTCAAGATAAGACACTCCACATTATAAAGATGTCAATGCATTTCTTCCTACTTGATTGATAGATTTACTCTAATTCCAGTAAAAACCCCAACAGGTTTTCTTGTGGGACTTACCATGATGAGTCTAAAATGTCTGTGGAAAAGCTCAGAGCCGAGAGGAACAAAGACCTTCTCAAGGTTGGAGGAAAAATCTTTCTCTCCTGATGTCAGGACTTGGTGTGAGGCTGGGCTGTGGGTGTGAGAGTCGACACTCAGCCCTGGGGGATGGAGCAGGGAGCCCGAGTGGGAGGCTCTGGGTTGTGCCAATGGCACCTCGGGGCACTGTAATAGGTGGCGATCCACAAGGGAAGAGGCAAAGGGCCCTGCCTCACACCGTATACAACAACTCAGATACAATCCTTACAACTCTCAGAACGCGCGGGTTACTTAGTAACTCTCGAATCTGGGCATTCAGAACTCTTGCTTGTACAAGACCCCAACACGTTGACTAGGACAGAGGAATACTGATAAAGTTGTTGCCAGAAAATAAGAGCTCCAGTTCCTCAAAAGGCACCTGAGAGACAGGGAGGTGATTTGAAACTAGGATTTGCATTTGTTTTCTGGTGTTGCTGCAACCAGTTACCTCAAACCTAGTGGCTTAAGGCAACCCACGCTGATGGTCTCTGGGTCCCACAGATCAGAAGTCGGACACGGTCTGACGGGTCTAAGAGGCATCGCAGGGCTGGTTCCTCCTGGCGGCCCTCACAGGAAAGCCGTCGCCGGGCCGAGCCCAGCTTTGGGGGCACGTACCGCCGTCAGCTCGCAGCCCCGTCCTCCTCCACAGGACGCTGCCACTGTCTGGCCACAGCTGCGAAAGCCTCTCCACTTCTAAGGATTCTAGCATCTCCTGAGCCCGGACGGAGAACGCGGAATAATCTGCCCATCTCACGGCGCTTACTCTTAATCACATCTGTGGTCCCTTTTGCCTTATAAGGTAACATTGTCACAGGTTCTAGGGTTAGGACATCTTTCGGAGAGCCTTTTTCTGCCTGCCACAGGAGCAGGTATTCCCCACACATAAAGTGACAAACTGCTGGGGGTGGGGCACCTGGGGGGCTCAGTGGGTTAAGTGTCTGCCTTCGGCTCAGGTCATGATCTCAGGGTCCTGGGATCGAGTCCCATGTCGGGGTCCCTGCTCCGTGGGGAGTCTGCTTGTCCCTCTCCCACTGTGCTCTCTCTCTTTCTCTCTCAAATGGATAAATAAAATCTTAAAAAAAAAAAAAAAGAAAGCAAAGAACTGTTAGGTAGGTAGGTAGGTAGGTAGGTAGAAACTATATAGACAACTTACATCTAACTCATCAAGAGCCCAAGTAGCAAAACAGAAAAACGGCCCAGAGACGTGCTCAGCCCTCCCGGTGGAGGAAGTGCCTGGAGCCAGTTGGAGCCTGAAGGCCCTATTCACACTCATTTTGTTGGCGTGAGTGATGAAGGCTGATCACTGGGGGAGCAGCTGGGCTGTGGGGCACAGGGTCTCCCACACTGCTGGGGGCGTGCACGGCGAGACCACCACTTTGAGGGACGGTGTAGCATCACCTACCAAATTCGAATCCACACAGCCGATGACCCAGCGGTCGCGTGCCTGCCTGGGTGACACCAGAGGAAACGCCAGTCCGTGCCTAGCCCAAAAGGGTAGTCGAGTGTTGCCACGGTGCTCTCCGCGAGCCCAACGCCTGGCCTCCAGCCACGCACCTGTCGCAGGAGGAGCGCGAAGGAACTCGGAATATCCACACGACGGAGTATTTTCCGTCATTCCCAACAAATGAACCAGAGTGATATAGAGCCGTGTGGCTCTTGGCAACATCATACCAAGGAAAAGCATAATGCGTTTTTATGAGGTCTAAGTCACTAAAATAAAAAATATATGCCTGGGAGGGGGACTACACGTAGATTTGATAAAATGACATCAACAGGAAAGCAAGGATGTGAGGAACACAGATTTGGGAGGGTGGTCACCCAGGGTGCTGAGGCTGGAGGATGAATGACTTGGGGGCCGTCAGGGTCTAGCTTTTATTTTGAGCGGTGGGTTCCTGGGGTTTTTTTATATTATTAAAAAACCACAACTAATTATGCAACAATGTATAAAAAAATGAAACACCACAACCAAGTGATAAGCCAAGCTGGTTCAACATTCAAAAATCAATTAATGGAATGCCATCACATCAATAGGCTAAAGAAGAAAAATCATACCCTATCAAGTAATGGGAAAAAAGCAAAGCACAAAATCCAGCACCCACCCAGTCCTTGTCTCCGTAGGAGTGAGGGGTTCTCCTCTCTCAGGGCAGAGAGGAGGGGGTGTGTGGCACCACCGCCCCCACCCAAGACCCTGGCCCTCCGGCCTTCCCAAAGCCGGATGGGGTCCACCCTCCCCTTAGTAGGTGGGCCAGCTAAAGGTCTGGAGGACGGCTCAGCCCAGGCAGGTGGGCACCCACCCTGCAGCCTCAGCACCTCGAGGGGACCGGGGCCCAGGGGTCCCCTGCAGGGGTCTCCAGGTCTGCATCCTGTCACCCGTCCCACCTGCCTGTTCCTGTGTCAGAGGCACCAGAAACAGGCATGAGGCCACCACCTTCCCAGGCCAGATGCAGCACAGAGAGAAGAGAAAACCCTCCTCAAACGGAGCCAGACAGACCTGTCCCTTACAGACCGAGGAGTCCTTTGCCTCCAGCAGGGAGGCCGGCGGGCAGGGCTGTCCCCAGTGCAGGAGCCAGCCCAGAGTAGGCCTGAGCGGAGCTGGGCCAGACCCTGGCACCCCAGCCCCAGCTTTCTGCCGGCCTGGCTGGTGCTGCTTGGTCACAAAGGCCGTGACTTTGTTCTGCAGAGCTGGCCGAGGTGAGCAGCTTTAAGAAGCCGCTGGAGCGGTCACCGGCCACGGTCTTTTGTTTGAGTGAAGCAGGATCTGAGGAGCCCTGAGCATTCTCCCGGGACCCCAGGCCGTGGCCAGGCTGTGGCAGTCGCGGTCAGTGGGGGACCCTTCACGCAGAGGTGTCCGTAAAGCCCCAGCCCTCCACCTGCCCCCACGTCATTGCAGGTGATTGAAAAGAGTAAGGGACATGAGGCCAGGGTGACATCCCCTGCCGTCTCAGGCCTGGGTGAGGGCTTTGTGAGGCCAGCACCCGCCCCCCAGAGGGGGAATCTCTGCGACCCGGGGCCTCCCAGAGCCCGAGTCAGCTCCGCCTCCAAGCCCTGCTCGCAGGTGCGCGAGTGCGCAAGTGCGTATGTGAGTTTGTGCATAAGCTGCTGCCCCCTCCTGCACAGAAGTGTGCTATTAACACTTGACACGGCGCTGCGCTCGGAACAGAAGCTGGGGCCGGCCTCTGCGCCCGCCGCTCCGTGTCCCGCTGCCCCCGGGCTCACCCACTCTGTCCTGGGGAGCACCCACAGCACCTGGGGCAGAAAGCTAGGGAAGGCTGGGGCGTCCGATGGGCTCATCTCAGGCGATACGGAGCCGGCCCCGCACCCGAGCCAGCATCACCCGCAGATCAGAGGGCCGCCCGGCACTGGGGGCTGGGTGGGGGGCGGGCGGGGACCCGGCTGCTGGTGGTCCCTCCCTCAGGCTCTGCCCGTCCCTGCCCAGGCTGTCCACACCGGAGCAGGCAGAACCCTGTGCCCAGGCAAGGCTAAGGTCCCCTCAGAGCCTGAAGGTCCCCCGGAGCTGCCCCACAGCCATCCTATCCCTGCTGTGCTGTCAGCACCTCGGCGGAACAAACATCGCCCGCCAGCCCGGTTCCACAGCCCCCAGGCCCAGCACCCCCAGTCTGCTGGCCTTCCCTCCACCTGCTGGCTGGGAGCTCGGCCCCAGAGGCCTTCCAGCCTGGCCGTTTGGTTTGGGGCTGACCATGGGCCCTGCACCCTGTAGGGGCTGGAAGATGCCTGGGGAGGGGGGAGAAGGGAGGACAAAGGCTCTGCGTGCATCTGAGCCTCAGTCTTCACGAGGGCCCACACCTGAACGACCCTAAGAAGACGGCTTATCCTTCTCCATGCGTCCAGGAAGATTCCTCAGGCTTATCCATGCAGCACCCCAGCCTCCCTGGTGCAATGAGGCCTTCTATGGCCCCGGGGATTCCCCCTGTTTGGAACTGGAGCCAACTGTGGGCCGGCTGATGGCTGCAGGCTGGCCAGCCTGACAGCTGGGGTGCAGCCAAGAGCTTCAGAGCCCCATCGCCCTCAGCTGGGTGTCCTCCCCTGCCCATGGGGTGCCACGCCCTCTCTGCTGAGGCCACAAGAACCGCCTGGATTTTATAGGGCCCCTTTCCCAGCTGGAACCCCATGGTGGCACAGAGGGTCTTGCCCGGAGACCAGGTACCCACCCGCAGGGGTTTACCAGCTAGCCCCAGTGGCCAGGGCGGGGTCCTCTGTGGGTGTCAGCGGCATGTTCTTTTATAGCGCTGTACGATACTCCCTTACAGGAGCACACCGCCATCTGCTTCTCTGTGCTGCTGTAGACGTTTGTCTTTGAGTTTTATTTTCTGTGAGTAAAGCTGCTGTAAACATTCTGGTACTGCCTTTTGGCGGACAGGTGCACTGATTTCTCTGGGGTGTGTATCTGGAAAGACAGATGCTGCGCCAGGACATGGGCCCATCCAGGGCTACCGCCAGGCCTGGTGGTCACACCAGCCCACGCTCCCACCAGCAGCACAGGTGGGTCCGTTAGGCCCCATCGTCCCTAAAGCTCGACATCGTTGGTCTTTTTCATTCCGGCCACGGTAGCAAGTGCGTGCAAGTGCTTCATTCTGGTTCTGATCAGCATTTCCTCGATGAGTAATGGTGTTGAGCACTGGTTCATGGGCATGTGGACATCCCTTGTTGGTGAGGTGCCCGTTCAAATCTTTGTTCTATTTTTTTTTTTAATCATGTGGTCATTTCCTTATTGGTTTATAGGCATTCTAGATATATTCTGGATACAAGTCCTTTCCCAGAAAATGTCCTTTCCTAGCCTGTAAAGTGTCTGTTCATTCTCTTAATGATGTCTTTCGATGGAAAGAAACTCTTTACTTTAAGGAAGCCCCATTTGTCACATATTTCTCTTTTATAGTTAGTGCTTCTTGAGTTTTGTTAAATCGTGGCCTTTCCCAAGGTCACGGAGATGCTCTGCTGTTCTGTTCTCCAGGCTTGATTGCCTTTGCCTTCCTATAGGTCTCTGCCCTCACGGGAGTTACTTTTGTAACTGGTGTGTAGCAGGGATCCATAGCTCCTGTTTTTTTCATATGGATGTCCAATTTGTCCCAGGGCTATTTATTGAAAAGAACATTCTTTCCCCAGCGGACTGAAACAGTGCCTTGGTCATAAACCAGGTGACCACGCATGTAAGCATTTTCACCTTTGGATGTTTCATTCTTTTCCACTGAAGCATTCATCAATCTAATCTAGTGCCACCTTATTAATAGTGCAACCTAAGACCACCTCCAGTGATACCCAGTGTTCATCCCTGACGCTTGACAGTGAGCCTTGAACTCTGCTGTGTACATCCTCCAGCTTTGTTCTTCAAAATCGTCTTGTCTGCTCTTGGTTCTTCACTTTTCCATAAATATTTTAGAATCAGCTTGAAATTCCCCCCCCCAAAAAAAATATTTAAAAAGAAAAGCATTCAGAGACTGATTGGAGTCACACTGAATCCATACCTCAAAATTAGCACCTACAAATATTAAAACTTCCAACTCATAAACATTATATCCTGAATTAATTTAGGGCTTCTTTCCTTTTTTTTCACTAATGTTTGGTTCTTTCCTGTGTAGAGACCTTGCTCGTCTCCAGTAGATTTATTCTCAGGCATTTTATGGTTTTTGATGCTTCTGTTGTTGGCATCTTTTTGTTTTATTTCCTCATTGTTACTAGCATACAGACCTACCAGTGATTTTTGTATGTTGTCTTTGAAACCGGTGTTCTTGCTAACTTCATTTATCAATCAAAGAGTTTATCTGAAGATTCTGAAGATTTTTTTTTTTAACATCTATGATTACGTCATTTGCAAGTAACTGGTTTTCTTTTTACCCTGTCCCGTGATTCTGTCTTTCATTTTCTTTTCCTTCCCTTGACGCACTAGCTGAGACTCTCAGGACGGCATCAGGTAGAAAGGGTGACCGTGGACAACCCTGCCTTGCTCCCTCTCTCAGAAAGAAGGTGTCCTAATATTTCACCATTGAGTGTGACGTTCACTCTACTGGGTCTTGTCTTGTTTTGTGTTTGTATTTGTTTTCTGCATAATAGAGTTCCCTTCTATTCCTGCTTTCCTTGGAGTCGTGTTTCTAATTAGGAATGGCTCTTGAGTTTTATCAAATGTTTCTCTGCATCTTTTGCATTGATTATATGTTTCTCCTTAGACTTATTCTGTTGACTTTATTCTGTGATTATAGAACAAATATAATCTATTCTTAACTTATTCTGTGGCCAATTATGTGGGTTTATTTTCAGATGCTGACACAGCCTTGGATAACTGAATTAAACTTCATCGATCACATGTCTTTATAGACAGCACTGGGTTTAGTTTGTTGCTATTACGGGCAGGATATTTGCCTCTGTGTTTATGAGAGACATTGGCTGGTGATTTTTATTTCTTGAAATATCCTGTCCAGTTTTGATATAAAGGATATGCTGCTTCATAAAAATCCTCCAGAAGATTTATATAAAACTGGTATTAGTTCTTCCTTAAATGTTTAGAAGAATTTACTGGTAAAATCACCTAGACTTAAGGTTTTATTAGTTTGCTTTATGCAAAGATTATTAAAATTCCTAATTTAATTTATGTGATTATGGGAAATTTGGATTTTTTATTTCTTCTTGTGTCTGCTTTTATGTATTATGTTTAAGGAATTGACATATTTTAACTAAGCTATCAAAATTACTTTTGTACACAGTGTCCTCTGAATAGAGTTTTTAACTCCTGAGTCTGTAAAGATGTTCTGTTTTTGATGCCTGACATTGGTGATTTGCATCCCATTGCCCCCCAGTCACTCTTGCCAAAAGTTTGTCAATTTCATTAGTTTCTTCAGACAATCAAAATTTGGCTTTGTTGATGTTTTTAATGTAATGTTCATTTTTTATTTCATTGAGTTATACTGTGTATTATCTCTATCTACTTTCTTTGAGTTTAATTTGTTATTTTTTTAACGTCTTGAAAAAGAGTTTGGCCTCCCTCTTCTCTAATGTATACGTTTAAGGTCGTAGGTTTTCTCTAAGCACTTACTTTACTTCATGGTACCTCACCCTCTTATTTAGCTGTGATAGGTGACCTTTTTATTATTATCCAATTTAAAATACTTTCTGATTCTTACTAGATTTCTTCTTTGACCTTGGGTCATTTAGATTAATTTCTAAAACACTTAAGGATTTTCTAGTTATCTTTTTCTTATTGGTTTTTGTTTAATTTCACTGCAGTCAGAGAACATACGGATATGATTGAATTTCTTTGAAATTTGTTGGAACTTGCTTTTAAAGCCCGGTGTATAGTCTGTTCGGGTAAATGTTCCATGTGCACTTGGAAAGCTTATGTACTACTCTTCAGCTACTGAGACCGGTGCTCTGTAAACGTTGATTAGGTCAAGTTGCTACTCATGTCATCCAAATTCATCTCTCTGTTGACGGTTTGCCTGCTCTTCTATCAGTTACTGACAGAGGTATATTCAAATCTCCCACCGTGATTGTTGCATGTTCTTTTTAACCTCTTAGTTCTGCCAGTTTTGCTTTATATATTTTAAAGTTATGTTTTTAGGTACATACAGATTTAGAATTGATATCTTCTTACCAGGGTAACAGCTTTTTAAATTATGAAATATCCATCTTTGTCTCTGGTCATATTTAAAGTTTACTTTGTATGATACAGTTTACCTACACCAGCTCCCTTTGGCCTACACCATGATGTATATTTTTCTATCATTTCGCTATCAACCTCTCTATGTCTTTATATTTGTATAAAGGTTTATATATAGATTTATAAGCAACATCAAGTTGCCTTTTGAACCCTGTCTGATAGTGTTGGTCCTTTCACTGAAAGGTCTTGTCCCCTTGTAGGGCATGTACTCCACTGCCTTACACTCCAGGTCTGCCTCATCACTTCTTCCTTATCTCCTTTCCTGCTTCTTCTGGATTAATCAAATATCGATACTATTTCACTGTATTGTATTCCCTGTTAACTTGGCACTGTTACATAGTTCCATTATTCTATCAGTGGTTGACACCCTGACTCATTAGGGTCGACCTCAGATTAGCACTTCTACCATTTCCCTACAGCCCGAGGTACTCACAGCTGTGCGACCCCATCCGTACCCTCTGCCTTTTATGCTATTTTTATCATGTGTTTCTGCTCTGCATGTACAGATGCAGGTATGTATACAGTTTTTAAGTGCATGCAGATTTAGGGTTGATACCTTTCTCCCGAACCGACCATTGTTTAAAATTATGAAATATCCCTCTTTGTCTCTAGTAATATTTAAACCTCATGAAGCATTACCATTTCAGTCAATACAAATTGAAGCTTTCTCATAAATCTGTCCTTTTATGTGTTCTTAACTCCTTCCTGTATTCCCGTGCTGCCTTCTGGGATCATTTTTCTCTGCCTGTCCCCTGAATCATTCTTCCAGTGCAGTTCTCCTAGCAGTGAATTCTCTTGGTTTTGGTTTCAGCTTCTTTTTTTTGTTGTGGTAAAATATACATAACATAAAATATAGCATCTTAACCATTCTTTTGCACAGCTCAGGGGCACTGAGCACATTCACGTGTTGTGCAGCCATCCCTACCTTCTGTCTCCAGAACCTTTTCATCTTGTGAACCTGAAGCTCTGTCCCCACGAAACGCCAACTCCCCGTCTGCCTCCCCAGCCCCTGGCTCCCACCACCCTGCTGTCTGTCCCTCTGAATCTGACTCCTCTAGGGATCTCATCTGAGTAGAATCCTACAGGATTTGCTTACTTCAATTTCTTCTTCATCTTTAAGTGTATACTTGATGGGTCTAGGATGCTAAGTTGGTAGTAATTTTCCTTGAGCACTTTAAAGATGGCACCTGGCGGGGCGCCGGGGTGGCTCACTCTGTTAAGCATCTGCCTTCAGCTCAGGTCATGATCTCAGGGTCCCGGGATCGAGCCCTTCATCGGGCTCCCTGCGCAACAGAGAGCCTGCTTCTCCCTCTTCCTTTGCCCCTCCCCCTGCTCATGCTTTCTCTCTCTCTCACTCTCTATCTCAAATAAATAAGTAAAATCTTAAAAAAAGATGTCTCCTGGCTTTTATCGTTTCTGTTGAAAAGCCAGTCATCAGGATAATGTGTCATTGTCCCCATCCCCTTCTGCACTGCTTCTGTGACATTCCCCGTGCCTTTGGTCTCAGCAGTGTTACTCTGATAAGCCTGGGGATCCAAAGAGCTGCTTGCATCTGCAGCCTGATGTCTTCCATCATTTTTGGAAAATTCTCAGCCACTGAGTCTCCCTTTTGTCTCCTCTCCTTCTGGGATTCCACATGTGTAGGAATCCTATCTCCCACATCTTGCATTTTTTCAGTATGTTTAATTCTATTCTGTCTCCATGCCCCCACCTGGCAATTCCCTTTCAGTTCACACGCATTCCTTTCTTGTGCATCTCCTCTGCTATCAAATTCATCTGCTACATTCTTAATTTCCAGTATCGTCCTTTCTGTTCTAGAATTTCCATTTTATTATTTTTAATACAGATTTTATTTCTTGGGTGACATACTCCATCTATCTTCTTGAACCAATTAATCATGGTTATTTTAAAGTCTTTATCTAAAAGCTCTGAAGCAAACCACAGCCATCGGTTTGCTCGTGAGCCGGTGGGTCAGCATTTTGGGCTGCTCGTCTGGGTGGTCTCCCCTGGGTTCATCCGAGCAGCAGCTCGGCAGGACCGGGTGGTCTCAGCTCTCCTCCACGTTGCTCTTCCGGCAGCCTGGCTCAGACACATCCATGTGGCTGCAGCATTCTGACAGGACAACAGTGGGAGCTACGAGGGCTCTTGAGAACATGGTCCACTTCCGCCATGATGAAAACATGTCGGGGGAACTGCAAAAGGTCTGCACCCATCTTTGAGCCACACCAGGCTGCCCTCGGGCCATAACTTTTTACATTCCTCCCCGCGAAAAATTCACTCACCCCTCCAGGACACCTCAGAGTATCCTCCAATTAATGACGGCATCATGCTCTAGGTCCAGCATCTTAGGATCTGCCATTTTTTTCCATCATCTGCCCAGTGCCTGGTCTCCAAACCAGCACCATATGTTTGAGGATCTTGATATGACTGGGCCCCATGTGGGGCTCCTAATTTCTTTATCTGCAATCTATCACCGCCTAGTAAACCACACCTAAATATGGTGGCTCAGGACCACAACTCGTTTTCTTGCTCACGATTCTGTGGGTCAGCAATTTGGGGTCAGCTCCGTGGGGAGGTTGTTGTGCTGGATCTGGGTGCGCGTTCATGCAGATACAGTCATCTGGAGGCCGACTGGGGCTGAATGGTCAGAGACGGCCTTACTCCCATGTCTGTTCCCTGATACTGACTCTTGACTGGCGTGCCTCTCCAGCCACCCAGCTCAGTCTGGTTCACGTGGCCACATTCCAAGAGCACATCAGTCATACACGGTGTGACCTCCCAGCATTCTTTTTGTCAGAGCAAGTGTCAATGTCAGCCCAAATTCAAGTAGTGAGAAAACCAACTCTATCTCCTGACAGAGGAGCTACAAGCATTTGGGCCACTGAATCTGCCACACCTCAAGATCTGTTTCTGTGGTCTATTTTTTCCCTTGGCTTTCAGGTTTTTCAGTATAAAAATATGTAAAGGCTCCATGATATTATCTCCCTACACATAATTTGGTTTTCCTCCAGCGTATAAAAGATGCAGGGCAGAGCACTGTTCCTGGCAGAGGGTTGGTCACATGCAGTCTTGGTGGCCAAAGCCCCAATGCCTCCATGTGGGTGTAGTTCCTTCCAGACTTTTTTCTATGCACGTCATCAGTCATGTTTCCTTTTTTGATGTTTCTAGAAAGATCTTTGTTTCTAGAAGGATCTAGGTTTCTAGAAGGCACTTGAGAGGGGAAACAGTGCAACCTCCTGACAGAGTGACTCAGGTAGTAATTATCTGGCTAATTTGTCCTATAGCCCCTACATTTTCCAAGTGTGTGCCCATGTGTGGGGACATAGAATGTTCCAGCTGAAAGGGGCCTTGGGCGCCTTCTGTTTGCACTCCCTCCCCATTATACTGGTGAGGAGCCTGAGGCCCAAGGGTGAAAAGAAGCTTCCGTGGTTCTTCTGTGCATCAGAGGCACAGCCCGTGTGAACCCAGGACACTGACTCCCGCACCATTTCCAAGCAACGGGCAAGGCAAGGGTCCCTCTGGGATCATCCCGCTAATTAAAAGTCTCCTGCCTCTGGCCTGCCCTCCTCCCCCACCAATATGGAGCCTTGAAGTCCTCCATCCCATGGGGTTGGACATTCTCCGTGTCTCTGGAAGGGCCCGGCCCGCCTGCAGCAGGAGACACTTGGGAAGGCGCCAAGCATCTGAAAGTGCTGGGCACGGGATGACGGTCACAGGGGGCCACTCACACCTCCTCCATTCCCCACCGCAGGCTGCGGGAGCACCACCGGGCCACCATCAAGGTCATTCGGCGCATGCAGTACTTTGTAGCCAAGAAGAAATTCCAGGTGAGTCCTACACTAAGCCCTCCTGCCCTGGGCCAGGTGCGGGAGCTCCTCTCCCACCCACAGCAAAGCCTACAAGGCCTCCATACCTTGCCACACCCTAGACCTGACCCTTCGCTCACCAAATACCCTGAAACGACTTCATTGTTCGTCTCTGAGACAGCACACCCCTGGAAGGACCCTGCCCCGAGGTCCAGCCCAAAGCTGCATGCACGCAGAGCCTCAGGGACTCAGCCTTCTCTCCCCTAATAGACTGGCAGATGGTTCGGGAGTGACAAAGAGGGCACCAAGCCTGCCCCACATCACCTGGGCAGAAAGTGGGGTCCCCTCGACTCCAGAGCCCTGTCCCCTGGAGTCAATGCTCTTGGCGCTGTTCTCCCCCTACCCCCAATGGGAGTCAGGAGAACAGAAGGGTAGCCTGGCCCTGCCTGTGCCCCAGGGGGTGGCCCCCCCTTTACAGGGAGAGGGAAGGGCTCCTCCATTGGTGGGGCTGGAGCCGGAGGGTTGCCCTTCCCCATCCCCTTCCCTCTAGGGCCAGGTCTTCTGCAGCCGCCCCTTGGAGCCCTTGGAGCCAAAGGGCCCCAGAGAAAGCCAGCTGGTAACAGGCTCAGCTCCTTCCTTCTGCTGTGGGGACAGTCCTTGGTCTGAGGAGGTCCCTGGCTCAGCCTTCACTCTGAGAGCATGTGGAATTCAGAAATGGGGACACTCGGGGGTGTCCATTCTCCTTCCAGAAGGCCTGGCTACCGTGCTCCTCCCTCTGACAAGTGCCGTGTGCAGCCCTCGGGGCTCAGCAGCTGGCCACCATCTCAGGGGTGGCTCGCACACACAGTCCCTCGGTGGTACTCTGCTGCCCGCCTGCCTGATGCCTCCGGGCAGGGAGGCCATTCACCGCCAAACTGGGACAAATTGTGCCGAGGGTCCCACCAGGGCCTGGGACTTCTCATTGCCCAAACACATGAGGCACGGTAAATGCCATTCTTGGCTGGCCCCCGGAGGTCCCCCTGATGGTATCCTGGGGAAGACATGATGGCCCCAGAGATCTAGAGTATCTGAAGTCCATGGCCTGCCTTCTCAGAGGCAGAGGGGCAGCTTGGAAGGGCAGGGAGCTGAAGGGGCACTGGAAGAGGAGGGGCCCACCTCCTGGCAGCACCAGCACCTTCCTGGTGGGGAAGGGGCTGCAAGAAGCCCCTGCAGGGGTCCACTCTGGGCAGCATGGGGGAGGCCCTGGGAAGGGCCAGGATGTAGTACCCTCACTGGCCAGCAGCCTAGCCGTGACAACTAAAACCCTAGACATCAACCTGGTAGAGGAGGGGGCGGGACTCAGGAGGGGGGTCAGTGGGGAATCTTCTAGAATGGGGATGGCCCCTACCCGAGAAGCCAGGCCACTGAGGCTCCAGAGCAGGGCCCTGCAAAGCAGCCTAGAACCCACTGCCCGAGGCGCAGTGGGAACTGGGGGGCTGTGCCAGGGTGGGCAGTGGGCTTGCCGGGTTTAGGGGCACCCAGCACAGCAGGCAGAAACTTGAGGCTTCTGGCAGGCCCAGTTCAGGGGTCACGTGGGCAGCTTCCAGCTCAGGACAGAGTTTGTCCTTGGCAGATGGGCACCCACCATGGCTGGAGCTGACTTGGGGAGCACCCTGTCCCCGAAATGCAGGCAAGGAAACTGCCCGTGGGCATCAGCAGGGGCCCCGTACTTCCTTCCAGGCTGGGAGTCCCCTTTCCTGCTGCCGGACACAGGCCAGGGCCCTGCAAGTGGTCCCCCAGAGGCAGGCCGGGCAACCCTACCTTCCCTGCTTTCTGCCCCACCCTGTGCCCAGGACCCTTGGGGCCCCTGAAAAAAGCAGGTGGGGCCCTTTGAATGGAGACGCTCCTGAGAGCCTCCCTGTTTGCCCTGGTGGGGTACAGAGGCTCTCGAGCAAAGCGGGGGCCTGGGGCGGCCTCAGCCTCACCAGCTGGCCCTTGTTGCCACAGGGAGGAGGGACCCACGGGGGGAGCGGCCGTGGCGGGGGGGCGCCTGGCAGTGAGGAGCTCTGCGGGCTGCAGGGCAGCCTCCACCCCAGGCCCAGCTGTCAGGGATGTCTTCCCTTCCCCCATAGCAGCCTGTTTGTCTGTCTGCATGCACCCCGCCCCCGCCCCGGGCCTCAGGGGCTGCAGACGTGGCGGGTGGCCCTCCGCCCCCCACCCCCGCCCCCCTGCCTCACTGCCTGGCCGATAAGTGCCCGGCGGGCCGCCCCTGTGTCTGGCCGGAGGAGCCAGAGGCTCTTAGCCCTTCCAGTTTGCCTTGAACTCCCATGTCCACCATCGGTCCCTCTGGACAGCCCTGCATTATCTCGGCTCATCTCAGGCTCCTGCTGCTGCCGCCAGAGGAAATGAGCTCTGGAGAGAACGAGCGGAGATGGTTTCTCCAGCGGGGCCCCAGGCCGCCCCTGACAGAGGCCTCCAGGAGTGCGGACCAGACCCGGGGGGACTAGCGGCTCCAAGATAAGTCTCAGGGCGCCTGGGGCCCCGCCGGGACATGGGTCCTGGGGGTCAGCCAGGCGGCACTGACCCTTCTGTGGCCTGGGCTCTGAGCCCCCCTGCCCCCCAGAGCCGAGTCCAGCCGCCAACCCTCTCCTGCGGACACACCCTCAGGCACGTGCTCATACTCTCCCCCCATCTCTCTCAGGTTCTCTCTCGGGCCTTCCCAGAGACACACATGTGCACCACACAAGCTCCTGACACACTCAGGTGCCCACATTCACCTACAGGCAACGGCCCATGCTCTCCAGCCTGTCTGGGGGCCCAGCCCAGCGCTGTGCTCCACCCCGCCCCAGGCCAGGCCCGCACCCCCAGAGCTCTGAACGCAGCCCGCGCCCTGGCCCAGACCTCGCTGGCATGCCTGCAAGAGCCTCAGGCCTCACAGGGCCCTGTGGCCCTCGGGAGGCTGACTGTCATGACCCAGGGCCACCTTCTGCGTGCGCACTGAGGAGGACCACAGACTCTCACAAAGGGAGGGCCGGGGCTCAGCACCCCATCTTACAGAAGGGAGGGCGGGGCTCAGCACCCCCATCTTACAGAAGGAAAAACTAAGATCTGGGGACATTATCGCTAGCCTGTACCTAAGTGTTGCTCTTATGACTATCATTCAGCTGAGCGTGGGGTAGGGGGAGCAGAGGGTCCGCCCAGAATCCTCTCCCATGCCCGCCCCTGTGATCTCATGACAGGCCTTGGATGTAGCCCACAAGATGATGCAGGTGGTTCTGGAGCCCAGCATGGGCCCCAAGGGTGGCAAGTCCTATCAGGGACACAGCTGTGCTTTGGGGAAGATCAGGTCAATCCCAGCCCTCCCCCACCAACCTCAGGGGCCTGATTTGGGGCCCAGAGAGGGGTTGTGTGTTGCCTGTGAGGGCCGAGGGCCCCACCTGGTAGGTCACGTGGGAGGACAGGGACCCCCTGGACTTCTGGGTTCCAGCCCCTGGGAGGAAGAAGGCCTCTGCCTTGGAATTCTGAGTCCAGAATCCTAGCAGGGGCACCGCCAGAACACTGCCGAGCTGCCCATGTGGATGGCAGAGCCCCTGGGCACATCAGAAGTGCAACCCGGGATCTGAAGAAGGTGTCCTCCGGGGTACCCCATGTTTCTGGGAAAGCAGGGCTGGCCATGCCATCAGATTAGGGGAGCCCCCGTCTCAGGGGGAGGGGGGTACCGCAAGAAGGGGTAGGTCTCTGCTGGGCAGGGAGGACATGTCCCCAGGGTCCCCCCGGGGAGGAGACCCGGCCCAGACCCTCGGTGGGTCTCTGAACCTCGTTCCTCGTGGCCTCTGCCCCGGGCCAGCCTCCTCCACCAAGCTATCTGGCTTGCCTCCGGGGCTTTGCCCTCCCCAGCAAGAGGCAGTAACCCCAGGCTCATGGCTAATGTGGACTCCAGTGCTGATGAGGCCCTGGGCCCCACCCGACCAGGCGTCCCCGTGGCCCCTTGGATAGAGGGGTTGTGTTCCCACGCACCAGTGCCTGGCTTGTGTGGGTGAAGGGCCTTCTGGGCCATCAGCCCCCCCACTCAGCCGGCCTGCCGCTACCTGGGGGAGACCCTCTGCCCACGGGCTCCTGGGAACGGGGCCATAAATGTGGCTTGAGGTTTTGCCGACATCATGAGACGCCTCATTCTCTCTGTTGTGGTTTCTGGTGATTTCACCTGAGCCGCATATGCATTCATGGGCTCAGAGCTGGTGCCAAGCTGAGGTGCCGTGGGGTCAGCTGCCCTGCCCTGCCCCAGGCCCGCTGGGGGAGCATCCCCTCTGCTCTGGCAGCCTCGGAGCCCCAGCAGGCAGCCTGTCGCGGAGAGCGGGCACGACAGGCGGGGCTGTCACCCAGGGCCACCTTTGCAGGCTCTCCCCCACCCAGAGAGCCGTGCGAGTGTCAGGGCCCAGCTTGGGGCCGGGAAGACAGTGGTTGCACAAAGCTGGGCCCCTCCTGGTCCAGCAGCTGGACGAGTTCTTCCCAAGAACAGGGGCTAGTAACCTGCAAAGGGGAAGCAGGCAGGGGCCCTGCAGTGAGTGGGCAGGAAGCAAAGGCCCAGAGAGGCCAAGTCGCCAGCCTGGGATCCCCAAGCCCCAGAGACCAAGGCCTGGGGGTGAGGGGGCCCCTGCGTGCGCCCTGGGCCAGGACAGCCCCGTTGCACCACAGGGGTGGTCTCCTTAAGTCCCTGAGAGGTCCCCTGCCGGCGGGCAGCGCTGGGCCGACGGGGCGCGGCACAGGGAGTGACGGTCTTTGTGGCCTGCAGCAAGCGCGGAAACCCTACGACGTGCGGGACGTCATCGAGCAGTACTCCCAGGGCCACCTCAACCTCATGGTGCGCATCAAAGAGCTGCAGAGAAGGTGGGCCTGGGCGCCAGGGGCGATCTGCAAGGACGGGGGGTGGCTGGGCGGGGATCCCCTACCGTCTCACTCCAGCGGTACCGGCTCGGCAGCCAGCCGCCCCCACAGAGCCGCAGGATACCCCGCACGCCCACCTCCTACCACAGCACCCCGGAGCGAGGGAGGCCGGGCCTGCCGCACAGAGTCCCACCCCCCGGGGCTACGCGTCTGAGGCCTCCCCGTCCTGGACCTGGAGCCCGGAACCCTAACCAGTGGGAGACGCCAGCGTCCAGCCTCCAGTGTCCAGCCTGGAGAGCTGTTCCCATGGAAGCAGTGTGGTCTCAGGGCCTACACAGGCTCAGACCAGCTGTACCTCTATGGTGGGCTTGCCTGGGAACCTCACCCCGCTGTGTCCCAGGGTACGGCTGGGACACTGTGCCCGTCCTGACCACAACCAGAGGTCAGGCTGCCCCCTGCCATGGCTAACCCACTGTGGGGACATGAAGCCCTCTTAGCTCCGTGACCGGGCCTCACCCTGGAAGGGCCATTCTCAGGCCGGTCTCTCTGAGCATGGCGGAGGTGCCTGGCCTGGGCCTCTTACAAAGCAATGACGGGACCCGGGGCTGTCCTGAGTCCCTGCCCTGCCCAGGGAGGAAGCCTAAGGGACTGCCCAACTACTGCCCCTTGCCTCTGAGCTCCCCACAGTACTATGGGCCTCTGGGGCCCGTGAGGCCCCGTGGCAGGTTCGTGGGTGGCAACGGTGGGTGTCCCCAGAAGGGGTGGGTGGCTTGTTGCCCTGCTGGGTACCTGGCCTATCCACCCACTGACGGGCTGGGTGTGTGTGTGGTGCCTGGGCCGAGCATGAGCTGGTGTCCATCTGCCTCCCTCCCTCCCTCCCTCCCTCTCTCCCAGGCTGGACCAGTCTATCGGGAAGCCCTCCCTCTTCATCTCCGTCTCAGGTGGGTTTCCTCATCAAGACTCCCTGCCTCCCCCTCCCCCCCCCGGCACCCACACCCGCCTCTCCCCCTCAGAATGGGCCACCAGGGCCTTGGAAGCGCAGGACAGGCCCACCCGCAGAGGGGGGCAGGTGGACCCCACCCTGGACCAAGTGCCTAGGCATGTGCTTTACAAAGGAATTTTCCATTAGTGCAGGATCCCTTTAAACAGTGGGCTTTTCTAGGCCCTCAGAGATCCAGGTGTGACCACCATGCAGGTGAGTAGCCAGCCCCGAGGGCCTGAGGGGCCAGCAGCATCAGCAGCAGGGCGGGGGCCGTTCTCCAGCCCTGACCCCTCGTGTTCCCCGGACCGGGCCTACGGCTCCCTCCAGGGAGGACGGGGCCAGGCCAGTTCCGTGGGTCGCCCAACCCAAGTTGCAGTGGGAGCCGCGGCTCAGCGGGGGCCGGATGGCAGGGCAGCTGGGCGAGGCCAGCGTGGCGGGGGCGGGGGTGGGGGGGCACGCAGAATGTCCAGGCCCACGTCAGCAATCCGGCAAGATTGTTCCAGACCACCACAATAAAGCAAGTATCGCGATAAAGCGGGTCGAAAGAATTTCAGGGCTTCCCAGGGCAGATAAAAGTTAGAGTTACGCCCTAGCGTAGTCCGCTGTGTACAACGGCTCTGCATCTGGAAAAACCAACCAGCAGACCTCACCCAAAAGGACTGTTGCTAATAAGTGCCGGCCGTCACCTGAGCCGCCAGTGGGGCTCGTCTCAGATGACGCATCACCACGACAAAGAATAATGAAAATGCTTGAACCATGGCACAAATTACTAAAATGTGGCACAGAGACAGGAAGTGAGCAAATGCTGTTGGGGCAACGGCACCCACAGGCTCACCCACCGCAGGGTCGCCACAGACCCTCCGCCCCCGCAACACGCCGTACCCACACAGTGCCGTAACACGGGGTGCGTCCGCACATGCCCGCAGCCCCCGCAGGGCCGTACCGTCCTTGTGTGCCAGGCTCTCCAAGGCCCTGCGGGGGCACCCTGCCCAGCCACCCCCCACGCCTCCCAGGGTTCCCACCGTGGAGGTGCTCACAGTGCAGACCTTTGACCCCAGGCCACCCCCCCATCACCCTTCCCTTCAAGTACCCCCACGCTGCCAACACACACGTCCCTGATTTGGGTGCTCCACCCCACAGAGAAGAGCAAGGACCGCGGCAGCAACACCATCGGGGCCCGCCTGAACCGGGTGGAAGACAAGGTAGGCGCGGGAGTCCCGGGCCACGCGGGCTCTGATGACGGTCCTGGTCCTTGGGGCGGCGGCCACAGCAGCCCTTCACTCTCCCACCTGTGTCCCAAACCCGTGTGCGGGCCTCCCTGCCCCCCGGCCTGTGCTCAGGGCGTTTCATATGGGTCTCCCTGAGCTGGGGTTCATGTCCACTCCCCCACACGAAGCGGGCATCAATCCCCTGGGACCTGGTTTGTAGGACCTCTGGCATGCGGCATCCTTACTGACAAGTGGGGCCCGGTGCCCCCAGGCCCCTCTCGGGAGTAGCTGAGGCCACCCAGGGCACGGTGGGGTGGGCAGTGCCGTCTACACCACCGCCATGTGGGCTCAGAGAGGTCAGAGGTGCTGGGAGTGGCACAAGGGTGCGTCGGGGTGCGTCGGCGGGGAGCTGGGGCTGCAGGCTCAAGGACCCTCCACGGTAGGGTGCAGACCGTGCTGGGAGGGGTTCCGTGCTGGCCAAGGCCCCGCTCAGTATCCAGGTGGAACGCGGGGCCTGTGGGTCTTCCTCTGCCGTGAAGCCCGCGCTCCCTCTGCTCAAGCACGGGCCCCTCGGCCACCGGGATGCCTCCATGTCTGCGGCAGGCTTGTGGGCCTCTCAGCGTGGGAGCCTCCTCCCGGGGTGTCCTGGGGGGCCGAGGGAGCCTTTCTCAGGCTCAGGCCCACTCTGTGAAGTGTCCGTGGTTTGGAGGGGGCCGTTATCTTGCCCGACAGCTCGTCGGTCTACACGGGCTTTATCTGAAAGTAGCTGGGAGACTAAAAATAGAGGGATTTTGTTGGGCAGGGCCTGTGTCTGCTGCTCGGTTTCCTTGGCAACCCCGGGCTCTGGCCCACTTCCATCCCTGCTGAAGCTGGGCAGGCAGGGCAGGGGCACAGCTCCCTGTCCCCACCCCACCCCGGGCCCCGGCCTGCAACATCACCCCTTCCCCACCTGCATCATCTGCCCTGACCTTTGCTGGCCGTGGGGCCATGACGCCGGATGGACCCAGAGAGAGAGAGGGAGAACCACTGTCCAGGTGCCCACAGGGGCCCTCACTTTGGGCCTAGCCAGCTGAGACTGTGTGACCCCCAACATGTGGCCTGCTAGGGGACCTGGCCCCCCCGGGCAGTGCAGGCCCCAACCAGGCAGGTACCTGGCCTGCTCTCAGGCAGATGGCCCAGTGGCAGATGGCCCTATCTGGCAGGATGTGAGCAGGAGAGGTCACATCAGCAGCCGACAGGTATCAGAGGCCTGGGGATCCTCCACTGAACAAGGGTATCCTCAGCACGCGCTCTTCTCGGGGCCAGGGGCTGGGGGCTGGCATAACCCGCTAGGAGCTGCTGGTGGCCCACCCCAGTACAGCAGGCCAGACACCCTGTGGGGGGCTTCTAGACATCAGAGGAAGCCGAGGTAGAGCAGGGAATAGACCCAGGCCCCTCTGTCCAACCTCCTCGCCCAGCCCTGGCACCCTGGCCAAGGAGCTTTTGCTGACTGGCCCCCACTGCTGACGGGACTCGTGGTGGCCCCTGGGTGCACGGGCCTCCCTGCCCCAGCGGCCCTGGGCGTGGCCGCTGCTGCACCAGCTTCTAGATGCGCTCACCTCTCCTTGACCTCCTGCCCTGCTGTTCTAGAGCTTCCTTATGCTCCGCCCACTGCTTCTCAGGGCAGGCCACCCCTTGAAGCTCAGACTAGAGCCTGGTGTCCTCTGGGGGTGACCGTGGGTAGGGGGTAGGGTCTCCTGGAGCAGCGCCCCCTCTTGAGGCTAGAGGAACAGACATCCAGCTGCCTGCCCGGGTCTGACCCCCAGGATGGCCTGGTTGGCCACGGTCAGTGTGGGGCCTGCACCGGCCTCCAGGATAGGGAATTACGTACACGCCCTCGTTTCTTCAGATCTGAACAACAAAGGGAAGTATTTTCCGGAGTCCCTGATCCCTGGGGGCAAGGTTTGGGAACAAAGCCCCCGGTGGCCTCGGCCTCCAGGAGAGGGGTGACCGCTGGGCCGTGAGGACTCTGGGACATCCACATGCACGGTGACCAGGGAGACTGGGGTTGTGCCCTTCTGCTGTGAGGAACCGGCTCAGTCTGAGAGCCGGACCCACCTGCTTGCGGTCTCCCAGGTGGTGCCCAAGCCCGTGCTCTGTGCCAGATCGCAGCCCCCGCGGTCCCTCGAGGGGCTGGCAGGGATGGGCTCAGCCTGCCCCGGCCCTCCTCCGCTGCTGGCCCGGGCCTCCTCAGCGACAGACCCTGGGAAAGGGCCTCGCCAGGTCCAGAGGGCACGGTGGCACGTCCTGGGCCCGTGTTATCACAGTTATCACCAGGGCCATGGGGACCATAAACAACCCCCGAGCAATCCTGCTGATTGCGGGAAGCCGGAGGCAGGAAATCCAGCCGCCCCCGGCCCTCCGGGGCCCAGCAGGTCTGCAGCAGTGCCAGCCGGCCAGAGTCCCCGGGCGGTCCCCGACCCCGCGGGGCTGGCTGCGGGCGGGACAGGAGCCTGGCCCTCACACTGGGAGGCAGGGCTCTGGCCCAGCTATGATGGAGCTCCCATCCCAGGCGCGCCCACTCAGCTGCGGGACACGGGCTTGGAGAGGTGGGGGGGGAGGACATTTAGGGAGCACAGCTGCTGGTCCCCATTCTCGGGAGCAGATCAATTCTGAGAGCAGGAGGCTGGGCTGTCCACTTGCAGGGAGCTACCAGGGAAAGCTAGCTCAGCTTGTCCAGTGGTGCCTCGGTTTCCCTGCAAGGAGCCCCCTTCCCTTATGTCCAGGCCAAGGGCCACAAGGGGGAGAAGGGTCCCAGGCACTTCCTGCTCGCGGGAGCCCTTGTCACAGCTCCTGCCTGCCAGAGGGCTTCCCCCCACCTCAGAGTGCCCCGCCTGCCTGTTCCTGGGGTGCCTAGCGCCCCTGTCCCTGGCCTGGCTCAGCTGGGCTGTGGAGGCCCGCCCCGCTCCAAGGCTGTGAAGAGCAAAACTGGCATTCCCGCCCCACAGGCTGCATCCCCACGGGCCTCACCCCCACACAGTTGGGAACCTGCTCCCCGTGTCTCAGGCCGGCTCCCCACCGGCCTCCCTTTAGCAGCGAAAGGGAAAGGCATGAGCAGCTCCTCGCCAGCTTCTGTTTAAAAATCACCAGAGCCTCCATGTGCTCCTTCCTGTTGTTCTCCTTCTGGGAAGGAAGGACCCTCATTTGCCCAAATAAATCCTTCCTTACGAGTGGGGAAACTGAGCCCCAGAGAGGTTGAGCAGTTGCCCAAGGTCACACAGCGGGTCCGGTGAAGAGCCGGTCCCAGCGGAGGCCACAGGTGGGTGAGGGAGCTGAGATAGAGAGAGGAAGCCAGAAAGTGCGTCATAAACACGAAACCTTGAGGGGCCTGTTGGAAAAGAAGCCAGGTAGCAGTGTGGAGGGCCAAGCTGGGGAGCGGGGGCTGGGGAGCGGGCGGTAAGGCCCACGGGCTGCGCTGGCCAGAGCAGCGGCACAGATTAGGACAGAGTGGCCTGGCCAGGCCCTGGAACAGGAGTCCTGAGAACACCAGCCCCTGCCCAGCCCCCGGCCCCTCAAGAGCTGCTCGGGAGGCAGGCGTCCCCTTGGCTCTCTGGGGAGCCGTGGAGAAGACTGCTCCAACCTTCCGCCCCCGTGCGTATTCTTAGCTCAGTCCCCAGGACAGGCTGCAGGGCTGATGTTGAGCCCTGTTTATTTTGCAAGCTCAGCTCATACTGCTTTTGCTGATATGAGGAGCACAGTGGGCTGGGAGGATTTCTTTCTTCTCTGTTTTTGCCGGAAATGTTCATGGCTTAGAGCCGGACACAGGGAAGGCCTGGGTTTGCAGGCCCCAGCTCAGAGGGCGTGGGTGGGAAGGGGCCCCCACCCCCACCATCTGACGCTCCTTCCACAGCCTCCTGTCCTAGAACCCTGGCCAGGCACACCTTTCTCCTGGACCCAAATGCCCCCAGCCTGAGAGTACCCCTTCTCCACAGCACACCGGCCCCCGACCCCTCTGCTGAGCATACATTTGCCCTCCCCTTGGACCAGACAAGCCCAGTTACCCAGGACCTGCCGTCTGCCCCAGACACAGCTCCTCCTGCTCTGTCCTCAACCCAGAGGGATTCCTCCATTCCCCCCGCCCACCACCAGCTACCAGCTGGCCTGAGACCTTGTCATCCCAACAACCCCTCCCTGCTTACCCCCAAGAGCCACCTAGATGCCATTCACCCGGTTCTTCAGCCCCACGGCCTCCCTGCTGGGCCTAGGTGTTGGTCATCTCCCTCTGCAACCATTGTCCAGCCATCCATGTGGACTCCGGCCCCACCAGCCCTTCAAAGTATGCATTATTTCCTAGACACAGCTGAAATTTGCCTGCTAGTGTTTTCTTCAGGGTTTTCGCCTTGCCATCTATGTATGAGATACATACCTAACCTCATTCTCCCCTTCTGTACCATCTTCATCAGGATGTGGTGTCAAATGTACGTGAGGCTCACTGAATGAGTTGGAAAGTGTTCTCTCTTTTTCCACATTTTGGAACATTTTATATGGGATTCGGAATTTTTGTTTCCCCTTTGAATGTTTGGTGAAATTTAAAGGTAAAGCCATCCGGGCCTGGTGCTTTCTTTATGGGAAGACTTCACACTCTGAGTCAAAGACTTGGCGGTTATGGGACAGCAGGTTTTCTATCTCTTCTCGTGTCAGTTTTGTTCAGTTGTACATTCTAGAAATCTGTACATTTCCTCTCAGTTTTCCAATTTACTGCCATTATCATTTCAATGTCCGTATCATCAGTAGCTAAGCACCTTTTTTATTGCCAGTATTATTTATTTGTGCCTTTGCTTTTTTCCCCCCATTGGTCAAGCTTGCCAGCTATTTGCCAATTTTATTAATATTGTCAACAAACTTTTGACTTTATTGATCCTCACTCTTGTAAGTTTTGATTTTGTTTCATTGACCTCTCTTTGTTTTCTTCCTTCTAAATACTTGGCCTCTATTGCTCTTTCTCTAACTTCTTAGGTTGGATAATTACTACTTTTCAGACTTCCTAGATTTCTAAGGTGTGAGTTTAAGGCTGTACATTTTTGTCTAACTACCACTTAAAGGGCATCCCCCAGTTTTGATATGTAGCATTTGAATCTAATGTCCATTCACGTATACATCTTTCTCATCTCTGTGATGACCTCTTGTTTGCCCCAGCAGCTATTTACAATGTGACTTTTGTCATCGTTAGGTTTGTGAGAGTTTCCTAATTGCTCGCTTGTCACAGAAAGTGATTGTGTGACACCAGTCCTTTGAAATACTGTGAAACATGTTTAATGGCACAATAAGTCATCCATTTTTGTAAATGGACCTTCTGTACTTGAATACCATGTGTATTCTGACCCTGTCAGCTGCAAGGTTATATTTACATCCATTAGGACAAGCTGGCTAATTGTTTTCTTGAAATCTATATTCTGATTGGAATATTGTTATTTCCTTGATCCATCAATACTGAGAAATACCTCAAAATTCCAACTGCTGTGGGGAATTTGTCTAATTTTCCTTATATTTCTGTTAGTTTTTGCATTATGTGTTTTTAGATCTTATGGCTAGATGCATATAGTCAACTTTTTATATCATCGCTGCTGGATTCAGTGTTTTATAATCACACAGCCTCCTCTTTATATCCAGCAGTGTTTTCTTTACCCTTAAAGTCTATTATCGTCTATTAATTTTGTTTGCACATCTTTTTTTAAAAGCTTTATTGAGGTATAATTTGCATGCCATAAAGTTCATGTGATGTAAACGTGCGACAGATTTTAGTAAATTTCTAATTTGATGTGCAACTATCGTCAAACCTAAGTTTTAGAACATCTTCAACATCCCCCAAATTCTCTCAATTCCATTTGCAATCATTGCCAGTTCCCACCCCTAGACACGGTCTTTCTGTCTTTGTATCCTTAAATTTCTTTTTTTTTTTTCTTTTTTTAGAGAGGGAGGGAGGGGGAGAGACAGTGTGTGTGAAAGAGGGAGAGAGAGAGAGAATCTTAAGGAGACTCCTTGCCCAGCATGGAGCCTGACATGGGGCTTCATCTCAAAACCCTGAGATCATGACCCGAGTTGAAACTGAGAGTTGGATGCTTACCTGACTGAGCCACGCAGGCGCCCTCCTTAAATTTCTGTAAGGCTAGAAATTTGCCTTTTGTAGAGGTTTCATGTAAATGGAGTCGTCCAACATGTGGTGTTCTGAGTTTAGGGTTTGTTTTTTTGTTTTTTTTTACATAATGTAAAGTTCTTGAGGTTCATCTTTGTTGTGCCACGTTTTTCTTTCCTGTTTAATACTGACTAGTATTCTGTTGTATGGATAGACCACATTTTGTTTATGCAATTGCCAGTTGATGGACATTTGGATGGTTTGCAATTTGGGGTTATTATAGGTAATGCTGCTGTGGACTGTTATCTATGAGCCTTTGTATGGACATACATTGTCACATCTTAGGTTCCTAAGAGTGAAATTGATGGGTTCTATGGTAAGTTTCTTTTCAACTTTCTAAAAAAAAAAAAAAAAAAAAACTTGACCTGTTTTCCAAAGGGATCTGTACCATTTTGATGTCCCACCAGTAACATACAAATGTTCCACTTTCTCTGTATCATTGCAAATATGTGGTAGGGGTGGTCTTTTTTATTTTAGCCGATCTGGTGAGTATGTGATCACATCTCATTGTGGGTTTGATTTGCATTTCACTAATCACCAATGATGTTGAGCAGACTTTCATGTGGTTATTCGACATTCATAGTCGTGTTTGGTGAAGTGTGCATTCAACTCTCTTGCCTGTTTTCCTGCTTAAGTTGTTTGTTCTGTTACTGAGTCATAAGAGTGGCTTATGTGTTCCAGACACAAGTCCTCTATCAGATATACGACTTACAAATATTTTCTCCCCTTCTGTGGCTGTCTGTTCATTTTCTTCATCATTTCTTTAAAAAAAAATGTTTTACATCTTAATGAAGTCCAATGTATGTTTTCTTGTGTAGCTCATGCTTTTGATAGTCTACCCAAGGCCATGAACGTTTTCTTCCAGAAGTTTTATGGGTTTAACTGTTATATTTAGGTCTGTAATTTATTTTCAGTTAATTTTGGGGTGTGGTGTGAGGTCAAGTCTAAGTTAATTTCCTTTATTTTTTTTATTTTTTAATTTTTTGCTTATAGATATCCCATGGCCTTGGCACCTTCTGTTGAAAAGACTATTTTTCCCATTGAACTGTCACAGCACCTTTGTCAGAAATCAATTGAGCATAAATATATGGGTTTATTTCTGGATTCTCACGTCCATTCTCTTTGTCTATATGCCTGTCCTCAAATCCACATTACACTGTCTTGATTATTGGAGCCGTATGGTATGTTTTGAAATCAGGTAGTGTAAGTCTCCCAGGTTTTTTCTTCTTTCTCAAATTGTTTTGCTCATTCTAAGTCCTATGAATTTTTCTACAAATTCGGGAATCATCTTGTCAGTTTCTACTGAAAGAAAGAAAGCGAGCAAGCTGGGATTTTGATAGGGATTGTGTTGAACCTATGGATCCATCTGGGAAAAACTGACAGCTTAAGAATATAGAGTCTCCTAACTCATGAGCATGTTATAGCCTTCCATTCATTAGTTTCCATACTTTAGTTTCTTCCAGTGATGTCATTTTTGGTGTACAATTCTTACACATCTTTTGTTAAATTTACTCCTAAATATTTTATGATTTTTGGTGCTATTGTTAATGGAACTGTTTCCTTCATTTTTGAATTATTACTAGTATATAAAAATACTCTTAATTTTTATATCAAACTTGGAGATGTGACTTTGCTGTTATTAACTTTAGTAAATTTTGTTGTTATTGTTGATTCCTTAGGATTTTCCACATATAGAATCATGTCATGTGTGAATAAAGACAGTTTTACTTCCTTCCAATCTGGATGCCTTTAATTTCTCTTTTTGCCTATTTACACTGGCTTGAAGTTCCAGTAAAATCTTGACTAGAAGTAGCCAGATAATATCTAAAGATTTTACTTATTTATTTGACAGAGAGAGACAGTGAGAGCAGGAACACAAGCAGGGGGAGTGGGAGAGGGAGAAGCAGGCTTCCCGCTGAGCAGGGAGCCCGATGCGGGACTCAATCCCAGGACCCTGGGATCATGACCTGAGCCGAAGGCAGACACTTAACGACTAAGCCACCCAGGTGCCCTAGCCAGATAATATCTAATCGAGAAAAGCACTCAGTCATTCACTATTGAGTGTGATATTAGCTGTAGGTTTCCCATAGGTGGTCTTTATCAGGTTGAGGATCTTTCCTTCTAAGCATATTCAGAGTTCTTATCATGAATGGATGTTGGATTTTCTCAAATACCCATTCTGCATCTTTTGAGATGGTCACATGGTTTTTATCCCTTATGCTATTAATATGGTGTATGTAATACCCAGTTTGGGGGTGTTAAACTAACTTTGCATTTCCCACTTGGTTATGGTTTATAATCTCTTTTATATGTTGCCATATTTAGTTTGCTAATATTTTGTTAAGAATGTATCTGTATTCATAAAGAATATTGATCTGTAGTTTTCTTGTGATTTTTTTTTTCTTATTTTGGTGTCAGGTTTTTAAGTTATTTTCTTTTCAATCCTATGCACACATTTTGGATGTCTTTTGCAAACACTTAATGGCTGAGGTTTTTTTTTAATCATTTAACACATTTATACTTAAAGTAATTTCTAAGATATTTGGATTGATTTCTAGCAATATATTTTGTGTTTCTTTTTTGTACTAAATTTTTTAATGTTTATTTTGCCCCACTTTTAATGTTTATTTTGCTCCTTGTGTTGGGTTGATGGTTATTTCTCATTCTGCTTTTTCTTCTACTGGTTTTGAAGTTATATATTCTATTGTCATTCTTGTAGATGTCAACCTAGAACATTTTAAATGGATATATAGCAGAGTTAATTGTTACTTTTTATTACATCTGTAATAAAAGGACATTAGAACCCTTTAGATTCAGCCACTCTCCTGCTGACTTATATTCTTTGTTGTTGTATATTTTAGTTCAATCATGTTTATTTTTTAACCCAATGATTCATAAATAATAGTGTTTCATACAATCAATATGTGTTTAAATTTACCCGTCTGTTTGCCTTTTTTGTCACTCATCATTTATTTTTCATCTCAGATCTTACATCTGGGATCACTTTTTTCCCAGCTGAAGTGTTTATTAGAATTTCCTTCATCGAAAGTCAGACTCTCTCGGATTTTATTTTATTTTTTTTAATGACTTCTTTTACTGTCATTCTTAAAAAATATTTCCACTGGGAATAAAATTCTAGACCCTAGGTTACCAAAACGGTTTTCTCTCAGCATGTTGAAAATATTATCCAACTGTTCTTCGGCTTATCCTGCTAGTCCTGAGAACAAAGGTGAAGACAAGCTCTTGCTCCTTGGAAGGCAGTGTTTCTCTTCTCTCTGACTGCTTTGAAGATCGCTCCTGTGGTTCTAGTCGTCTGCATTTTCACCACGGTGTCTTCACGGAGTTTCTTTTGTTTGTTCTGCTTGGAATTCAGTGAGTTCCCTTCATCTGTCATTTGGTGTCTGGCATGAGCTAGGAATTACTCTGTCATTAGCTCTTCAGATTTTAGCCAAAGCTAAAAGAAAATTAGCTCATTATCTCCTTCTGGAACTTTCATGAGGCATGTGGCAGACCACCTCACTCCCCACCCTGCTTCTTAACCTCTCTCATTTTAAAATCAGATTGTTTCTCTATACTATATTCTGGATAATGTCTTCTGATCCACTTTCCAATTCACTAATTATTTCTTCAACTGTGTCTGATCTGCTGTTAAACCTGTCTGAGGAATTTTTAATTTCAATTATTTTTTTGTTTATAAAACTTCTATTTGGCTCTTATTCATACCTGATAGATCGTTTTTATAGTATCTTCACTTGTATATTTAAACTTAAAAAAAATTCTTGAAGTGCATTGAACGTGGCTGTTGTATATTTTGTTTCGGTTAATTTTGGTGTCTAAACTCTAAGTGAGTCTGTTTCTCTGGTCTTTGTTTTTTCCTTGCTGGTTTTCATTTGTAGTATTTCATTTCCTTTAAGGGTCTTCTTGTTTAAAATCTTCAGTTTATGTATCTTAAAATTTATCTGTGGGTATTTTTTTTAAAGATTTTATTCATTTATTTGACAGAGAGAGACACAGCGAGAGAGGGAACACAAGCAGGGGGAGTGAGAGAGGGAGACGCAGGCTTCCCGCCAAGCAGGGAGCCCGATGTGGGGCTCGATCCCAGGACCCTAGGATCACGACCTGAGCCGAAGGCAGACGCCCAGTGACTGAGCCACCCAGGCGCCCCTATCTGTGGATATTTTTGAGGCCTAGCAGAGTTGAGGGTCTCAGGGAGGATCTATGGCTACCTCTTCCTTTGCTACACATGTGGGGGTACTACCATCCCAGACTTTAAATTCTAGGCTCAAAGTTTTCCAGAAATACACCCAGGAAGTGTGCGTTTGGGCTTCCAAGCTGAGTGTGGATGTGATTTCTCAGAGCAAATATGGTCCCTTTAGCAGCAGGCAATTTTCTTGATAGTCTTTTTGGGAAGTGGGTTATTTCTCACTGACCCTCACACTGAATGTAGAGTCTTTGGAAGGCCCCAGCTTTATGTAGGGCTGAGCTGCAAGACTCCCCACCCGGGGCAGGCCTGGGCTTGGATGCCATCCATCACCCGTGAGAGCCATGTTTGCTCGGCTCATCAGATGTCTTCAGGGCACCTCTTCCCTCTGTGGGTCCCACTTTCACTGCACCTTCAGCCTCTCACCTCCCATACATCCTGGTGAGCTCATTAATGCCTGTGAGACTCTCTCTCTAACATGTGATCAGACAAGCTCTTGTCCTCGTCAGAAGACAGAATCAGGATTTTGAAGGTGGGGTTTTTCTGGGAAGCCTGGGTCTCATGGCTGCAGGGTCCTAGCTCCCTAGGATGGTTCCTGACTCTGCTGCGTCCTGTTCCCCCGTGATCCTGGGAGTGACTGGGCGGTAGCAACAGGGCTGGTTTATGCCAGTCCCTGGGGTCTCAGTCATAAGTGGGTCTCATGCTGGAACTCAAGGGGGTCTGGGTTGGGCCGCCAGCCCTCGGCAGGCTGGACTGAGAAGGATCCACTCCTACAATCTCTCTGCCCCTCGGAAAGGGAGGAATCTTCCTTCCTTCCTACACTAAGTTATACCGAGGCCCACTGGCCTAATTCAGCTAGGGGCCTCTGGGCCAGGGGCCAGCAAACCGGGACCTCTGGGCCAAATCTCAGCCCTGACCTGTTTTCACGTTTAAAACAAACTAACAAACAAACAGTTTTTAAAACGGAAGACAGCTTGAATGGGATCCACAACACCGATGATATTTACTGTCTGGGCCCATTATGGAAAAGTTTGCTGACCCCCAGTCTAGGCCAGGGTTGTCCATTAGAAATCTAGTGGGAGACACAGATGTAACTTAACATTTCCTAATAGCCACCGTTGAAAAGATAGAAAAAAATAGATTAGATTCACTATAATAATATATTTTACTGAACCCGATACGTTGAAAATATCATCACTCCCATATATAATCAATATTTAAAAAAAATTGTTGGGATGATTGACATGATTTCTTCAAAAGCTGGGTGTGTGTCATGCTTACAGAACATCTCAGTTTGGATGCTACGTTTTCCTAAGAACTACTCGGTCTGCATTTAGATATAAAACGTATAGTTGAAAAAGGTTCTCTTGCCTAGGTCATTCTAAACATAAAGTTTTCTGATCACTGAATTGGGGGTCTATGCTTAAATTTAAATTTGAATTTGCTTAACTTCAATCAAATTAAAATTCAATTCCTTGGTTTCATGAGCCACATAGCAGGTAATCAAGGCCCAGTGGGGCTGCTGAATAGGTTATTGGACACAGCCACTCTCGTGTGGCTGCCCCCCCCGGCATCCAACCCAGGGGGACCCAGGGAGGGGCCCCATGAGCACCGCCGTGCTGAGAGGGTGCCTGACGCAGGCAGACGAGGGACACCTCATAAGCCCTGCCGTCCCCAGCAGGGGCATGTCCTTGCAGGCCCCTCGGCTCACGCTGCACAGAATGTTCCCTGGATTCCCTGCCTCGAGCCCCCGGAGCCCGTGACGCACACCTCCCTGTCCACTGCCTGCCTGGGACTCTGGTCCTTCCACCACATCTGTGTCCCGCCCGCCAGGCCTCCCCCGGCTTCTGCTCTCAGGAGGCCGTCGGGAGCAGTGGTCAGGGCGCGAGGCCGCGTTTCCAGGCCGCTCGCAGAACACCACCTGCCTTGGGCTCCATCTTGCCCCTCACCGCCAGCTCCGGCCGGTCACATCAGGAAGTCGGGCAGGGTGGGGGCGCTCCCACGACAGCCCCCCCTTCAGCGCCCCCCCACTTTCTTCTGCCCCTCCCCCGCACCACTCTCTGTGCTGGGGAACTGTTCTTGAGTGACAGGGCCGTAAATAGGCGAAGGCGTGGGCTCTGGCTGATCAAAGGGCCCCCTTCAGAAGCCTTCATTAGCTGCTATTCTGGGAACTGGTTATTTTAAGGTTAGTGTATTTTTTCTTTCCTGAGGAGCCGTCTTAGTGGATGGCGAGGTCCTGAGGTGCTGGCTCTTCAGTCAAACCACACAAGCCCTGTTTTGTCTAGGGTTTCAAAGATAAACCTATAATGAAAGCGTCAGTTGACGCTGAGCGCCACCACCCCCATTCCTGGGCCGAGGTGGGCGGGCCCGCCGGGGAGTCCCCGAACCCCACGAGCCCAGGAGACCTGGCGGCCGCGCGCTCCTGGAGGGAGCCTGAGGTCAGAGCCCTCCGGGCCCGGGCTGCCCGGGGCCCCTGGGACGCCGGGCCGGGCCTTCTCACGGCCAGGGCAGCCTCCGCGGGCCGTGCCCGGAGCCGGGCTCGGGAGGCTTCTCTCAGGAGAGCGCCCAGCTTCGGCCAACGGCCTTCCAAGGGAGGATGCCCACCCTCAGCAGCGGCCAGGGCAGCGCACGCTGATGTCACAGTTTAGGAAGGTGGTGATGCGCTGTGCTGGCGGGCGTGTGGGGCCCTCGCTGGTGGGGCTGCGGGTCACGGGGCCATGGAGCTCTGGAAGGGAGTCCGGCATCGTCTGCTAACGTTAGAAGATCACGTGCCCTTGTGGCTCACAGGCCCGCTCCCGGGGTAGCAGAGCCCCGGGGCTGGGGACTTACATAGGAGGACCCCCGGCACGGCTCTGGTGCTTGGTCCTCTGTCCGCTGGGGCCGCTCGCCCACCGGGACCGACCCCCAGGGCTCCAACCCAGACGGCCCCCTCTGCAGGCCTCCAGGTTCACGCTAGGGCTTGGGCATGGGTCTGAGCCTCCTTCCCCTGGGGGGGTGCGCAGACGGGGGAGGGTGCCGTCCGCGGGGGCCAGGCCCCCTCCAGGCCTGAAGACCAGGCCGGAAGTGATGCACGCCTGGCCTCTGCCCCGCCCCGCTGGTGAGAACAAGGCGCCTGGCCCTTCCCAGAGGAGTTTGGGGAATGGCGTCCCAGCAGGATGGCCCTTTTCCAGCCACGTGATGGGAGGAGCAGGGACCTTTGGAGCCGTCCGTGGGTCAAGACATCTGTCCGGCCATCTGTGGGCATCCAGAGGCGGCAGACTCGCCCGTGCCCCAGGCCGGCCTACCTGAGCGTGGGGTGGCCTCCGCGGCCAGCCTGCCCTTGCCCAGGCGCTCCTCAGCGCGGCAGCCAGCCATTGAGGGGATGACCGCATGGCCAGCGGCTCAGCACTCTGCCCCTGGCTCCAGGGAGCGAGCCCTCATGTGGGGCTTGGTTCTGGGGGTCAAGTCCCCAGCAGGGTTAGAGGGCACCCAGGGAGAGAGGCCGTCTGGCCGCCCAGCGTGGGCTGGCACCCAACAGGCAGCCGTAGGTCGTCTGCAGGGTCCGTCCTGCCATCTGAGCCACTCCTCTTGTCACCCTCATCCCCATGCTCTGAGCTGCATCTGAAGGGACCCCCTTCACAGAGGTCAGAGGACTGGGTGAGCCATCGTGGCTGGGGGCATCAGGGTGACCCAGTCACACCCGTGAGGCTGAGTTCCTGGCCGGAGATGAGAATCACGGCCCCCCCACTTCAGAGACTCAGTCTCCCCCTCGTCAAAATGACAGCATTGGTCAGGTGGCCTCTGAGGGACCTGCAGGCATTCTAGACCTCCCCCCCCCCCCGCCCACCAGGGGGGAGACACACAGGCCCCGGTGATGTCTAGGGGGTTTGGCCGCCGAGAGGCCATGGTTGTGGGACGGAGGTCAGAGCTGGCCTGGAGCTGGACCCTGGACCTTGTGTCAGGGCTGACACTCAGGGCAGCATGCTGGCCTGGGCCTCTCCAGATGCGAAGGCAAGAGGCAGGAAGGCTGACCTCGCGGTCAGTCCGTTACTGACCCCCAGTCCACTCCCTCCTGGCCAGCAGGAGCAGATGCCCCTTGGCTTCCCAGGAGGGAATGTGAGTACTGGCTTTTGAAGTCTGTTTCTGGCCTTGAAAGGCCCACAGGGGCCCGAGTCTCACCTTCGATGGGATGGGAAGGTCTAGAATGCCTGTAGGTCCTCAACAGCCATATTCTGGCATGGATCCTGGGGCTGGGGGTATTCCGTGGAAAGCAGGGATACAGAGCATGGCGTCCCACCCAGCAGCAGGTCCCCGTCTCTGGGAACCCAGAGCTGTTGTGCCTGAGCACGGCCTGGGGGAGCCCATGGGGAGACACCCGGTGCTCACAGGGCTCACTGCTCTGAGCCTCAGTTTCCTCCTCCATCCAAGGCCGGGAGGTGGGAAGGAGAGAGGTGCACGTGTTGAGGGCCACTCAAGCAGGCCTGGTCGCCTGTGATCTCTGCCCACACCCCCCACTGCCCAAGAGGCCCAGAGCCTTCCCAGAGAGTTGGCAACAGCTAGGCCAAAGAGGTGCCTCCAGGGCTGGCTCTTTTCACCTAATTTATGGACCCGGAGCCTTGTCCCTCCCTGCAGTCCTGCCTCAGTGGGATTTGAGCCTGGGCAGCCGGGCCCCCATGCCCGTGTGTTCTCAGGTTGCACATGTCTGGCTCCTGGTTGACTGATGGCCTAGGCTTCCCACTCATATGTGGGAAGGCCCAGGGACCTTCCCATCCCCCCTCCCCTTTTCACAGAGGACAAAACCCGGCCTTCCCTTTGTACTTGTGCAGCCAGCAGCTGGGTTCAAACCCTGCCCCCTTGGCTCACTGACCATGAGAACCAGTGAGTCACATCAGGGCCTCAGTGACCCCATGAGTCTGTCAGTGGGGGGGGGGGGGGTGTGATATTAGTGCTACTGGGCCAAGTGCTATGGAGAATTCCTGGGTTGATCCACATCCAGGCCCGAGGAACCTCTTGTGCAAAGGCCCTGTGGCACAAGGAAGTACGGCAAGTTCCAGAACCAAGGGATCTGGGTGTCTGATTGCACCGCTCAGAGAGAGCAGGCATGGGAGTGGGCCGGCCATTGGGCAGGGAGTGGGGCTCAGGGGCCAGTCAGGGAGTTCAAGCTCTGCTCCGACTCCACTCACTTCTGGGCCTGAGCCTCAGTTTCCCCACTGCACCGCGGCCTCCTGCTTTCTGTGGCTTCAACAGTTGCCAAGAATTGTTCTTTCCTCCACACCTCCCTCCCTCTTTCCTGGGCGTTTCCCTTCCGGTCTGCCCCGGGACGGTCCCCGCCCCCACACCCCCCGCCCCCACACCGAGGCCTCTCCTGAATGACTCTATTTATAGGTCGCAAATATTGGCCAGAAAGGAAATTTACATTTTTTGAAAAATGTAGCTTGAGTCCATGTGAATTTCTGTGGGTTGACTGAGCAAGGCTGGGGACAGGGAATGGCGGCGGGCTGACATGCATATGGGTGAGCGGGCGGTGCGCGGCAGCCCCCGGCCCTCCGTGAGCGCTGTCGGGTGGCATATCATCAACAGCATCAGCTGGGAGAGTCGGGGTGGGCAGGCCGTCTGCGGGGGCCCAGGCATGAGGGCGGCTGGAGCCTTGTCCCTGAGGCCAACCCTGCCCAGCCGCCTTGGCCGACCTCAGAAAAACATGTATTTTGATCAAAATGGGCCCTTTTTTAAACTTGTCACCCTGCGGGTCAGAGCACAGCCTGCCCCCGGCCAGTCCTGCATATTAAGCAGTGGCTTGGTCACCACCAAAAATAGATGTCCCAGCCCGGAGGCAGGGCTGTCCCACCACCCTGGGAGGGGGCAGCTGGCCCAGGCCCCAGCATGCGGGCCCCGAGGGCCGGCAGCAGTGAGCCCATGCCCAGCCCGCTGGCGGCCACCACCCCTTGGGGTCCCAGAGCTGGGCTGGGGACGGGATATGAATGTCTGGGAGCATCCAGGGATGGGAACTAGGTGTCAGCCACGGCGGCCCAGGCCTGGTGGGGCCCGAGCACAGCCCTCGCCTGCCGGGGCCGGGTGGCAGGTGGACGCCAGCAGGTCCCCAACCGCAAAGCCACTTGCAGCAAGTAGTGGGCGGCCTCCACCCTGCCCGGGCCTCTGGGATCCACAGGCATGGGGCTTTCCTTCTCTTCGGAGGCCGGTGTCCACAAAATGGCTGACGCGGCCCTTCAGGCTGGGCTGCAAACGCATGGGAGTCGCCGTGCGGAGCTGGTGTTTATTTTGCCGAGCGTACGGCCTTTCGTTGCCCGGGTTCCGAGTGCTCCAGAGGCAGATGGAAATTTTTGTGGATTGAACACGGGGCTGAGGCGCGCTGGGCTGTTTGGGTTGGCAGCGTGCTCCCTCCCCACCCCGTTCCTCATCCGCTGCTCCCGCCCGCGTCACCCGAGCATCCATTCATGCCTCCGCTCCGGGTCCCCTCCCCCCTCCTCCACTCCCAGCCCTCGGTGCCCTCCCTCCCCACCGCTGCCCCAAGGCAGCGGTGGGGAGGTGGGGGCGTGCTGGCCCAGAGCAGAGTAACCTCGACCCCGCCCCAAGTTTGGAAGAGGCCGCAGGAGGAGGGAAGACAGAGTGGGAAGGCCAGCTCCTTGGGGCCCTTTTCAAACTGGGGGCCCCTCTGACTTCCAGATCCTCGTCTGTGAAATGGCAGCCATTGAACAGACAAGGCAAGCAGTGTGTGGGGCATGCCTGTGGGTCCAGCGCCAGGAAAATGCTCAGTACACGAGGCCCGTCACGGGTCCTGCTCTCGGGAAGGCAAAAAGGCACCCAGATAGCGTGAGGGGCAAGGCTTTATACCTCCCTCCCACTCAGGAGGAGCCCTCTGTGTCTAGGTGGGACGTGGACCTGCTGGTCTGCAGGAAAGACCTGTGGGGACAAGGGAGCAAAGCATGTGGATACCTGGGGGAAGAATATTCGGGGTAGAGGGCACAGCCCGTACAAAGGCCCTGCGGTGGGGCCATGCCTGGTTGTCTGAGTGGCAAGCGGGCAGCAGTGTGGCCAGAGCCATGGGCTGAGGAGGAGCCTGGAGGGTCGGGGCACCTAGGTAAAGGGCTGGGCAGACCGTCAGGCCCTGGGAGCCACTGGAAGAGCCCGAGACATCCCTGGAGGAAGGAGGGGGTCTTCAGGGCCAAGGACGGCAGAGAGCCGACTCCCATCTTTAGCGATGCTTCTCTGGCGCATGGAGAACAGCCCGGACAGGAGCAAGTGTGGCTGCCGGAGGACCTGTGGGAGCCAGCGCGCCCCCTCCCTTGCCTCCTCCGTGCCCGCTGCCACCCCCCCCCCCCCCCCCCCCCCGCGCCCTGGGATGCAGGTCGGTCAGCATGCACAGCCCCCACTCTGCTCCCTGCCGGCCAGGAGCCACAGGTCAGGTCTCACACATAAAGAGCCGTCTGTGTGGGCAGCGAGGTGGCCGGCCAGCCTGCCGCCGCACAGGGACACTCTATCCAGCAGGGCCCACCCACCCCTACCCTGTTGGACCACCAGCACCCACCCCCTGGCAGGAGCTCCTCGCAGCACTGTGAGGCCCTGGCCCAAGGTACTGACATCCAGACGACCCTTGTCACCTGGCCACTCTCAGCCCCAAGAACTAGAGCGATGGGGCCCAGCAGAGTGCCTGTGGTCATAGCCTGGGCGCACCCGGCAGACATACGGGGTCTTGGTTTTAAGGCTTTGTGACATTACCTTTTTACAAGAGGGGTCGCGTCCTGAAACCAGGGTGGAAATCATGTCAGCAGCATCCCCAGAGAGTGTCTTCTCAGCCCTGTACCATCTCCAGCACCTATGGGTGTCCTAGAAATTGAGGCCCCTCTGGTCTGGACAGAGGGACCAGAAGTCACGGGAGCAGGAAAGGAAGCCTCTTGAACTATTATTGCAGGCGGGCACACAAGCGTCCATTCGTCTTATGTCCGTTGGGCACCAGCTGCATGCAGGGATTGCCCCCCCGAGTGGCACGGGCTGACCTCTGCCCCGTGGAGCACATAGTCGGGCAGGCAGCAGAGGGGACGGGGGCCTGGAGCCACAGGAGGGAATGAGGTGGAGGGTGTTGTGGGGTGGAAGAGTGTCCCGACGAGTGGCCTGTGCAAAGGCTCTGGGGCCTGGGGGTGGGAGAGAGTGAGAGCCGGTGAATTCTGCAGCCACCCCCCTGGTCCCACACCTGTCCCACGCCTGTCCCTCCCAAGTTCCTCTCTCCTGGTGGGTGGAAATTTAGGGAAGCCCATGGGTTGCTCTCCTTTAAAGGCAAGAAGATGCCCGTGGGTGGGAGGATGTGGCTCATCACACCCTGCGGAGCTGCAGAGGGCTGGAGGGCGGGGGCCCAGGTGGGTCACCCCCTGCTCCCATGTCTGCTTAGCTCACCAGCACGCAGGCCAGCTTACCGTGCTCTGCCTTGGTCTCCCTGACCCGTGGGTGCCTCGTGGATTGGGCAGAAGCAGCTTGCACAGGTGGGGAGGCTCCGTGGCCTTCTCGGGGCCTCCCTGTGCTGAAGGCCGGAGGAGGAGCCGGTCCTGCCATCTAGGGATGCGCCACTCGCTGGGGACACCACCGGCAAGGCCTCGGGGGATCGGGCGAACTGGCTTCTCTGTCCCCCTCCATCTCCCTCTGTTCCAGCCTGCCCGTCTCCACGCCCAGCACCCAGTGACAGCCAGAGCTAAGAGAACAGGCACCATGGAACTGCCCCCCACCCCGGGTCCAGGCCAGCTCCCTGCCTGGCTCAAGCAGACCCTTCGATGCTACCACCGGGGCTCATCAGGGTTTGACCAGAGTCCCCAGAGCTCAGAGCGCTGTCCTGCTCTTGCTGGCTTCAAGCTTTCCATTGCCATGGTGACCCCCAGGCCCCGGCCTCAGAGCTAGCCACATCTTCCCTGCCCTTTTGCAAGGAAAACCATCTAATTTTTCAGCTCTGTAAATGCGGGGGGAGCCTCTGTTTCCCCGGCTGGTGAGGAACCTCCACGTGCAGGCGCCGCCCATCAGGGCCACGTGTGGCCACTGCCCCATGTTCTAGATGAGGAGATGCGGGACCGTCCCCGGTGAGGGCCCTGAGTGAGAACGCTGCCCGGCCCTCTGTCCAGCCCCACCCGTGGGCTCCCTACCCAACCGTGCTTTACACAATGTGGTTCACTGCACTCAGCGGGCGAGAAGGGGAGACGCCCCCGCCTTCCCAGCCCCGTCCCTCCTCGGCCAGCATGAGCCTGAGAAACACCCCTTGTTTCCGGCTTTCTCACTGCTGGGTTTGCTGTCACAACTCTACCCTGTCATGGAGGAAATGTCCCTCTGGCCTGTGTCTCTCCGGCCCAGACTCAGGACTGCACGCCCCCCTGCCTCTGAGCTGGGTCCCCCATACTGAGCACACCGAGGCCCAGGGCAGCGGCAAGGCCTTGCGGGTCCCCCCAGGAAGCCAGCAGCTGTGGGCCGTTCTCCCCGCTGAGGGCCTGTCCCTGTCCACACACGAGCCCGTTGCTGCGCCGTCCCTGCCCCCAGCCCCTGGCCGGCATGGCAGGAGCAGGAAGTCAGGGCAGGTGCCGACCCAAGCGGCCTTCATCCGGTCGGGAACGGTTCCTGTGTGGAGCGAGCCGGTGCCTGTCCCCCCGGACCTCACTCCCCTGGGGCGTGGGAGAGACTGCCATGCACGGCTGGTGGCTGGCGGTGGCATCCACGGGGCCACAGGGGGCCATAGTTCCCGCCTCACCTGGGCTGTCCCCAGCATCCTGGGACTTACGAGGACTCTGCGCGCGGCTCCGAGGCAGGCCGTGCCCGCGGCTCCGAGGCAGGCCGTGTCAGGGAGGCCTGACACCTCCCTAGTGGTGATCTGTGACTGCGGACCATCCCTCTTCGGCCGCATCCCCCACCTGCGGGCAGCTGGGCAGAGCTCTGTGCCGTGAGGGCTGGCAGGCAGGAGGCTGAGCTGGCACCAAGGACCCTCTGACGGCCACTCCTGTCTTCCGTGTCCCCTAAAGCCCCCCACCCCCAGAGCACCCAGGGCCGAGCCCACCCCGTCTCTGCTGCCCGCCCTCGGCCCTCACGCTGGGGCCCCAGTAGCCTCCCCTGCACACCTCTGAATGCGCTGTGGTATGTCTCGAAGTCTCTCTTTGCCTCCTCTGTGGGGCCGGCTCCCGTTCCTCCGTGCTTCCTGGGCTCCAGCCCCGTTCTTGAGCACGGGGAAGCTTTTCACACCCAGCCTTCGCCTGTGCTGAGCCCCAGCTCGGGATGCTCTGGGCATGTGCGCCGTGTGAGCAACGGGGAGCTGGGGGCACGGAAGCCTGGGGGCTGGGGTGCACTGCTGCCCACCCTCCGCCCTTCCTCTCGCCGCCGCCGTCTAAAGGGGCCATGGATGAGTTTGCTCAGTCCCACCTGCAGGCCCAACAAGCTGGGGACAGGCCAGTCCCCAGCACTCACCCAGCCCACAAAAGCATTCCTTGGGTACGCGGCTGTGCCACAGGACCCCTCACCAGCCAGGGTCACCTTAAAAATAGCCGTGGCAGGGTTTGAGGCAACAGGTGACCCTTTTGAACTAATTCATCAGTAACAGCAAAATGATGCTGAGTTCCCTAAAAAGAAAAAAAAAAAAAAATACCCACTCTATTTCCTCATTAACATAATTGCAAACAGAGCGAATCTTTCTTGATTTCATGTAAACAACAGCTTGAAATAGTTTATAATCTTTGCAGGTATCAAATTAAGTTCTTACTTATGGTCTGGAAATTAATTACCCTTGCAGCAAGACAAATGTGAAAACTGTGTATTTTTGACAAGAAAATTAAGCAGCTATTGGGGGAAAGGTAACTTAATCGTCACGGAGAAAATTGTTTATAAATTGGTCGCGCGTTGTCTGAACCCTCGCCTCCGCAGCCAGCCAGGGTCTGGGCTAGTTTGTGGGCTTGTGTATGCCTCCTTTGGGGCTGGTTTGGGCCATTATTGGGGTTGCAATGGAGGAAGGGTCAGAGGGGCTGAGAACAGGGCAGGGAGGAAGAGAGGAGGGAGGGAAGGAAGAGGGAACCCATGCAAAGGGGTGGAGGAGGGACAGGAGACTGGGACACAGTGACCAGGCGCAGCCCTTCCCTGACCACAGAGCAGAAACGGGGACCTGGGCGGAGGGAGGAAGCAGCTCCCTCTGGTAGTCCTGGGAGGAGGGCTCTGGGCTGAGGGGCGGCACGACCAAAGGCCCTGGGGCAGGGCTGTGTCTGGAGCAGACGGGAGGCTGGGCACCTGCTGGGAGGTATAGGAGAGGAGCTCTCAGACAAGGGCGGCAGGGGTGGGCCGGGAGCCTCGTGTGTGCCTGTGGTGTGCCTCTGTCGTGCCCCAAACGGAGGGCAAGTTCGGAGGGACTAGGGCACCCAGTCCTCGGGCTGGATTGGAGCTGTTTGCACTCGCTCACCATGGTCTATCCTGTTATGGCAAACCTGCTCCAACACTCTCTCCCCTTGTGGGGTGTCTCTTCTTCCAGGAGTGGGATTTCTGGGTCGACATCGGGAATATTTACAAGACTTTCTCGATAGTCAGAGATGTCCACAGCAGGAGTGAGGTCCCCAGCACAGGTGGTGGCCAAGCACCTGGCAGGCTGCATGGAAGGGTGTGGCCATGGGAGGGCGTGTCTTCCACGCCTGCCCCTCCAAGCTCCAGGGGTCCCACCCCCAGACCCCCACACCCCCATGCAGCCCCTCTCCTTCTCCCCTGCCTTGGCCCCCACCTGGGTACTCCCCTGCAGCAGCCCCTCTGCACCAGGCCCCCTCTGATGTGATGCGCGGCCCAGCAAGGTGGTGAGGAGGGGCCGGAGTGGACGTGCCCTTCGGGCCATGGTCCATGGTGGCAGCTCGTGGGGCAGGCGGGGCAGGGTGAGGGCTGCCGGATCCACACCCTGCTTAGCACTCACACAACTGGACATGTTGCACAGCCCGTGTGCACCTCAATTTCCTCAGCCCTGAAGTGGGGGACGGGAACAGCCACAGGGCTGTTTGGGGGTTGGGGATGCGCCAGGTGGCACACCCAGAGCTGGGACGTAGCGCTCACCGGGGATGACAGGTGAGCATGGTTTTCCAGGTTATGAAATAATTCAGCTGTGGCGGGCAGCAGAGAACGGGCGGGCCCAGAACAGGAGGGGAGGGTTTGGTGTGGCTGGTGCTCACAAGGCCATGACCATGGGGCCAGACCCAAGGGGTAGAAGACAGGATCACACAGCCCAATCTGGCTGCCCAGTCTGGAGAACGTTCCAGAAGGGAGAGGGGTGGCAGGGGATCAGCAAGCCGCTGAGTGGGTGCTGGTGACGGGCAGGTACGCGTGGCACCTAAGCTGCTGAGAGGCAGAAGTGACAGCCTGTGGTGGTGGGCAGGGATGGGACCGGGTGGTGGCTCGATGGCCTTGCCGGGGGCTGGGATGGTATATCCCATGAGCAGGACTCTGGAGGCATGCACTCTTCCGCTCCAACAGGACACCTTCAAAAATCTAGCGGTGGAAACACATAAGGTGGTGCGCTTGGCATTCCCCCAGGGGCCCCCACACCCGCCTTGGCCCCAAATGGCCGGCTCCCCGTCTTGCTGGCTGGCCCATTGGATCGGTCAGTGCATGCTGCTGTGACAAACACCACAGACCGTGTAGCCTAAACCATGGACCCTCGTTCCCCACACCTCTGGAGACTGCTAGTCCGCAATCAAGACTGCCGTACAGCTGGCGTCCGCTGAGGACGCTTCCTGGCTCATGGACGGCCACCTTCTGACAGTCTGCACACAGCTTCCTCCGGGCACGAGGACACTAGCTGACTAGGGCCCCACACTCTGCCCTCATTTAGCCTCCAAATCTCCAAATACAGTCACTGGGGGCGAGGGCTTCAGCATGTGGATTTGGGAGGGACGCAGCTCGGTCCATACCACCCATCCACAGCCAGAGCACCCAAGCGTGGAGCCCAACGTCACCCCAATCTCCTCCCACATGTGAGGCGCAGGGGCCACAAGCAGGAGGTTAGGGAGGGAGACCTGGGGACCCTTGGGGCCATGCCCATGGGCCAGATGAGGGCAGGACAGCCCCTGCACATGGTGAGGGGACCTGAGTCCAGGCATCTCCCCATCTCTGCCCCTCCCTGGCAGCACAATGACCTCACAAGGCCCCAGCCCCCCCGGGCCCATCACGGGAGATGGAGCCACCAGCAGGGTCTGGGCCTTCATTGGCCTCAGTGGTCAGGAAAGTGGGAAGCTTTGGGTTCAGGCATGAGACCCCACCCTCCTGCTCACCAGCTGCAGGACCCCAGCCCCCACTATCCGAGGTGGCCCCTTGGGGGCCCACAGGAAGAACGCTGCTGACCCTGGGCAAGCACAGGCACCTGCCAGAGCCCGCAGGTCTGTGTGCGGACCGTCCAGTGACTGGGACAGCCACAGGGAAGGTGGCCTGACCTCCACCCCTCTCAGTGGGGGCCAGACCCCCGGCAGCCCCGCCCAGCACTGGGGCCCAGGGTGGGGTTCGGTCTCGGCTCTCAGCTCCTCCCTTCTCCTGCCTCCAGACCCCAGACAGCTCCTCTGTGTCCCACTAACTAGCCTTGGGACTTGGGCAGCTCACACCTCTCCTCTGAGCCTCCATTTACCCACCGAGACAATGGGGATGATGAGAGACCCCAACTCAGAAGAAGCAGAGGATTCGGTAGGATGGTACGCATTCAGCTTTAGGACAGGCTCCCTCCAGGGAGGGGTTCTTGCCATTATTGCTTCAAGGGGGTCCAGCCGGGGATGGGGGTGGTCCTGTGACCAGCAACCCAAGGCCTCCACTGAACCACTCCCTGGCCTTGGGGAAGGCTGTGTGGAACCTTCTAGACTAAGGAAGAG
Organism: Callorhinus ursinus; assembly: GCF_003265705.2. Classification (NCBI taxonomy): domain Eukaryota; kingdom Metazoa; phylum Chordata; class Mammalia; order Carnivora; family Otariidae; genus Callorhinus; species Callorhinus ursinus. Next base: position 893,496 of record NW_027397113.1, read on the forward strand.
AACAGGAAGACAGTGGACCCAGACCCTGGCCCCAGGCCCTGGCCCCCTCCCCGCCCCTGGTCAGCAGGACCGGGGCTCCAGCGCAGCCTCCCAGACCTTGTCAACGTTAACTGCCATCTTGAGGGGCCAGCCCTGGAATGTGGCCCCCCCTTGGACGCAGGTGGCCCCTTTATTCATTAAACCCACCAGAGACACTGGCCATGCCTCAGCTAGGTCACATTTTTTTTTTAAAGATTTTTTATTTATTTATTTGAGAGAGAGAGAATGAGAGATAGCACGAGAGGGAAGAGGGTCAGAGGGAGAAGCAGACTCCCCGCCGAGCAGGGAGCCTGATGCGGGACTCGATCCCAGGACTCCAGGATCATGACCTGAGCCGAAGGCAGTCGCTTAACCAACTGAGCCACCCAGGCGCCCGCTAGGTCACATTTGACCCCCAGCCACCCCTCTGGGGCTCAGGCCTCAGCTAAATGCCCTCTCATTAAGGTCTGCCCTTTGGGGTTGGTGGCTTTGGTGGCCACTCTGCCTAAAAGCACCAGCGCAGGGCCACCGGAGTCCCCAAGAAGTGAGGACAGGCCTGGCAGAAGCTGATTCCCCCCAGCGTGGCACTTTCCAGGGGACAGAGAGGCCCTGGTGTGTCCTCTAGAACCACAGTGGAGGCTCCAGGTCCAGAAAGTGGGGATCACAGAGGGAGGGGAGCACAGATAGGGCTGTCTACTCAAGCCCATGGGTTGGAAACAGTGAAGCCAGTGCTGGGTCCCAGCTGTTCCCCCTGCAGGCCGGGGAGCCGCCATCCACCCAGGTCCTCCAGCCAGAGCCCAGGTCCACCCCTTCAGGCCCCACAGCAGGGCCCAGGAAGTGCCCAGCCTTCCTGGCAGACCCTCAGCATGGCCCGTATTAGCCTGGCTCCCACGCCCATGGCCAGGCGGTGGGCTAGGCGGTGCTCTGGGCTCATCAGCTCCATGGAGCCACCCCTGGGCCCCTACCCAGTGTCAGTGTGTCCGTGAGACCCACCAGGACTCACCCTGCCCCGGCCACTGCCCATGAGCAGAAGACAAGTGAGCAGCACAGTCCTGACGTGAGCTGGGCTTTGGGGCACCTGCCTTGTGGCACCCTCAAACCTAGAGGCTGAGAAGGGGACAGAGCTGACAGGGACTCCAGCAACCCCAGACCCCAGCCAGGGCCCCACACTGGACACACCCAGGATCCAACGTGGCCTTGCAGGAGGATTCTGGGGCTGTCTGAATTGATCACAGAGAACTAAACCGTGTTCATGAGTCCAGCAGGGCCTCCGAGGGGCCGCGTTAGCCTGCGCGGAGCGAGGGCTTGGCTAGGGAAGAACACTCCTGGCCAAGGGTCAGCCTCAGCCAAGGCGGGGAGGGGCCGGGGTGGGAGCCCGGCCGGCAAGCCCTACAGGCAGGGCTGGGAGAGGGGAGCCCAACTGTGTGTTTGGGGGTTGTCTGCCGAGGGCTTGTGGTGTATACAAAGAGATGTTCTCTAGCCAGAGGGGGTCGCAGTGCCCCCCGCACCCTGGAGAATGCTCCTAAGTCCCCAGGAACTCTTAAGGTGCCCTGTGCTGTGGTCGGGAGCTGGAGCTGGTGTACCCCTCCACCGCCCCCCCCCCCGCCAACCTCACCCCTGCAGGCAGTGCTGATCCTGGGGAGGGCTGAGGAGGAGGTGGGCATGTCAGGGGAGGGTCTGTGTGCTGGGGTTGGGGAGGGGGTTCGGAGGGGGTTCAGAGCAGCCTGCCAGGACTGGGGCTCGCAAGCCTGGGCCTGTGCCCTCTGCAGCCCTGCTGCCGGCCCCTCTCCTCCCTGCCTGCCCCGGCCTGCCCCCCACACAGCTCAGGTGCCTGCCCACGGCCTGCCCCCCAAATGCCCGGGACTGCCGCCTGCTCAGACTTGCCCAGGGAACTCCTGGGGCCCTTCTTTCTCCTGCCCTCTCTGCCACCTCCCCTGCGCCTCTCCCGGTCTCTCTCCTACCCTACCCTCCTGCCCCCAGCTCAGCCCCACACGCTCCCATTTTGCTGCCCTGCAGTCTCATGCATACACGGGGTGCTCAGGAGGCCCCCCCATGCCTGCAGCTAGCTCCAGCCGCCAATCCCACAGCCCCAAACCAGTGGCGTTCAACCCAGCCCCGGGGCGGGGGGGGGGGGGGAGCCATCTTGGGTCACCTGCGCTAGCCACCTGGGAGGGCCCCATTCGTGTGGAGCCCCGGGCCAGGGCAGGGCAGGGCCACGAGGAGCTGAGGGCCAAGGGGCAGGCAGAGGGGGCTGGCCTCCTGCCCACCATGGCAGTGTGTGTGCCCCTGGGTGTGAAAAGAACCAGGAACTGTTTCTGCATCTTAAATTTGAGGTGTTTTAGGGGTCACTTGGTTCTCCACGATAGCCGGTCGCCAGTCAGAAGATAATGGGGAATGGGGTACCCTGTTCCCAGCATGCCAAGCGCCGGCTCTCCACCCAACCCGCAGATGTGACTCCTCTCAGACATAGGCCTCCGTGATCACCTTGCAAGAGGGAAACTGAGGCTCGGAGCACTCCGGCACCACTGGTCATGGAGCTCATTAGCGGCCCACGGGTTGACCAGCGCACCAAGCGCCAGGAGCGGAAAGCACAGTGGCGCGGTGGCGCTGGACAGGAGGGTGCGCTCTGGCGAGTACAGCCGAGTGGGTGCGCTCCTGGCGGAAGGGCGGGGTGCGGGGAGCCATGCACACCTCGGTTCCGGTCTTTGCACAGGGGAGACGGGGCAGCGTCACAAACCAGACGGGACGCTGTTGACACCAGCTGTTTGGGGGGAGAATTAAGCTGGTGCATCACTGCAGGCGCACAAAACACCGTAGGTGAGGAGGCCGTAGACACAAAACTGAAACCACTGAAAAGGCACAAGTAGGAAGAGTGTGTACACACACTCTTCCAGCCCACGGGCAGCAGACAGAGGTGACCTTTACCATCTCCATGATGGGGCTGAGAGCCAGAAGCAGGGAGCGAGGCTGCAGCCCCATGGGCCCCCTCCCCGCCCGACCCGACTCACCAAAAACCGCAGGTGACAATGGAAAGACGGTTTTTAGTAGAAAAGCACTAAAGGGGGTGGCCAGGAACTGGAAAGAGGGTTCACAAAAGGAGGGTCACAAAGGCAGAAAAGATGCCTTACTCCTTCTGTCCTCAAAGACAGGGCTGGTCAACCACAGCCTGGAGGTCTGATCCGGCCCCCGACCTGCTTCTGTAAATAAAGTTTTATTAGAACAGAGCCACGCCCACTCGTGTAGGATCCGTGTCTGGCCCCCGTGTCATGCGGCGACGGCAGAGTCGAGGAGCTATAACAGAGACCCCGAGGCCCTCGACACCTAAGACATTTACCACCTGGCCCTTCACAGAAAAGTTTGCAAACCCTCGCTCTAAGAACCTAAGTGGAGAGATGCAAGTTCGGCAGAAATGAATGTAAACTCTGTGCCAGTGCTGCCCAGATGAGACGGGCCTGGACACCGGCACCCCTTCCAGAAAGTGTTTCAATGACGTGTATCAAGACTGCTGTTCCGGCTGGGACCCTGTCACCCTCTGTCCAGGAGTCCGCCCCTAAAAACAAATCCAAATCCTAGTTGCCCTGAACACCCGTTCGTGCAAACTGGTCGATCAGAGTCTTATTTGAACAGTGAAAAATCAGAAACAGAACACATGGCCAACGTTTGTGCATTAGGGACGACTGAAGCTTCCAGTGACCCGGGAAAAGGCCTGGTGTACGAGGTGACTCGGAGCTGGACAGGGTGCTGCACGGCCCCCACAAGCAGTGCGCGTGTGTGTGCGTCAAACAGCCCCTCACAGGGGCGTGGGCCGTCCCTGCCGTCTGTCTCTGGGGGATGGGCTTCAAGATGCCGGCTTGAGGAGATTTTCCTGTATTTTCCAAAACATTCTGTCCTGAGTGGTTTTTGTTTCTCAACAAGTGGGAAGGAGTAAGCAGTAAACGTGCAGGGGAGCAGACTCCGAGGGGCTCCCCCGCAGAAAGACCCTGGCCCATCTGTCCTTGCTGCACACTGGGCCACCTTGTCTGAGAAGGGCGGTGACCCCGAGCTGGGCTGGGGGACCCGGGACCCACTCGACCTCTCGTCCAGGCTGGGTCAGGGGCCGGGCATGAGGACCTTTCTGTGCTGCCCGCTGAGTAGTGGGAGCTGTTGGCTTGCTGGGAGCCACTGGGCCTTGTGTAAGGTGGGGAGGGTGCTTCCCCGGGGCTCCCCCTCCTGACCACGTGCCCCAACCCATTCCCTCCACGGGGTGGGCACCATCAGGTGGCTGCCAGGAGAGTACCGAGACTCAGGGCCCCCTTCAAGGTGACTCCCCCAGTTGGGGGTCCTCCTGTGGGTAGGACCACCCTGCGCCCCCCGGAGACTGATACTTTCCCTAAAGCAGGGCCCAGCCCCGGCCCCAAAGCCCCCCCTAGGCCTTCAGCTTGTCCGGCCTCTGCGCCGGCCCCCCGTTTAGAGACAGGCAAGAGGCCCAGGGGCAGAGGGACCCAGCTGAGTGGCCGCTCAGGCGCAGGAGAGTCTCTGCTCTTCCCAGAGGCGCCAACGTTTCCTTGTCCCAAAATGAAGTAAATGGGACAGTGAAGGGGGGGGGCAGTTTTTAAATTGCCGCTTTAAGCCATTTGGAAGTCTGCTAATTATTCTCTTGGGGAAAGAAATGCAGGTTCATTATTATAATGAGCTTTGGGCAAATATTTCATCGAGTTTGACGAGCTGCAGTGGCTCCTGAGGAGAGCGGCCTCCCTCTGAAAGGCCTCCCGCCCGCCTCGGAGCTAATTGGCCCGGGGTCTGCCCGGCCCTGTGCTGTTGGTGTGCTATTTTAATTCGCTTATGAAAAGCCCCCGCTTTGATGTCCTGGACCAGATAAGGACGGCCGTGGGGACCAGCACGGGGAGCGGTTCGTGCCGCCCGCCTGCGAGGCCTCCCCGCCGCCCGCTCTGGGCCCCGGGCCAAGGCGATGTCATGAGGTAACTGCACAAACAGTCCTGCCTGAAAAAATATGCTTTTGTTTCACTAATAAATCTCTCCTTGGAACACTCCCCGCGGGCTCTCGGCTCTCCTTGGGCCGGCCACTGCCTGGCGGGGCCTTCCTGCTCAGCACCCGGCATGGGGTCCTGCCTGGGACGCATGGCCTCAAGGCAGGCCCAGTGCGGCCCAGCACGGTCCCCTGGCCGAGCTCATCCCAGACCTGCCAGGAGTGCCCCGGCCTCCCCGGCC